>NC_042301.1:4918263-5265763 GCF_901000725.2 Takifugu rubripes
GTGAAAATTCATAATCACCAGTTTTCATAAAGATTTGTTTCAGCCAAATTTCATTCTGCCAAATATTTGTTGTTCCCATAAATTGGATTGAGATGTTTGCCTGTCCTGCTGGCCAGTGAACTCTGGTTAACACTGCTCAATGCTGCACTTTACCTATTAGAATCTTAGATCTATAGAATTGGTGATGCGGATGATACGATTTAACTCTACAGTTAAGCGTTTATTTCTACATTTAACCGTGCCTTCAAATTAGCACCGATTAATAATGTAAACCTCAAGAAGAGGCTTTCTTACCAATGCAGGTTTATTCATAATAATCATTACACTTTGGCCCATTTCCCATTTGTGAATGCATTTGAAATGTGCGCGTTAAACAGAGGTATTCAAACATATAGAAAAACTGATGATCACATCAGTACAAAATATGTAATGTGTTATGTGTCCACACGATGGCGGCATCGCCGCAATTGCAGCAGCGGGGCCAGGGGCCTCCTCCGTCACGCAGGGGTCCTGTTGCGTGACAGCCGTGGGAGAAGCGGAGAAAAGCAAATGTCAAGTTGCATAAAAAAATACCCGGTTGAACAGGAAGTACTGAAACAACAGTAGCGGAGGAACACGGGATAATGTTGTTGATAAAATGAAGAGATGGATGATTCCGGGCTTTTAGAGACAAGCATGCACTGCATAAATAATGATTTTTACTGCTCTAAAATGCTCTTTGAATAAGTAAAATCGTTTATGGTTCCTCCTGAAGGTTGGTGGAGTTTGCTTTCATGCCCTGTTGGCAGATAGGAGGCCTTTATGACCAGGATTAAAGGCTCCACAGATAGAGATATGCTGATAATGCCACAAGCTGTCTTTAATGGCAGTTTTTTCCCCATCCTCAACATTAGTTTACGTTTCAGTTAGTCTAAAAGGAATTTGGAAAATCAATGATAAAAACAGTCGGTCTTTCTACTTTAAAGGTTTGAACAATGGACCATCCATCTGATTTTAAAAATGAATACTCTCAACTTATGATAACTTAGACATGTTCAATGCTACATATATCAGCTAATTTGTCATTCCATGTACTTAGTTTTATGCTGTGCAGCACTGAAGGTAAAGCATCTTTAATTATTCAATCAGTCAAGGAGTCTTGAAATTAGACTAGTAGAGACTATCATGTTTGTGTTGCATGAAACGAGCTAGTGATGTTTCAGTATTAACTTATTAACTTTTTTTTTTTTTTAAATTATGGTATCTTGGCTGGTATGAATCAGAGCTTAGATAAGATAAAATTTGACATACCTGAGCTCCTAAGATTTACAAAGAAAAAGCATAGGGTTTGGAAAATAAATCAACACTGTATGGACATAGTAGGTTTTAAAAACCCTCCAAGTACCTGTTTTTAATGTTTCTAAAATACTACATTACAGTAATTACACTAATGCTCAAAACGAACTACTGCTATTACTGACAATGAAAGTAATAACAATTAGCAAATGCATTAGCAATTTTATTATTTGCTATGTGTTTAAGGTCACAATTTATTTGTGACAATAAAGTCTGTACGGTCGGCTCAGGTAATCGACTCAGACACGCGTAATCAGGACGTTACGGCGCTTGAGTCCGGTCGGGACTCTTATTGTGAAGGTCTTACAGGATGCAGTACTCGCGTCACTACCGCTGGCTTGCTGTTTGCCCAGAGCTGTCAGCGGAGCAGCCCAGCCAGCGGCGTCAACAGGCAGGGACAGCCCTCAGTCGGGAAGCTCAGTGTGTCGGGTGTGCACCGCCGCCTCTCAGCAGGAGGGTCTCCGCCGCGACGGACCGCGAGAAATAAATCCTAAAAATAACAAAAACAAAGAAAAACAATTGAAGAGTGAGCATCGGGACTGGTTTATCTACCGGGGGACATGGCTGACGTGAGTTTAAACGAGTCGTCCAACGAGGACGTCGCCAACAGGTTCGCTCGTAAAGGTGCGCTGAGGCAAAAAAACGTCCACGAAGTGAAGAACCACAAATTCACAGCCCGCTTCTTCAAGCAGCCGACTTTCTGCAGCCACTGCACCGACTTCATCTGGTAAGTCTTTCCCACCTCCACCCTTGACTGCTGCCTGTTGCATGTTGGATAACTTCGGTCCAGCAACACTTCGCTGGGGGAAATATCGCGACTCCAGGCGAACTTTCGCTCGTCCGGCCCGCATCGATCCGTTACAGCTGTTGGATTCTGCAAGATCCGCAGAGAGACAAGTCTTGTTAGACCACAGACGCCGTCCTCTCAGTGTTTCGGGATGTTACAGAGACCCCAGTTTGTTCAGCCTCTATCCCCACCAGCAACATGGGAGGAGTTATTGCTGTTCTTATTAGTGAAGCGCAAGAAAAACAAGGACTTTTAACCTTCCCTTTCTGCACTCTAATCCCCAGGACTACAGGAAATCGATTATTTCTGCAAACCCGACGTTGCAGAACTAAATCGACACATTACGCGAACACTGTATCAGAGCTGGCACCGACATCTGTTCTAGTTTTCTTTCCGGGTTCCACATGATACAGGACCGGGTTTGGATGACTAATATCCTTCCTTTTCCTTTGCACTCGTAAAGCCTCAGTTTTGGCGGCGTCTGTGCAACAGGCCTTCATGATTGCAGCACCCTGGTGTGAGGAGGGGTTTCTAGTGCTGCATCTCATACCAAAATGCATTAAACCACCAAAAGCCAAACTTTGCCCCCCCCAACTCACAGTTATGTGGGGGCTGCACCCTTGTTGCAGGCTCGGTTTTAATTGTATGGCCTATAAATGTGACAGTTTAACGGCGTGACCTCTGATCTTCAGGGAAGCGCAGCATGACGGTTCGTCCTCAGGAAAGCAAACGCTAAGAATTGTCCCTGGCCGTTTATTTGGTGTCATTTCCAGTGTTTATCCCAGACCTATTTAACTGCATATAAAGTACCATGTCCAGGAGGCACCCTCCTCTTAGTGACCTGTCAGAGGGAAAAGTGGGAGAAGATTGATGGATAATCAAACCTAGGATAGGCCTCCTAACCAGTATGTTGGAGTCCTTGTAAACACTGTTAATGTAGGCCTGAATTAATGCGTTTTCCCCCGCAGCAGTATTAAATGACGCCGTCTTTGTTTTCGCAGGGGCTTTGGGAAACAAGGGTTCCAGTGCCAAGGTAAGAAACACACGAACAAGTGACTCATTCACGTGTGTGTCTGCGTGTGAAGGAAGCTTGTAAGTGTGATGTGTGGGTTTTTTTCGGTCGCGTCACGCTGACGTGGACCAGCGTGAATGACTGTTTGTATGCGAGTGGAAGCCTGAATAAATATCAGGGCCCGTGCAGCAGAACTGTAAACAGGGCCGAGCTTCCTGGTCTGCAGAAAACACCTACATCCCCTCCGCTCGGACACATACCACACTTGCTTTTGACGCTGTTATTCTGGGATTCTCACAGCCGTTTGAATCAGTATTTTCACGACAGTCTGAACACTCCAGCCGGTTCGTTGTAATGCTGTTAAATGACACTTAGGATTATTATCGCCACGGTAATTACAGACGAAAGGCCGACCACCTCTGGGTCAAACCGGGATGAGTGCACACGAACGGGAAGAGTCAGGCTCAGGCGACGTGGTCCGGTTGTCCGACGTCAATCCCAGGATTTCCAGTCAGGCTGCCACTTTGAGCTTCAGCATGCGTCCACCCGGAGGAATTCCTCATCTAATGTGGAAACATTCGCTCTTGCCAGAGTTATGAGTCAGAAGGTGAGTAGCCAGGTAGCGGGACGGATGAGGCGAAACAGACGTAGCGGCCGTCCCGCTGAAGTGTCTTTCTTTAATCGATCACAGAAGGTCAAGAAACCGGTAATTCTAAATCACGTATGATGCGAAAGCGAACATCAGAAAACAAGCCCCAGCCTCCAGTGTGGATAAATGGAGCGTAAATGCGGGGCCAGGGCGCAGTTTATATGGTTTTACTGAAGCTATGAAGTGACAGAAAGGTCACCACTTCTTATTATCTGGTGAATTATTAAGCGTCTGTGAATTCAGGGTCGGGTGCTGGGGCTCAGATGGTGACCCTCAAAGATGACAGCAGGACGATGGCGCGGAGAGCGACATTTCTTTAACAAGAGTGACATTTAATTTTCAACCTTGCAAATGCCCCTTTGCTAAGAATAGGCCGGACCGCACGCAGCGTTGCACCCCGTGTGCGGTTTGCGAGGGGGGCATGTGCGAGCACCTAACCGGGACTCCGTTCGGAAGAATATGGTCATTTTTTTCCTTGTATCATCACTTCTGTAGCTGGCATTTGAGGTTAAAAAAGGGTAAAATATGGGTGTTGTTTGAAAGGAAGTGCTTAATCAGGCGTGATTCCGATGATGATCGTCTGAGACCAAGGATCTCTCCTGATGATCGGCCGCTGCCTTGAGAATGAAAATTCTTAGGATCAAATCCTGGAAGTGCTTAAATGCACAGACAAGTTGTTGCTCCATTATGTTGCTCGATGACTTATTGATTACCTACCCAGATGGATCGATACGTGACGCTGCGGAGGGTCTTACTGGAGGACTCGCCTGACGGAGCTGCGTTCTGTGGTTCTCCAGCACGTAGCTCTTAGGGCGAAATGCTAGAACAAGGCTAATGTTGAGCAGAGCTAATATTGTGGATACAAACATGTGTAACCACTTCTCTAGATGCTATCAGTGTCTGCGTGCTGCCGCCTGGCTGCTCTTCCTCGGGAGTCTGATTACGGCGCTCTGGCCCGCTGCCGTTGTGCATTAATGTGCAGCCCAGACGTTCAGGTTTTTCTCATTCGTTGCAGTTTTTTCCGCCTAATAATTTACCGCTGCTTTAACTGGGCCTTCGCCCAGCCGGAGGAGATTCGGTGCGATAATGCTTCCCTGCTCCCAATATGGACTGGTGCCCACTCGCTCCTCTCTCCACAGAAACGAATGAGGTTTGCTTTGACTCCATCGACGTTACTGGTAGGAATGGGAGGGGGGTTGGCAGATGAAAGGAATGATAGATAAAAGGTTAGATGGAAATCACACCCAGGCCGCCCGATAAGATGTAGACGGTTGCTCCAGTGTTGGGTACTGGGATCTATTTCTGCCACGGCACGGCGCCCGGGGCCGTTTCTAGGGCGGGGATGCTGTCGATAGGTTGTGAATAGTCGCCGGTTTCTGGCTGAATCTCATCCATTTCGCCTTCCCTCGGTCTTCCCAGACAGGTTAAGTGCACAGCGACGACGTCGCCGCCTTTATTGTTTCATAGGGCTTGTGTCTTGAGGTTCCAGAATTTGCAGAAATTGAAAAAACTAAATATTTGAACCGGAATATTTGAACCTGGTCGGTGCGGCTTTGGTCTTTTGTTTGATGTGTCAGAACAAACAGATAGCAATTGCTAGCATGTTTTCGATTTTCCGAGTCGTCCTTATCCAACCGCTTTGTTGACCTAACGTGGGCATCCAGCGTTTGAATGCGACTGCCATCAATGGCTGTGTCTTCTGGTCATTTTCTGAATCCGCATCAGTCCGGCCACCCTTTGGGTTACAAAGTGCACCATTTTTTAAAAATTGTCGGCCTGTTCTCTACCTCACAGTTGTCCAAGTGATGACCCGGTTGACCAACCTGGTGGTCTGTCAGCTAGTTTAGTGCTGCTGAATGAAGCTTCTCTTCTTTTGCCCAAACCTCTCCTTGCCTGTGTGATGAGGGTTTCTGTGTTCTCTGAGCGAGAACATGAGCAGGTTTCCATCTGAAGTTGCTTCTGGACCGTTGCCATCTCAAACGTGCCATCCCTCAGTCCTACTTTACAGATGGCCAACATGTGGTTAAACCATGGCCTTGGTCTGCAGATGGAGAATAAAGTATCTTTTACTCTTTCTTTTCTTTGATCTGTGTTTCACTTCTGACCGGCTCTAACTGCTCTACTTCTACCTTTCAGACCTCTTCTGAATTATGTTAGTCACATGAAAAGGCGCCCGTTCTGTCGCTGCTTTGCTGTATAATAACCGACAGAATCAAAACATCAAAGAAATGGAGCCGTAGCCTCTGTTTGCCCCTTCCCCCTTTTTCAAAAATGGTTTGGGAGCAGTTAAAAACCCACCGTGTCCGTCGTACTCCGCTGTGCTTCTCGTTAATCGTCTCAGCTGTTCTCACCGAGGCATATCAGGTTGTCACGGCTGTTGTCTGTCCATAAATGTGATCATTGACTGGTTTTCATTCATACACATGAAATATCCAGCGCTTTTATTTGCCAATAAACAGGCATCTACGAACCATATTCATCCTTGGGATAACCATTAGTTATTTAGGAGTTAGTAGTTAAGCACACCACGTCTTTCCAGGCTGAGCTTCCCACACGTCGATGTGAAGAAGGTGAGAAGTGAAATCTGCCACATCAGTATTGCCACAGCGACACTGATGATGTAACCGTTTGAAAGACTTCAACAGGACATCTGATGCTTTTGTGTTGGTCTGGGAAAAATCTAAAATCAATACCTCTTGAGTCCCTACATGACGGCTCGTTTTGTGTTGTGCCACAGCCGGAGACATTACCTCTGCCGTCCATCTGCCCCGTTCTTTCCGGGCGACCACGCAATTGTCACTTCGCGAGATATTCCCATTCGTCGTTTCCGTAACAAAAGCCGCGAGCTCAGCTGTGTCGGCGTTGCTGTCGCGGTAGATTAGCGAGGATGTTTTGATGCGAATCTGATCAGTCTGGACGGAGGGACGCTCGGACCAGCTGTCCAGAAATTAGACAATCTAGGTTATTGTTATCGACACGTTCAAAATGAACCTCACATTTCCAGTGATATCAGATGGTGTTTGGATGGAAAACGCTCCGTCAGGTGTCCGCCTGGAGGGACCCATAGATCTACATACACGAGGGTCCAGTTTGGCCATGAAACAGATGATCTTTCCATAAAAATCATTTTAATACACCTTTGCACTGTCTGGTGGAGGATACTAGACTAAACGCCTGGTTATCAGCCTGCTGCTGTGTGGTTCTGGTTGCATGTCGTCATGGCGTGGACCATCTCTGTTGATCGGGGGGGTCAGCGGGCAGGAGGCAGAGCAGCCCCATGTTCTTTTCCTCCAAGTTCCATTCTGACGATGTCACGCAGGATGTGAGCGGTTTGACCACAAGCTGCCGCCAGAAAGTGACAGCAGTTTGGAAGAGACTGAATGAGAATTCCCTTTATTACTTTTGATTTAATTAGTGTGCTCTGCCGGCCAGATATGGACGCGTAGCAAAAGTCGGCGTATCCAGGAGTTCTGCTGTGTGCGTCCAGAATCATGAGCTGGGCGTTGTGAATCAGTGCCGGCTGGTGTTTCCCCTCCTGTCTGGAGGCTCATAGATCATCCAGCTGCCACTTCCGCTGCATCCAAACGTGCACACGCAGCGCCATCATCGAGGCCTCGCCTTGTCCAGAGTCGTTCTGTCTGATATTTATTCTTCCACTACTTTCACCATATTGATGACACGCATTTTACACAGAGTCCAATAATAGGGAATCATAAACCTGTTCTATTGTTTAGTGTTATCACGCCACCTCAACTTCCTGTAGCGAGAGAGGGCCGACTCACGTTCTGACTCTCTTTTTCCAACAGTCTGGCAATCAAATGTCAGAGACGTCGCACTGAAACTTGTGGGGTTGCATTTGTGCAGCAACATTAGCCCCACTTTACCACACAGTTTATTCAGTCCCCACAAATGCGTTATGCCGCGTTGCATCAGCAGGTTCCTTCCTGTAGGTTCACGTATGGATGCAATCTTCTTGTTTTGCAGCGACGTACTTGTAGCGAAATAACCAAATTTGTAGCCTCGCTGAGGGCCAAATGGAGACAAATGACAAGAATGGTATGAGGATTTAATGGAACATGTGGCGGAACATGCTTTGTGAATGCACTGGGGCTTTTTGGGGGCATTTAATTTAGTCCGCAGAAGCCATTTTTGGAAAATGTGTTTAGATAAAGGCACACGTGTTATTAGTCAAATCCACTTTGATTGAGGATAATGTTTTGTAGGGCAGAAATGGCATAGGTGCCTAATGGGAGCTTTTAATTGAATAAAACACTCATCCTCTCCGCCCTTTTTTTATGAATGGCCCCACCAGTTTGCTCATACTTAGTGGGATTAACATTTGAGATGATTGCAAGCAACAGGGAACAATCCTCCTTCCTTCCTGTACGAATCAATGCTGCTACATTAGCAAATCCGTTCTCTCTGTCTATGCAAATCAGGACTCAGGGGAGGACGTGGTGTCCTTTGGCTGGACCGTCTTGTCATTTAACACCGACTTCATGTATCGAGCCCTGCAGCCAACTAAACCCAGCAGTTTTATGACTCTGCTTAACAAGAAGGGCCATGTTAAGCTTCAGAGATCTCTCCCTGGTCGTCCTACGTGAACAAATCTGTCAGGATTGTGAATATTGCAGCTTTTTCTGATAGTATGATGATACTTTTTACAGATTCTGTGTAAAACTCTATTCATAAATAGCATCAACATGGAAAGCACAACATGGCTTCACCTAATGGCACTGAGTGATTCAACAATTGCATTTGTCCAGCTCCAGAACCTTCGTTGTGATGCTTTTGATGTGTCATCGCAGACTTTCATTGCTGAAGCTCAGAATGCCAACTTTAATACAATGCACAGGGTTCTGTTGTGCAGAATCACACAAAACTGGATCTGAAAGCCATTTTTTGGGGAACCGATACAATTATCGCACTACGATTGCAGCGGGGTAATAAAAACTCGAGTGATAAATATCACGAATACAGTAAAACCTTACAGTGGACCTTCCCCTTTTTTATTTGCGTCATTGGGCTGAGCAGCAGCAACAAAGCTGAGTAGCATCCTGGGAGCACAAATGCACCCATCTACCACTGGTTGACCCAGCTGACCCACCCTCTGTCAGATTAATACCGAGACAATAATGGGCATGGATAAAACTCCAGCTGGTCTCGAGGACTTAGATTTAACTTTATAAAAGGTGTACCATCCAGAGGTGCACCACGGATCAGAATGCTTTTAAAACTGAGAGGGTTTGGTTAATCCACAGGGAGGTGCAGTGCTGAACATTACCAGGGATTAGAGAGAGATATTACAGTCTGAATGCATTAGAGGTGTATTAGATAGCTCCGTGATGGAGCTTGACTAATGCACCAGACTCTGAATTACACTGTAATCTGCATTTAATTGCCCCGAGTTTTGTTTTGATAATGGAATTATCTAATGGAAGAGCGGTGGAAGGGTTTGTACAAAGAACAAAAATCTCCCGGCGCGTGACGGTTACATGGGACGCTCACTTTTGGATCGTGACGCAGGCCGTGGAACTTTTCACACAGTTACATAAATGAGAATTTAAATACATGTGTTGGAGGAGGATTTGTAGCATCCTCACAGGTCACTTTCTACATTCAAAACTGAGACGTTTATGTTAATGAGTTAATAACAGTGACAGGAAGCACCTAATCGGGATCAAATCACTTATCTTGTGGATATCAATAACCCATAATAGTGCAGCTGTGTTGTGCTATCTATGGACCACTAGCAGCATTTTAAACGATCCCAACGGAATAAACAATATGAGCGACTTGGATATCTCTTATGTGGTGGACGGTCCTATGTTCATATGCTAACTCCCCGAACTCTTGTTGTCTCTGCTAAGGTTTTCAGCTGAGATTCTTGTTTCTTAGTGCTACTAAAACGCTCATAATCCTCCTTTTCTACTCTTCCGATGTGTGCCTTTGTACATAGATAAGTGATTATGGTTCCCACCCTCAACTGTGTCTCAAAGGTGACACAATTCCACACAAACGCACGGAGAAGTGACAGGAAATGACTTTGGACAAGGGCCAAACTAAGACGTATGGCATTCGACTGTAATTGTCTATCAGATAACTGGTCACGACAGGTTTTGTATGCTATAAAAAGGGGTTCGAGCGGCGAATGCACTCATATATGTGTGCAAATGATGCCTTCAGGAAAGGGCTGTTGCCTTGAGTAAAACCTTAAAGCTCCATTTTCTCCATTTGGTTGCAGCTGTGAATGGATACACCTCATGACCATTTTCAGTGTCACGGACATGCAGACAAGGACCATTTTGCACCCCTTGTTCATTTATCCGAATAGTTATTTGAGCCTTTTATCGAAGCAGGAGGCTCGGCCATAGAGTGGGCTGTCACGGTGCTGAACGCCAGTGTGTGATGTGTGATGACGGTACAACCTCAGTTAGATTGTGTGGAAATGACATTTGGCCAGTGAAATGAGGGCTGTTATTACAGCGAGCAGGGGAAAAATACCAAATTCAGCGTCGCACCCTGAGGCAGAGAGATTGACACATTTTTCCACCTTTACATTGATAGATCAGTGTAAATATTGAGAGGTCGACAGTTCTTTACCCGTGTGGAACATCAGGTTGTTATCTTGAGGAGTTGTTAATGATAATCTTCCTGTGTGAAATTTGGTTGAATGTAATTTCAAACTCACACCTTCGCCGCTGTTACGCACATGCTACTCTTTGGTGATGGTTAACACTATTCTCTCTCAGCAAGAAGGTTGTGGGTTCAATCTTGACTTGGTATTCTCTCTTTCGGTGTCTGCCTGGGCTTCCTCTGGGTGCTCCAATTTGCTCCCTCCTCGGGATTAGACTACACCTAGTGTCCATGCTCGCTCTGGTTGATTATTTACAGCCAAAAAAAGGAAGTTCCAACAATTCTAATGGCTTTTTGACAGAGCACCACTTTAGAATTATGCGCACTAATATGGTGAAAGATTGACACATGAGTCAATGATCTGTACGTTTAGATTAGATAACGAAGTGGTGTCTGTGTGACCTGGATTGTGACACATCTGTATGGGGTTGATGTGGAGGAGGAAGCTGCTTACATAAAATGATAAAGTGGTTACATCTGAAACATTGTGGAATGTCGTTCCAGGAATATCAGAGGTGAAATAATTTCCTGTGAGACTTATTCAGAAGACCGTGAACAGAAAAATATTCATAAATTTAGTTTTTAGTGCCACATGGAATTGTTCTCAAAACAGATAATCTTAATCCTGCCACAGGCTGCACACCAGTTTAGTTTCCATTTGCACAATGATGGAAAGACTTAAAAACACACAATGTTTCTGACCCCGCTGAATCCTGAGCTGTGTTTAGGTGAAAAAGTGACCCGCGACTGTTAGCGCAGCAGCTTTAACGGTAAGTAAAAGGGTTTGAGGGGTTTTCAAAACGACTTTTTAAATTAATCCATTAAATTAATCTAAGCAGCTAACCCCTAACCCCCAGTTTTAAGTGCAGCTGTATAAAAGCATGACTATAATATATGAACTTGACTGATGAGCGACAAGCGCTGGAGCCGCTGTTGTCTTCAGAGGCGGAGAGTGTAAAAATAGCTGATGAAAAGGCATTAGCTGCTGATCTTTACAATACATATCAACCCCCACCCGCCGCTCTCTCTGGAACCACCAGCATATGGAACTGTTCACCCAGAATTATCTGGTTAAGAGAGGTTTTTCCTGCGGTCTGGGAGCGTTTCCTTCACTACCGGTTGCACTGGCAGTTCAGTCACCACTAAGTTGCCCTGTCAACATCGGCTCCAGGACAGCTGTTCTTTCCTTTTAGGCTGCTCACCTTTGAAGTTCCAGAGCGATTGCACAACCTAGAGTGCAATGTTGAGCACAGTTTGCCAATACGTGCATGGCAACGGGCAACTTTTGGTGTGTACACATGGACACCAACCAGGCTGGCACATAGGAAGGGCTAATGAAGTGCAGAACAATAAATGTACTGTTTCCACACGACATCAGATCTTCAGGGGTTTGTAAGAAAGCTTAGAACAATATTTGATCAGAGTAAACATAATAAACTCGTATCGACTTTGCTCAAAGAGCGGTTTAATTTTTAGCTTCAACTTCTGGGACAAGACCCGCGTATGTGTGTGTGTGTATGTGTGTGGTGAACCTGTTTATTGGCTCGCTGAAGGAGATTCCTGTCATAAAATAAGCGCTCTTGTCCACACGCTGACACTGGGAGCAGCGGGAATGACTCATGAATATTGTGGAGATTGTTTGGTCAGTACTTTGCTTCTGTCTAGAAAAATCCCACCCAGTAGTCTGCAGTAGTCAAAATGACCTTTTTATTTAGCCCCTTTTGTTTCATGTCTGCAGGATTGTCTAATCCCTGTGTAATCCCAACTGTTGAGGATTAAAATCATTGGTGGACACATTTGATGTTAATATTGAAACATTCCCCCTTTCTTTCATTATTATCTCAGCCTAGATTTCATTTTCAATTGCAATTCTTACTTCAAAACATTTGTAAAGTGGCACGCACACGCGTGCTGCAGTGGTCTTGCTGTTTCTTACTTGATCTGTAGGTGCAATAAGGGATTTTCTGAAACGGAGCATTGCACGCGCGATCACCTCCTCGATGAGGTTGAGAACAAAGTGTTCAGGTTCTGAGGGTTTGGCAGGAAATCCTCACTGAGAGGCAGAGAAGTGTTAAGAGGAAAACCTTTGTAATTCTGCCTTGAACTCTGGCATTTTGAGATCTTTTGAGAACACGGTGCTGAATGGTTCTCATTGAAAACATGTGTTTGCAGCTGGTTGTTGGGGACTGTGGCTGTGCAGCACTGAAGCTCCATTTGAAATTTGCTTATATACAGAGATGGTGTTCTTGTGTTAGCCTTTATCTTTAAATCTCTGTGGGAAAGAAGGAATGTCTCTGTAAATATACAAGGGGACGACATCCGATTTTACCCTCCATGGAAGCTAAACACACTCGCCTTTTCCTCCCTCAGCTCTCGGTGGTGACTGCTGCAATAAGGAGAGAGAGAGAACACATTTAAAGTGAAACAAATTCAATTCACAAGAGACAAACAACATGTTCACTTCCACTCAGTCCTGCTCAGGGTTTTGTGGCAAAGCACTTCGTCCTGTTTTGCTATCTTATTACTCATTTGATGCGTCTCCTTACGTAAAACACAGGCTTTATTTAAGAAGTCACAAACGTAACCACCTGTGATAGATCAGTCAGTTAAAACAGTCACTACATTGGTTGTTGCTGGGCAGAAATCACCGGCAAACATATATTGCATGTTCCCCCCTGGTATTAATGATGTAACAGTCCCACAGAAGTCTTTAATGCCAGATATCTACACAATACACACTGTTATCAACACCAATTTGATACGTTTCAACTCGATAAACTCTTAGAGTGACAGTCTGGACAGGAAGTCCATTTGAAAATGAGTGTTGTTGGTCTGGCTTGACCCTACGTGATGGGGTGTGTTGTCCTGTCAGCAGCAGAAGGAGCGCGACGTCATAGCAGCATGACACTGGTTAGTTTGTAATTAAATATGATGAAAAAAAACAGGCCAAGATGGGCTGCATCTGTATCCGCGGTACAACCAAACCACCCATCATGTGAAGTTTTGCTGTCCTACGTTAGCTTTGACAGCACTGAGGTGATACTGAGGGTGTAAAATATCTGTTTGTTTGGAGTAAAGGCAGAAATGATTCACACTGTTCGTCAAACCTGTCTCTGCTGTCCAGCGACCACTTTACTGGCTAATTTGTCTAAAGCTCAGGCGTTCTTGGGGAAATGGCACTTGGGTTCAGAGATGGATTCAAAACCCTGAATGGAAGATTGGGCATGTGAAAGGGAAATTAAATCTGAGGACAGGAGATCAGGGCTCAAAAAGTCTACTTCCTGGATGGGGCAGCACTCCCAGTCTGCATGCTCAGGCTTTTAATGTTCTCCTCGTCCTCCTCCTCCTCCTCTCGTCTTCCATCAGCCTCACTTAGCTGTCAGCGATTGCTCTTTGTAAACACAAACCACACAGCTAATTAGTCCTGACATCCCAGTCAGAAACCTACAGCAAACCTCGCATCCCTTTCTCACTCTCAGGCGTTGCACTCCATCCTGCCGCTTCGCCGCCTTAACACTGAGGTTGAACTCTTTTCTGCCTCGGAAATATTGCTGGATGCTGCAGTGAAATGGCAGCAGAATGAGGCCATTTGTTGGAGCCGAGACCTTTTCTCAGGCATCAGAGCCCTAAAAACCTGCCCACAGCTTTTTTTTATGGCGCCTCACCCCTTTAGAATTGAACTTTGCTCATGAGATGACGACATTGCAGGCTGCCTGAGTGTGTTGAAGGGCTGTACAAAAAACAAAACAGCTCCGGAGCTGATTCACCCATTTCATTTAACCCAAAAACACAGTATTTCCTTTGCCTTATTGGATTTGCACAACAAAGACGTTAAAACAAGATATCTGTTTTTACATGGGAATTCTGGAAGGACTGAAAATGCTGTAGTATGCATGCCAGGCCAGTAGTTGGCGATATCACTTTGTTTACCTCCACGACCGAAAGTGCAGCCAGCCACCAATAAACAAAACAAAGGAGGAAGAAACACAAAACACACCGGATGCCAAACGGGTTACAACAGAGATAAAGAAAGAAGACTCACAGAGGTTACAACAATTACAATAAAAGTGGCTGTGTGTTCAAAAAGGGCCACGTGATGTCACCATTCTCACCGACCGGTGACGACGGCTGGCTATAATCAGTGGTTTACCATTTTGGTTATTGCTACGTCAACAAAACACCCTTCGAACGCCCCAACAGAGGAAAAGGGACCATTTTAATACATGCGCTAAAAAGAGAAAAACATAGAAGAAGAGGTGAAAGAGCGCACACAGGCTTCCAGATGAAGTGGCACGAGGTCAACTGTCACTTTCTCCCAAAGAACCACACGACTAATTTCAGCCCCATGCAAGTCACATAACACCAACCGCCTTCCCTTCTTGTATTCGACATGTGTGTTTGGGTTTGTGTGCAAGACAGATGCGCGTGTGTGTGTGTGTTGTGAGCGGAGTATGAACTCGTAACTGGGTTCCTACTGCTGCACACATGATTTAGCATGATCCAGTTTCACCTGTCGCCTGCATGTGCAACTGCGTCCTGTGAAACAATGAACGAGGGTGTTGGGCTGACAGCAAATGACTGCTTCCTTAGATAATAACCACATTCGGTCTGCGCGAACAGAACGTGGGTTGTCTGTATGATGTGGGTACTTTAAACACACAGAAAGTCAATGTAATCACATCCCCACTCAGGTTGTTAAAAATCAGTATGCTGAGGCTGGACCTCATGGAAAGGCTCCGGTAATAAGCGGAACAAAAAAACAATTTGGTTAAGTGAGGTGATTTTCAGGCTATTTAAAAAGTGCTCAAAGTGACAAGGCTGGCAGAAACCCACCTGCTAATATTTAAGGGGTTCCTGGAATTTTTTATCCTCCCATTCGTGCAATTAGCTGTTAAGAGGAGGCAGGAATATTATTTTTAGGCAATTATTCAACAAAGTCATTCAAATTTGGGATCATACCTTAGATTTTTGTGCCTTATCTGTGTTGGGAAGGTGAACAGAGCTGTGAGAATCCAACAGAAGTCTCTTTCTTTATGATAGGTGAAATGTTTAGCATTAGCACAGCATAAGATGCTACAATATACAGGACAAGATGCGCTAATCTAACTTAACGGCGTGTGTATACCAGCTGAGATCAGCCACACGTCGGTTGGTAACGACATCGTCGCCTCACCCACGACAAAACGTGGCCACGAGTTTGGTGATTAGAAGCGCAGCGCTACGTTTTTGTGGCGATCTCTGCAAAAGGCTGTTGTGTGGATTATTTAGAGACATCCTTTTCTTGACAGTCACGACTTCCTTCTCACCAGCGTTCCACTACTGGCTCGCTCCTTATTGGTTTTTGTCACTGTGACAGGAAATCATTCAAGAGGCAACAAGTGTGTTTTTTTCAACAGCTTCTTTGAGTGAGTCGGTCAACGGGGTTGATAATACTGTTTTGACGGATTCGTGTTAAAGAAAATTCCCACTCCTGTTTGCTATTTACAATTTAAGAGCAACATTTGTCCCTCGGACGGGCTACACATTTAATTTCATTAATATATTTAGAAGTTTAATGTGCTTCACATTTTGCTGGTGCAGAGTATTGGTGAATGTAAAGGAGGAGAAAAGCCATTGTGGAGATACAAGTGTAATAAATGATACCATCACCTGCCAACAGGGGGTGCTGCAGCAGCCTCAGCACCCCACTTCTTGTGCCCTTTGACCCTTGAAGCATTTTTAGGTTCCACTTCAGTGTTCTGACAGGAAACACCCGATTACTTCTGATCATTTTAACCTTCAAACTGTCAAAACAAACTTCCTGAAAACCTTTATCTCCATTCATATTTGTGGGAGTGTTAAAGCTACTAAATCCATCGTGCATCTTTACGCTGCTGAAAATAATAAGTTGGAGTTCTGCCGAATACGAGACACAATGTAAGGGAACAGTTGGAGTTAAGTGTTATGATGCTATTAAATGCGTATTAGCATTCCGATAAATGCTGTAAGTAAACTCTCTATTCCCTTTATGTTTTTAATAAGAATTACATTACAACCGACTTTTACTGCATTGATCCATTATAAGAGATAATCGATAGCTGCAGCTTGCTAATGTAACTGAACTCTTACAAAGCCAGTGTCTGGGTTAGTCAATGACTTTCTGAGCAGTTGGTGGCCTGATTAAATACAGCGGTTACATTCGTAACCGACGCTAAATGTTGTCACAAACGTATTTGCGTTCAGGACACGCCAGTCAGGTGATTGTTGTGAACTCTGCCAGACCTGCGCTCTGTATTCCACCTTTGTTTGCAGTGTTGACAGAGGATGTGGTCGACGGTGTTCGGCGGCGTGCAGTGACACGGGCACGGTTGTGCCTCTGCGTGCTAATGCGATGTCTCCAAACCACAGAGTAACTGTTTTCGACGCGTTCTGCTGCCCTGGCTGCTGTCAGCGTTTGCAGCAAGTAGGTCTAAAGCAAACCCTCTCTATGTAGAAGAAGGTGAAGAAGAATTCAAATGTGTGGAAGAAGAGGAAGGAGCAGTTATGTAAGTGGCAGATTTGCTGTTGTGATATCTTGGGGCATTTCCAGCGTGGTGGTGAACACCTCCCAATACGTTCACACACACACTCGCCCACACGGACCCACACAGTGGACGACTGTGGAGCGTAATGTCCTGTCTGACTGCAGGCTTTAAGAACCACAAATAAGCAGCCTCTCCTGCCAGATGACCACAGCTGGAGGGACCGAACAGCAAATACTGTGTAAAGGAGCTACGAGAGAGGTCTATAATTAAGCTGATGTGTCAAAATCCTTTTAACAATCCTGTCACGTCCCCCTTTTCTGCTCTCTTGTGGTTCATTTCCCAATTTATCCACAGGGGAGATTAAAATTTAATGTTTTTTCATTCGTCAAATCTGATGATTCTGTCCAGAGAAATTAGATTGCCTGATTTTGATTGTAATCCTTCTTGGAGCTGCCTTGAGACTTCCTGTTTTTCCTCTGCAGGAGATGGTCTGTTCTCTCCTTTCAACCATTTCCTTAGAATCTGAGGGCCTTCCCATCGCTTCTGCTAGTCTTACTTTAGCTTGCACTCATTACCGGTTGAACTTTGTGTGTTCCAGGTCAGCCTTCTTTTCATCTTTCCACTCTTTTCTTACCCCCTCCTGACTCTGAGCATTGGCCAGTACAGGAGTGGAGGAAGGTTCCTGTATGACGTTGTGTCTGTCTGACAGGATGCAAACACAACCTGACTCCTTTTTGTCTCCTCATTGAAGCACAAATAACCTGCTTAACGCTCCGACCCGCAACGCTCTTCTGGTGTCACCACCTGTTAATGCTTCTGAGGCAAGAAGATTTATTTCATGATCGTTCGAGAGGAATTATTACATTGCTAATTACTTAATAAATGTGTTTTGCTGTTCTGTATAAAGTCTCAAGGTTATTTCCTATTGCTCATCACACTTACATTTCACAATTTTGCTCTTGTGCAGAAAGAAATGAATGTGTGGAGAGCTTCAAAAACTCCAGAGTTTTTCGACGGGCATTTAGCCTATAAGTATCCGCAGCTTTGTTTTCATTTTGGGGTTAAACTATCAAGTGGCGCTATTGCTGGAGAGAGAATGGAGAATGGAGCCCAGCATTAGATGAGCCATTATTCCGCCATCTCCACCTCCGATAATACAGTCGCGATAAATTTTTAATAAGTGTTCCTCGTTTTGTGAGAGCTCATTTCTCGCACAGAGGGACGCAGACCTCTACTTAGCACAGCGCTGCAGTTTCTGCTTCATGTTTATGGCTGGTCCATAAAGGACGTGACATGACTCAGACTGTCTGCTACCACACCCAGTAAACTCCCATCCTTAGTTATAGTCTGGGAGGATGGGGATATTCGAATGGTTCCGTAATGATGCGTTGTCTTGTGATCACAACACAGCTGTGGACTTCACGTGTGCAGTCTGGGATATTAGCATGAAAGCTGAGCACCCCAGAGGGAAGGCTGCTTGCTGAGGAATGACTGACTGTGCAAACAGGCAAAAACAAACACTTGCATTTAAGATACGGATTTACCCGGTGGGGGTTTCATGCAGCCTCATATTCAATTTCCTGGTTCAGTCCAGGATGCTGCTTCAAATGATTTGGTCCAAAATGAGTTGACTGTATTTTCACACCTTTGAATTATTCACTGTCTTGGCCTCAGATGACGGAACGGAAGTGTTTGCTGGCTCTCTGGAGGCACCGGGCATTGCAAAATCCCAAATTGCAGCCAGAATAGAAGATATTTTCTCTGAACTGGCACCACGGTACTATTAATCAGCTCTGCTTTTGTGTATAATTCATATCCCAGAGCAATTCCAGATGCTGGTGGGTCATTGTCAGAGATTTATATGTGTATGGCTCCATCTGGAGCTATAACTCAGCTGCAGAGGAACAGCTGCCCGTGAGTATGGAGAGGAAGCATGAAGGAGGGTTGGGCAGGGCGACTGGAGCTGTGTAAGGCTCGTGTGGTCCCTGAAAAATGATGCTCAAAGTTAAGGCTTTTAGATTAATAGTTGCTTTCTTTCCATTACAGTACATTCATTGAGAATAGGTGGTCAATGCATATTTATTGAAGCTGTCGGCATTCACACGCACTTAAATTGACAAGTGTAGTAGGTGATCCTGAGGTTTGGTCATTCTGCTAATTAAAGCCATTCCTTAGCCGTGACAGTTTTATTAAAACACACTCTTTTCCACTGTGAAATAGCGCCTTAATCTTATATAATGTCATTTCACTAATAATCCTGAAAGTCTTCATGGCTGTTTCTGGTGTCCCCGGTGTTGCTGAGATATCAGCCACTATGTGAGGGCTGGAATATGGCAGCTCAGCAGTTAGTTTTCGTGGCAGATGACACAACTTGATCCTCTTGTCGTCATTATATTAAAAATGTCGCCCATGGATGCCTTAGGATTGGTGGAATTTTTTTCCAGTCAAGTCTGATATTTTTATTTCTTTAAAGACCAAAAACTTTCAGGAACTAGATTTCTAATTCTTTAAAACTTTGCTGGAAGCAATGATTATGTCTTTAAAAGCTTGACAAACTGATTATTTGCCTGGCTAACGGAACAAAAAAAACGATCATTCCCAGTCAGACTACACTGTGTGTTATTTGTTATTTCGCGTAATAGAAATTAGAGTACAAATGGCCTTGGGTCAGTCGATGCTTTCTCTAAGAGCAACATCTATGTTCTCCTTCCCTGGAGTTTGTTTTCTTCACCCTGCAGCGTTAACTGGCTCTCCTTTAGAAAATACCATTAAGGCTCCACTCTCAGTTACAAATCTCATCCAGGATAAGCCAGCTAACCCCTTTGCTGATTATAAACCGATGGCAGGAGGCTCCCTGTCCGCGCCGTGCTTTCATGCGTCTGCTGGAAATGGCCTCGCCGCACGGGTCCTCTGGGTTTCTCTCGAGACACTTGCGATTGAAACGGATACTTTATAAATACAGCTGGAACTGAAATTGATTAGGATTGAATTGAAAAGGCTGACCAAATGTGAGCTGGCTGTATCTGTTCTCATGTTTCTGAACTGGAGAAACACTTGTGTTAAACATTCTTTAGCTCTTTGGTTATTCGAGTAGTTGCACGCTACCCTACTATGATCCTCTGAGACTAACTATAATCCTACATTGGCATGTCTGTGGACCCGCCTAATGTGACGTCCCTGTTATATCTCCAGTAAACCTGGCGGGTGTCTTCAGTACAAATCATAACGGCAACGGCAGTGATGCAATAGTGTGTGTTTGTGTGTCTGTCAGAGAGTGAGTTCATAGCCAAGGAGGCCACATTGTCATCGATCTTGTAGTTCAGCAGGGTTCTGGATCGAGATGAAGTCATCCTGTCATGGAGGGAATGAGTCCTGTTTTGTTTTGCTGTTCATGCAATGGGGGACATGAGAGGTTATGACATCAGCTAATAAATTCTCTTAACACAGATTGTGTTGTGCATCCCAGACTGAGGAGCGAAGAGGGTTCTCAGTGTTCTGCTGGATCCCTGTGACGCTGTTTGTTTTGGCTGATTAATAATATATTAAATATTAAGCAAAAAACACCTGTAATGGCAGGAACAGATGCTATCTTCTGTATGAGGGAGAAGTTGATTAAACATTGTCAAATTTGTCCCTAAAGGTGGGACAAGCCTAGTTAATGCAGATGGTTGGACCAGGAAGGCTGTCTGGTGTAAAACTGTGCCAAAGTAAAGACGCCTGTCAATAATAGGAATTCCGTTCTTTGATCGAGGGCCGGGTCAAGAACAACCACCACTCCAGGGGGCCGTGGAAACTTTGCTACTGTGTCCCAAAGAAGGACGAGAGGAAAGTGTGTTTGCAGGCAGAGAGATGAGGCTTTTTTAAATCAAAAATGAGCAGTTCTGGTTTCCATTGCTGCTCAGGCCAGTGGAATTTTCCAAGTTGTGACTGAGCCATAGTTTGGTTTTGTCTGTGATTGTCGACATCATTAACCTTAATAACGTTGTTCAGCCCTGGGCGGGCCAGTGTTACAATGCTATGGAACTGTACACAAGGCAGAGGGGAAGAACCGGTTGTGCAGCGAGCTAGTCAGGTATGCATGAAAAACCATGTTGACAGTCAGCATACCTCAAAACTTGAAGCACGTATCCTTTAGTATTTTGGTTTGCAGATTCACTCTGAGAGCACCGTGGTTGCACACAGCAGATGCTCCCTGCTAGCTTAATCACTGTTTAATTATTTAGAGCCTGTTTGCGCTAACATTTGGCTCCAGGTTACCATTGGTGCAGCTGTTCTTCTCAGAAGGTGTTGATGCCTGTGATGAAAAACCGTCCTGTTTTGACCCATCAGAGTCCTGCAGACATATTTCAGTGAGGGTTGATTGCAGATTTAGTCATGATTTGTGAATAAGACGATAACGATGGTAATCAATGACGGTAATCAGCAAGCATTGGACGGGACAGTGGCGTCGCCAATCAACATGGAACCATTTTCTTTCAGGGCTTCATTCCTGAAATGTCATGTCTTTTGGTGAAAAGCAGTTTAACGAGGTCCTTTGAGTGGTGAAGAGCCACAGGGGGAATAATGAAGGCTTCCCCGCACACCAGAGGTTTTGGCCAAAGGCAGAAATGAGCTGTACTTTTTTTTTATTCTCATGGAAAATCTTCCTCCACTAAAATTACTCTGCTTTTTTCCCTTCTTTTTCCCTTCGATTCAACTAAACGTTCACATTTTTGTCCTTTTTTGTTAAAAAAAAAAAGAAAAAAAAGCTGCATAAAATAACAATTGCCCCGGTCGACTGCCAACCTTTAAAAAGATGCTTCTCTCTCGAGGTCTGGCTGTGTAATGAGTCATCACAAGGCAGCAAGGGTGTATTTAAAAGCCCTGGTGAGAATTTATAACATTGCCTGTGCAGTAAGAAGCCATTTAGGTCAGAGGCTGACAATGACACGAATAAACCTGTTGGAAACAACAGACAGGACTGCAACACTTCCGTTAGAGCAGCAACTGTTCGGGTTCCTTCCACGGCCTAGGTTGGGACATGGACATCGACCTGAACTGTCAATCATTAGTCCCTGAGTGGGGTTAATTCAGCTGCTCTTAGTAGCAGCAGCTTTTATTAATAACTGACCAGTTGAACCCTGATGCCTGACTGTCCTGCTCTAGAAGCTTTATACCTGAGATTAAGACAAATGGGCTGGAATAATTAATGGATCATTGAGACTGTTTAAATATCCCTGACAGTTGTGCAGCTGCTGCTCCTTTAACTGCTAATACACGTGTTTCATGGGTGGTTTTGCAAAAAAGATAATTATTTGCTTATTTATAACAGAAACAAGGCCAAAGGTTTGGTGCAGGAACATTCACTGGAAGAATGTGCACGGCTCCTCCCGTGCACGATTGCATATGGTCGTCCATTATCTCCAGTATCAATCAGGAGGGAATGTGCCATTGAGATTTATGGCCTGCCTGGTTTGCATTTTGGTGTTGGGCTATTGGCATTTATGCTTCCGGCTGTGTATCGACCACTCTGAATGATTGGTCCTATAGGGGGCATATGAGGGAAGTTGAGGTTTGACTTGTGGTGTTGTGATGGGTCTCTGTGGGGTGTGTATTGATCTGCCAACCTGTTGTTAGGTTTCATTTCTGCTCAGTGTTATTGGGTGCTCCTCAAAATGCCCAAACAGCCAAAAAAAGAGATGTTCCACGGGGAAAACAGGGTGACCTGGGGTCATGAACAATCGCTTCGTTGGCTCTTTTATGAAATAAAAGTTTATGTTTAAGGGTCAACTGTATTTGGGATGCCTTTCAAATGAAGCTGGTATCTGGGACAGCTGTCTAAACGATCCTGCTGGCATTGACCCAACAGGGCACTGTTTGTGACATTGTTTACGCTAGCACACACACACACACACACACACACACACGCTCAATACAAACCATGTAGATGCTTAAACTTTTTGCACTTCGACATTTTTACATCATTAACACCCACTGAACACACCACCTGACGCTATAATCTCTCGTGTTGACATATATTTTCATATGGTGCTTCTCAAACATATTGTCAGTAAGTATTGATCACTTTGCTTCCAGCTTAATTAAAAGCCAATCAGACTGATTCAGGGTGCACCCTGCTAGCAGTAAATTTCTCTCTAAGTGGCAATGCAAACACTTCCTCTGAACGACTGGTGTGAAGAATGATGCCTGCGGAGTACTTTGAGCCTGGTAATGGTAATGTTGCTTATTTTATACTAAACGGAAACATAAAAGTTGTATAGGAGTTAATTTATACGCACGTATGACAGTAGAGTTTATTGTGAGAATGCTTCATCTGCTGAATTTATCTGCAGCTCAAGCACTCAATGTGCTCTATAGGAGCCAATTTTAGGAAGAAAACAATCTAGTTTAAGCTGTAAAAACACAATAGCTTCGTCAGATAGCTATTATACATAGTGTAAAATCCTGCAAAAACATCTATGACTGCACTGCATCACCGATGAAACATGACCCGCTAATGGAGACTACTCAGTGCTAAGTGAATACTACCAAAAACCACCAGATGCTCTCAGCTTGAGTCTTGAGTGTAAGCGCTGAGACCAGTGAGGGACGAGTGATCTTATCTCAGAAGGGAAGGCAGTGATGCGGAAGTGTCATTTGGACCTTTTTCCTATCTATCTATACATATTTATCGGTCTATCTAGGGATCTATTCATCTGTTTAAACAGATAGATGGGGTTATCCCAATCAACCAGCTTTTACGCCCTGTCTGAGGCTGCGTTTGAGACACAGTAACGGCGTCTTTGAGGTCGGGTCGGCTACAGGAGGTGTCGCACTCGGTTCTGGATCTCAGAACATGATAATGTGACACTGTACCCGGAGGCCATCTGGGCACACGAAGAAGAGCCCAGTCTGGACACGTTTATCAGCTGCATGTATCCAACATCAGCCTGTCCCAACAATGACGTTGAATTTTGTCCATATCGCTCCATCCCCCTTTTCTTTGTCCTCCCGTCTTGATATTCCTGCCCTTATCTCTCTTCGTCTCCCCTGTCTAAACGCTGCCTTTTTGTGTCTTTCTTCCCTCTGCAGTTTGCTGTTTTGTGGTCCACAAGAGGTGCCATGAACTTGTCACGTTCTCCTGCCCGGGAGCTGATAAGGGGCCCGACACAGACGTAAGTAAACTGAGCTCAGCTGTTGCCTCTCACGTGATGGTTGAGGAGGAGATGCCTTTGATTGTTCTGGAAGAATGCACAGTCCCACCAACACATCAGCCTGACCAGCCCTTTTTTTCTAAACTGGATGTCTCTTGTATTGAGATAGATCTGCATGTATTCCTGTCTTGTGAGCTCAGGAGCACTTTGCATGCACCTAGCCTGGAGTTGCTCGGCTACTCAGACTACATTCAGACGTTATTATCTGTCCCCTTGTGATGAAATCACCGCAGCAGCTGGTGCCCGAGTGACTCTATCCTCAAACTCAGGCACACATTTTGGCGTCTGAAGAATTTTAAAATCTTGACCCGCTGGGCTGGATTAAGATTAAAAGTATTTTTTGGTTGATTACTGGCCCGTTCTGTAAGACAGATGGGAAAGAACAGAGGATTAAGCTATTGCACCTGTATCTGGTTGCACAGATGTCATGAAACCGACAGCCGAACAAACAATAACACTCCAATAAACGCTCTCTCTTGTGTTCTCTGGTCTTTCACGCTGTAACGTGGCTTCTCCTTAGCTTCTCTTCGTGTGTAGCCTGCAGTACCGGTTGCTGTAACTGGAGATATGTCAGTGTGCCATTCAAGACCATAAAACCAGCCTCTTTAAATAGAGCATGCTGTGGACAACATGGAAGCTTTTGCAGCTACAGTCTCAACCACCATTCACAAAAATAAAATACTCATGTTCGCTTGAGCAATTTTATTATTAGAAAATAAAAGGGCTGTTTTTACCTTTTTAGTTTATTTTGATTCCTGTTTTAAATCTTGCGTTCGTGGCGTCATACCTTAATGTAGCCATGATTTATTTTGCCACTCGAAAGAATATGAATTTTTTATTTACCCTTTTGTTATGCTTTTTTTAATACGCATGACTGTTGTTGCCATGAGCAACCACACATATTGGATGTCTTGCTGCCTCCCAGGCGTGCAATCTAGGGAAGCAATAACTCCCATGGCCAGCAAATATCCTGAAGATCTGCAGTATCGAAGCTACCTTTACGACGCATGTTTCATATTTCCAGAGATGCACGGCTGTTTTAGTAGCAAACTTGTCACGTGTGACCACACTTGCTGTAATGGGACACAATCCCAATCAGCGTTTTCCTTTTACAACCACCTCGGGGTGTTTGAAGGCTGCAAATATGCACAGACAAGACATTTTTACACCGGTTGCGTAGATGCGCCACATTTCTATTTTCTTTTAGGTGTTTGCAGCAAAAAATATTTGTAACACATTTCTTCCACGCATTATTGCCGTTAATTATGAAAATAGTAAATAAAAATAAGGTACCTGTAATAAAGAAGGGGCTGGAAGGACAAGAAAATGAAATCAAAAAGGAGAAATAATTTACAAACAGTAATTAATATAAATGCACAAAGCCTAATAACTTCCACTCCTTTACATCAGCATGAAGTGATCCTCTCAACTTCCCCCCAACGCCCTGGTCAAAGGCTGGATCAACAGCCCATGTACTCGGCAGTAATTAAACTACGCTCACGTTTGTCACAACTAAAGCCCTGATTCAGGGGTTTGGAGATGTATCGTTAAGTGCTAGACATCTGCAGTGCACCCTCAACTACCTCAAGATGTCTTTATTTAACCTCAAGAACACCTCCAGACTCTGATGATTTATTTCAGATCATATAACTGAAACCTTCACCCTGCCCTCCGTAACCTTTACTCTGGATTACACCAACAGGATCCAGCCCTAGATGGGCCCTGACGTGTCCAAAAGTCCGCAGCTCCAGCTCTCACCTGTACTAAACTCTGGCAGCGCATCACCCAAACCCTCATTCACCGGTTCATGCTCTTCTTCCTCATCATCTCTTGAAAGCTAGTCCCCTCATCCTCGAGTCCTCTGACGCTGGCCTGCTCACACCCCCGCAGTCATCTCAGAATGACCATAGATAGATTTGGAATTCTCTAGCTTTTGGACACAGTACTCCCCCAACTCTGGACACATGCAAGAACCTTCTGAAGTCTACAAACTCCTAAATAATATATATAAATATATATAAAATACAGTGCTAATAAATTCTCACGTTTGGGGAAAAATCTCCCTTTTTAACATTACATAAAGAAACAGGGTCAGGCCCGCTGAATGTCAGCCTCACCGCTGAAACAAGGCAAGTGTTCAGTCACACTTGACTGGTTTTTGAGTCAAAGGTCCCACTTTGGAGTCAGCGCAACACTGAGTTGCTGTCTGTGGCTGGTCAGCTGAGAACAGTGCTCACACTTGCTGTAACAGATGAACTTGAATGTAATATTACCAGTAGGATCCAAAGTGTAGTGCTCGACAAGAGTGTGCATTATGCATGAGCCTCCCAGTTCACTACAGGGACCCAGCAGATGAAACAGAGGAGTTTAAATGCTCCATTTGTTCGAGTGTGTGTGTGGCTGCTGCATCATTGATGTCCATTTAACCAGTGCAGCCCACATGACCTCAGCACTGATTTCACCCTCGCACACACTCTCACACACACCGATACCCATGACAGGCTAACAGAGTTAAACTGCAACACTGCCCTTTCTGTCGTCTGTACTTGAGAACAGGCACATCTGACTGGAGGGTGACATGACAGGTTTGCAGAGCTAAAAGAAGACCCAGAAAAGACTCTAATTCCTTTTAAGTGGCCTTTATGTAACGCAGCCTTGCCTCTGCTGGATGGATGTGGTTCCTGGGGTGATTAGAGTATCATTGTTGATTGAAGCCATTGGCAGGAATGACCTAATATTTAAAAGGGCAAATTCACAAGAGGAGCCGGTTTTGGCAGACTCCAGCAGCTCTGGGGAAAATAGGTGCCGTGGTGATGAGACCAGGGACAAACACTGTCATTACAGAGGTTCTGGGGAATTGAAAACGAGATTAAACTGCAACGGAGCCACACTGATGCCGGGTATCACGAGTTGTCACAGCCAATTAGGCCCTCATCTTTAATTTTATGTATTAAAACAGACGTGCAAGAACCTCCTGGCACTGTGCAGTCGTGGCGACCATAGAGACGGCTCCTGTACACGACCCTCACCAGCAATTCTCTTTTGATATCATTATCAAATGGCAACTCCTTTTGCTTAAATCAGATTAGTTACTAGCCTAAGGTTAGAAATGGATTTCTGGCTTTTTGATTCTGGTAATTCCTCCCTCTGACAGCGCGTACAAGGTGAAACTTCAGAGCCAATGATGCCAAACTGAACCGCTGCTGGGTTATTATTTCCTAATTTGCACAGTGATACATAAAGACTGATTGTAGTGTGAGAACATACTGTGATATTGTGCTGGTGCAGCGTACATGTCACTGGAAAGGAGTTGAAACGCTACTGCATCGTGTAACATCTGGTACAGACAGTGTAAGAAAGAGCGCCATATCCTGTCAACAGGGGGTGATGCAGCACCCTCAGCCCAAAGGCGGGGGAAGAGACGTTCATGCCGGCATGACAAATCGACTTAGGCTGCAGAGTTTTTTTCATTTACACACCGCTGTGGGAAGTTCCCATTTTCCACAGTACGTAGTTGTGAGAGATGTAATATTCAGCCTTTGTTTGTCTGAGTGGAGGTCAGGCCCCTCTATCTGTGTCTCTGCCCCCTCGCTGCGTTGAATCAAGGCAGAAGCTTTTGAGAGCTCACGCTTTCCAGAGAAACACGGATACAAAGAAACTCGATGCTCAGTTTGTTTGATCTGGCAGTGGCAGATTGTCTGTTTGGCCAGTAGGAACAGTCGATCCCAGAATGTGAAAGGGAGAGGACATGCATAACGGCTACGCTTGTACTTCCGCAGGGAATAGGAGAATGTACTCCTGTAGTTTAGTGTCCAGTGGAGTCAAGCCTGTACAAGCAGAGCCGAACCCATGAATCAACTTGCTCAGGTTTTTGAATGCTGTTTGTCCTGCTATGATATCCACAGTCATCAGTTACTAGGCAAACATTCAGATGAAGGGCAAAAAACAAATCACAATTTGTCATTGTTTGATTTCAGCTTAGTTTCAGCCTGGAAGACCGTGGCGAGACATGTGACCAATGTGCTGTAGGCAATAATAAAAGTTTGCTGGAATATTCCCACTGAATGGTGACGGCACATCTCAGCTGGATGTTTGCTCCTGGCTTGTGCTTCTCTGGCTGACAGGGCCTCATAAACTCCCTCAGCTCTGAGCCAGAATTAAACCTCCTGTGGGGACATTAACTTATATAAACACATGTGGGTGTACACCCCCTTTAGACCTCCATCTTGATGTGTGTTGATATCACACAAAACAGCTCCAGTTTCACAGGCAGCAGCGTCTCAGATGAATGTATGTTAATTTGAGTTCCAATGCCCCGCGACACGCAGAGCCGTCCAGGAAGTTGTTTACAGAGACGAAATAAACGGCTCTATTCGACTGTCCTTCTATTAATATTTATGCACAATAGGTGTGAAAGCTCTTTTCGCTCAGCAACATTATATGGCAGATTTGTTGCTAACAATAAACAGAAATGAGTGTAAATCTGGTGGACGTCTGGCATTTAAGATGCTGGGAAAATAAAGTCGAATGTTGGTACGTCAGGATTTGCTTCATGTCAGATCAATGCAAAATAACCGAAGTCTCATTATATTACCGAGAGATGTGATATTTTTGGTAAACTATTGATATCATCCAGCCATGTGAACAGTCTGAAACCCTTCTGTTAACTTTCTCGATGAGAACAAAAAGCCTTCCATACTTTTTACTTTAGTTAGAGTAAATAATCACACCTCGGTGGACTGGAAATTAGACACACCGTCACCCTTGATGGGTTATTCATAACTAATAATTGATTATTAGACGCATATACTTCTATTTTTGTGGGGACTCTTGTTGACAAAATGCGTTCTGTAGTCCGGGGTTGGTCAAACCAGGCCTATGAGAGCTGCAATCAGCAGGAGTTCATGCTCCTCTAGGTGGACTTCAGCTTTCTCCTGGAACCTGGTGCCATTTGATCACCTGACAGGCCTCGGTCACCCGCCCACTGGGTCATGGTTTCCTCTCCTCTCCTCTCCTCTCCTCTCCTCTCCTCTCCTCTCCTCTCCTCTCCTCTCCTCTCCTCAAGGTCCTGCTCAAGGTTTCTTCCTGTTAAAGGGGAGTTTTTCCTTGCCACTGTTGCTTGTCTGGGGTCAGGCCCTTGGATTCTGGAAAGCGCCTTGAAACAATTTTGATTGTATAAGACGCTATATAAATAAAGATTGATTTGATTTGATTTCCTAATATGTATTTACAGTCGTTGCCGTCACCCTCATGGAGGCTGTAGAGCGACCTTCCTTTCCTTTTGTTCAACTTTGAGGTGGTTCTGTATCTTCATCCGAGTAATAGTGTATTGAATAGAAGGGTTTGGACCTGATTTTGAAGGTACACACCTGTCTAGGTAAAGCTTTACAGCTTGTCGTGCATCTCAAAGCAAAAATGAGAACCACAAGGTCATGAGAACTGCCTGAAGAGCTCAGAGACAGAGCTGTAGCTGGACACAGATCTGGACAAGGGTAGAAACACTTTCTGCTGCCCTCTGTTGGGGCAGAAGAGTCTCGGTCAGCGGTAACGAAGACCCAAAGTGTGGAGATGGAGAACTTTTCACACCAACAATGGATGGGAGATTCTCCTCAGTGAGTGTGTTCACATGCACATCTAAATATGACTGAACCTCTGGCAACTGGCCTTCATAATTTATGCAACTGGACTTTTTACGCCACACCGGTTGACCTTTTACATCACACCAAAACAGTCTATAAAGACGTTAACCAACACGGTAGCAGCCTCAACTAAATCAGCGGCAGCGGTTTAAGCATCAGTTCTTGGCTACTGTTTGTAGGCTGCTTTTGTAGCCCTGTGTTAATGGTGGTACGCACAGCGCAGTGGGTTCACAGAGGATACAACCAGTCGCCCATCCATGCTTTCAAATCTTTTGGGTAGCAAAATATAAGGAAAACGCTCAGATCACATAGGCTGGCTTGCTGTCCACGTGCTTTCATAAGTTGACTCAAAACCAAGCTATCTCGGGGAGGTAGACCGGCTACATCCTGGCTATTCTGAGCCGATTCCAGTTCCCGGTGTCCACGTGCAATTTATGTAATCGAACTCTTTGGTTTCCTCGTGTACATGTAACGCACTTAAGGAAAGACGGACAAAAAGGCTGCATAGTTACTCACAGCCTGAAAGTCCTTCAGGTGTGTATTGTCTTTCTGTCTCTCTCACAAGAATCTTCCATTGACAGAAAGTACATACTTCAAAGTGTGTCCTCCTGACATACTTGTCACTGCACTAGAAATGGCACTGCACTAGTTCCCATGGTGACAGCAGTTGTCTACCAGTAGGACAGAAAACCCCGCTGGAGTGCAGCTCTCCCAGGACCGGCTTGGCCACCGCTGCACATGCCTTTTACGAGGATGGTCACAACTAAACGCCTAACCCTCACATCTCTTCACAGGCTTCGAACAGACCTTGTGAAACAGCCATGTCCCTATTTTGCCAGTGAAATGTGCATTCTGGTAGAAGAACAAACACACCATTCATCCTGGCAGGCAGCCTTGTTTCAACCTCACTCAACATTGTTTCTCCCTAAAATGTCATTAACCCAATGAGATAAAACTGCTTGTAACAGAACGCTGAGAGGTTCTGAAGTCTCAGTTTGACCTGACACATAACGACGAGGCCTGTGGCTGAACCAGCAGTAAGTCTGAATGTCTAGAAATAGAACAGTAGAGATACGTCAGCTCTTCTTCCCCCCTCTCTCCTCGGACTCCCTGTTCTCTCTACCTATGTTTACTGTCCATTTATGGTCATTGTGATAAGGTAACACATAATTTGGACATTTTCAACAAGTACTTTGCTCATATGATTGGCAAAATTAAGTTTTTTTTATTTTAAACTAATGTCTGGACTATGACGCTTTCCCATGGCAAGCTTCCATTGTGGCTGGAGAACTACACCTTTTGGAATTATTCGGAATTAGGCTAACAACCTTATCCTTTGTTTCTCTGTTCCAAAGTGAACTCCCCATGTGCACACATACAGACCACAAATGAAACACAATTGATAGAGTTAACTTTGAATAAGTTGTCTGCAGTCCATTGCACAGTTCCGGGGCCCTGTCAGGTGGCTCATTATAATGAAATAAGACTGCCAAGAGTTTAACTTTGAAACACATCTAACTTCTGCTCATTATGAAGCACCGAACAGATGGTCCGTGTCTTATTCTGGCATTACACTTGATCCGAAGAACTGTCTTTTTTTGGTTTTACTAAAACTAGTTTAGTTAAAACCCCATTTTTGTTTGATTACATTCTGTGGAATGGCTTTAAAAGTCTGCAGCTTTGCATGAGCCTTCTGTTTTAGGAGTTGTGTTTTGTACAGCATGTGATGTATGTAAAGGATGGAGAGTAGACCTGGGATCCTTGTTCAGTTCAGCTATTCTAGAGCCAACTACAGAAAAGTGTCCTTTAGCCAGTTAAAAATTACACTTATGATTGAGTGACATAAACGGTTTGTAAAAAGAAAGAAAGAAAGTTGACCTCAAATCAAATAAGAACCATTTTTCTGACTTTCTGACAAAATGAATTCTGTAGCTTGACCATAACAAAAAGTGTCAGCCATGAGCTGTCGGCTATCATCCGGAGCTGTCGGCTATTATCTGGAGCTCTGGGCTAAGACAGATGTATTAACAGCTACAACAAGGCAAGGAAAGCCCCTTGTGAGAGGTGGTGTCAACCTGTTCTTCCCCTCAACACTCAGCAGCTTAGCAAAAAGGTCAAGAGGAATCAGGGTAGCGATTTATAAGCTAAAAATAGTAACGTGCCAAGCCCAACACCTCAGGTCTGAATAAGCGATAGTTTCATCTTACTCTCCCATGTAGGCTGCAGCTTTTACTTCTACATATATATATATATATATAAAATGCATGTAGTGGCCTGCTGCTGCGCTGTGCAGTGAGGAATTGCAGCCCTCTATTATGTAAGTCCTCGTTTAAGCAGTCTGTTTAGTGCAGACCTGTTGTACCTCGATGGTCTGTGTAGACATTCCAGAAGCATAATAGGGACACAAAGTTGTATCTGTATAAACAGTAAGATAACAGGCCTGTGAGTGGCGACACTGACACGTGTGACACAGCACACAGTTAGCACCCGCTAACACTAACGAGGATGATACTTAGAAATGACAGAGATGGTGTAATAAGCAGGAGCTGTAGCATTCCCTGGGACTAAAGGCAAAAATAGCTGCTGTGTTATTCCATTGTTAGTGAAGTGCTGTTGGTGACTGGTTGTGCAGGGGCCCTCTCACAGTGCGGCACGGTGTTGGGACACTAGACGCCGTTCCTTTTGGTCGCTCGCTCAATTGGTTTCAGGGTTTGAAGGAGAGGGTTGAGGCCAGGTCGCCGACTCTCCGTCATGTTCTGCCGATCACGTTTGAACGCTTTTATTTACACGGCGGCCGGGTGTCACCAGCATCAAAACGGTGTGACGAGGCTTTGAAAGGGACTCTGAGTATAGTGCCACATATTTAACCACGGTTTTATGGAATACCGTCTTTTAAACAACTCACCTGCGTGTTGAAAGAATCCAGTTTGGCTCAGTAACATAAGAACTTCTTCAGCTTGCCAATCATCTCTAGAGGATGATTATGAAGGCAAATAAAACACTGCAGGTCTTTAGGAGTGCACTTGTCAAACATTTGCTCATCTGTTCAACAACATTTGAGATTTGGAGCCAACAGTGCGCCGTGTCTTTCCTCGCATGGCTGCATGTACAGTAAACACAAACACGGATCAACTGCGCCTTGCTTCTTTCAAACGTCACCTCTTTCACCTGTGAGGGAGGGAAAGGGAGGGAACGGGTGCATTTGTTGGAGGAGAACGCGAGGTTGTGAGGTAAGTACTCACCCTTAGGCAGCGGTAAGATCAGCGGGGGTTCGACGCATTAAAAACACAGCCTCCTCCTCCTCCTTCTCTGTCCCTCCTTGCTGTAAATGTCACATCAGGTGGGTCTCTTTGGACTCCGTAGGAGGCCGGTGGAGTCTCTTGAATACCAAGCCTCTTACTGCTGTGGGGGTCATTTCCTATCTTCCAATGCAATAACATAAAAAGCGACAGTCACAAGGGTGGCAGTGCGTCTCAACTCACAGCTACTGAAATTTAAGCCATCTGCCAGGCCGAATCACAATAGGCTCTTGTTTTGTTTTTTAAATCTCCTCTAACAACAGACTTACACATCAGTCAGTATCATTTCTACACTGAAAGATTTGGTAAAGGAGTGAACTATCTTACCCATTATATATTATCTACCTTCTGTTCCTGGCTTCTCCCAAAGCTGCTGGGAAGATTCCACTCAGCCTCACCCTGCCAACCTGTTCATTAGCAGTGACTGGTCAGCGTCCCGCTCGCTAATCAAACCGTGTTGGAGGCTCTGGCTAATTAGCCACCATCCCTGGCAGCACAGCTGTATTTGAGCCCCCCTGTGCTCCTTTTTCATCCGAATCTGACAGCCTGGAGCCTTTTGATCTGTCATCTACTGTGGGCCTGTTTTGATCTCTACCTTAACATGCAAATCTACTTATTTTGGTGAGCCAGATGCTCATTTGGCCAGTAGATAAGAGACAATACGCTCTATCATGGCGCTACGTTATACAGTCTGTTTTTCATGTGTTACTGAGTTTGGATAAATGATAAAACGACGATTCTTCTGTTGTCAGGCCAGGATTCCCTCAGCGGCTTTCTCTCTCTGTTGACAGTCGACTCTTGCACTTTTGTCAGTATCATCTAACAATTCTTTCGTGTTCGACCGTCATCGAGCTCTTCGCTTCATCACATCCACAGCCAGCTTCGTTTCACCATTATTGCTTTCTTGTGGAAAGATTAGCGTTCGACTTGCCCATTGATTTTGGTGTAACACCTTGTTAACCCCGTGACCGTGGACAGCCAGCGCCACCCAGTCTGTCTTGAATGTCCCATTAAGACCCAATTAGGCTGTAATAGTGGATAGAAAGCCACAAGGGTAAACCATTCCATCCCAGTGTTCACAGAGATGATGTTAATGGACAACCGGTGCAGCCAGTAGTGGGAAGTCAGGTACACTCATTTACAGGTTTCATTTCTCACCTCGGTGAACCTTTAAATGGCCAATCAGTCACTGTTCTCTCCTTAAGGACCGCCAGAACCACCCCTGCCCCGCATCTGCTATCACAATGTTCATATTTGTGGGTGAAATTCTGCGGAGGCAATTATTCAGAATTGTTTGCTTCATAGCAACCTTTCTTCAGCATTGAGCCATTTAGATTAAAAAACAACACCAAAGAAACAAGCCTGCACTTGCGCCTCGTTTAAATGTTCATCATAACTGATCCAGGTTGGTAATCTGTTCCCTCAGGGGGGTTTGTCTTTATCCGTGGTTTACCCAACACCTTTTATACGACATTTGATTAGAACACGTGATTCATCTGTGACAGAAGCATCACTCATTCATGCTGTTAATAGAAAGAATAATGCAAAGTGTGTGTGTGTGTGTGTGGGGAGGAGGGTGAAAGGATAATCCTTCAGGATCAGCTGTGTGGGTGGATATGTTGGAGTGGCGCAGGCCCCTCTGTTTGACCCCTGTCACGTCAAAATTAGCTGGTGAAGTACAGTTTTCGGCTCGGTGTCCAGTCGGTTTGTTCCCGATCTTCCAATCCAGTTCAATGACACGGGGCATCAAAGTGTAAATTAGCCGGTGCACCCTGATCCATGGAGGCGCTGCATGCGATGGGAGTCGAGTCAATAAACACTCAGGTCGTTTGCAGGGTCAAGTGTCAATAGTTTAAACGGGTTTTTGGCTAATGTGAAATGGGCTTCTCTCTCTCTCTCTCTCTCTCTCTCTCTGTCTGCCTGTCTCTCTCTCCCTCCCTGTCTTAGAAAGACTCTTTTCAGCTATAATAAAGCCCATTTAGAAGACATGTGACCCCTCACTGGGCTCTAATTACTATCAGCAAGTAAAAGGAGGACGTATATGAGAACGACTGACCTTCCACTTCAACAACACCCTCTTTAAATTTCATCCTCTTTGGGTTCAGCCCGAATCATTCAACAACTGCCAACTGCTACTATCTAGAGAATTCTTGCTCCCAGCTTGATGTGGGGAAGGGGGGGGGGGGGTGTTGGAGCTGTTTTCTTAGATCTTAAGGGAGTCAGTAGTCAGAGGGGGGTTGCATCTGACATTAAGTTTCAGTAGGTCCACACGGGGGCAACATTTCAAATCAGTCTAAAAGTCTTGGTTTATGAGAAATCAAGTGTGCAATCATACACCACCTCACTTTCGGTGTCCTTTACCCCATGTGTTATGTGTGTCTACGTGTTGTGACTGTTACCTTTTCTATCTTGGTAAGAGGGAACGATCCCAGCAGGCTTATAATAAGGAAGGATCTGGTAGTCAAGAGGTCAAAGGTGGCGGTAGATAACGTGGCGCCTCGCCGTGTAATACTGTCATTTTTAAGTGCGATTCGTGAGACTCTGCTTCCATTAAGCGTGATTTAGTCTTCCCAGGCCATGACCCTGTGTTTCCTCAAATGAAAGATGAAACAGGGAGATATTCTCGGTTCTGCTGCCTTTTCTCTCTGTAGAGGTACAGAAAAAAAATCAGGCTATCTGAAATCGCACTCTTCCCTAACCCCTACTCCCGATATAGGGAATAGAGTGAAGGTCAACCTGAAGGTCCATCATTGAGGAGGTTTTGGATGAATAGCTGCCATTAAAGATCCTCTGGTAGCGAAAGGCCCATAGAAACCACTTAATGGGGGTGTCCACCAGGTGAGTCCTTAGGGTCACATGTCCCAGGAGAAAGTGGAGTGTTTACAACCAGGTGTGAATGAGTGTTTATCCAGTTTGGGCTGCTTAATGGGCACCATGTTGTAAGTGGAAAGATTATGCATTTATTTTGCATTTTTTCTTTTAGATTCATCAAAAGGTTCTCGTTTTGTCTTTCACTCCACCAGGATCCCAGAACAAAGCACAAGTTTAAGATCCACACCTATGGCAGCCCCACCTTCTGTGACCACTGTGGCTCTCTGCTGTACGGCCTCATCCACCAGGGCATGAAGTGCGACTGTGAGTGTAAACTCTTCAAGTTTTCACACGCCAAAGACAAAAGGAGCTTTTTACATTTAAACCGTGCTCTGCTGGCTGGAGCACATGAGTAAAATGCATATCAACTGACAGTCAAAGGGGTTTGTATGTTTAGGCTATAGACACTTATACTGGAGCTTGAATGAGCAGCAGAAATGTCAGTCTGGCTTGGTTGGAGCGGTGGAGCTCCTGGTGCGGAAGCGCCCGCAGCAACAGGGAAATCAATCCAACCTTTTCCTTCATGTGGGGTCAATCAGGCATGAGTGGAAAATAACGGTTTACTTAAAGTGGCTCTGCAAACGTCGCTTTATCAACGTCATTCTCCTGAAAATACAACTTGTTCCTCCTGGCTGAATATTACAGGCCTGCCCCTCCTCCCCTCCTCCCCACTCATTAAAATCGACCGTGGTCTATTTCAGGCCGCAGCAGAAATAGACCCCCGTCTTTGTTAATATCCCTCCGTCGCTCATTTAATCGTGTGTTACAGGATTAGCATACGTGTCTTAATGAGCTCTTCGGTATCTTCTCCACCTGGTACATGTCGCCAGCCCTGCCTCGGGACTGCTGCCAGCTATACATAAATAATGAGGCGGAGCGACGAATTATTGTATCAGATCTGTGGAGGAACGCTTGCAGTAATAATGAGCTCCAGACAGACTTTTCTACGATAATTTCTTGCTCTCTGACCTGTAGACGTGATGGGAACGCGAACTGTTTCCGAGCCGCAACATTTTTTTGTTGGGCTGGCTAACGCACATATCATGCACGCATGACATCACATCACATAGCAGAATCTGGGTCAGCCCTGTTGTCCATGTCACACGCTGCTCGGGGAAAAAAAAATCCTTTAATATTGTGCCAGACATGCATGATGAAATTGAAATATGTCCCAGTATATAGGCATACAGTTTCTGGAAATCATAAGTAAGTGCGTTAAGCTACACTGGGGGAGGGGGGGGGGTAATTACATAATTTAAAAAATAAACCATGAGAATGTGTTTGTTTTATTCTCATATCTAAAATCTGTGGCCTCTTTCCCTGCAGCCTGCGATATGAATGTCCACAACCAGTGTGTGATGAATGTGCCCAGCCTCTGTGGAACTGATTACACCGAGCGGAGGGGCCGTCTGTACCTGAAGTGCGAGGTCAGCGGGGACAACCTGCAGGTCACAGGTAGGTGTCGCCCCACTCCTGCTCTCTCCAAAGCAGCCGAGTTCCAAACCCAGCCTCACTTGAAACGATGAACCGACAGTTGTGCTGTTCATCCAAGGAACCAGTTGTTTTGTGCACAGCGGGGCTGGAGTCTCTCCACTGCACGGATACAGTGAAGGTGTCTCTCTTTTTCTGCCTGGATCAATAAAACCTCTTTAAAAAGAAACCTGCTTTGAGATTCACAGTCCTGGTTACAACACACTTGGAAGTCAGTCCCAGTCCAAATATACTGCCCTGAAGAGGTGTGCGGTCTCCTGCGCGAGCCTCTTTGAACCTGTCACGACTCGCTCTGAAACCTCGGATACACCTGACGCGTCGGAGAGGAGCAGAGACCATTTGATACATTCATTTATGTCCCATCGGGATGACACAAAGAGAGGTGCTCTGCTCGGGGAAAGATCAGTCATCTCTCTGACCAACCATCTCTCTGATTACATTATTCAACAGGAGGCTTTTGCACGGGGCTTTTTAATTACTGATGTGTCTCGTTTCAAAGTAACACCTGCCTACCTCGCAACCGTGTATAATTAGACACACTTAATTCTATGTGTTTGTGGAATTTGATGAATGGATTTTATGTCCTTTTGAATCTCAGCAGACGTCAAATAAGAGGCATCTTATGGTGTCGAGTGGGTGCTCTGCTTTTTGTGCTTTGCTTCTTTGGCATGTGGGGACAAATGAAGAAATTCTGCACCAATATAGTTAATTACATATATTAAAGATTTTATATCCAGTGCATTTTATATAATGCGCTACTGCTTTATTTCAAATATCTGATCAACACTCATAATGTACAGCTAAACACTTATTTATCTTACAGTGCACATGAGCTGTACCGTGTATTCACATGGGTATTGAAATGAGCACCCTCAGCCTCTGTACCAGCAACATGATTGGTTAATCGTCAGTAACCCTCGAGCTATTTTGGCAACTTAGTTTTCATTCCCGCCCCCTGTAGTTTGCAAATGCAAGCGGAGAGTGAAAGATTTTACCTGATGAATTGACTTGTTGGCTTCTGGGAGTTAATCATAGCAGAGTGGATGCTGTGGTTTTAAGATGATTGTTTTGTTTGTGTATAATCCTTGAATGTGCATGTTCAGCTTTAAGTATCGGAGAGGCTAAAATCACATGATAACCACATGAGACGGTTACTCGAATGACTTGCACTTATCTGCTCAGGCTCCTTAATTCGCTTTGCTTTCACCCATTGCGTAATATGCCTGTTTCATTTGTCAGACATTATCAGAGCTCAAGGAGAGCATTTAAGTAGGCATCAGCAGATCCGCCGCCACAACAGTGGCTGCGAGGAGCTGACAGGTGCAGGCATTCATTCAATTAGCTGACTAAAGGGGCCCCCAGCCTCCTAAGACCCTGGCACTGAACAGCGCTGACTTGTACGATTATCAAATTATCACTCCAGGGAGAGGGTCAGTGTGGGCAGAGCAGTGATGCAACATGCATGCGTGACTAACGCACAACAGAAAACAAGTGCAGATTTACCTCCGTCTCCAAATAAAACCAGCACCAGCCGCTCTTGTGCGGTCAGGTTAATTGCAGGAGATGTGTGCTGGCTCCATTATCTTCCATTATGCTTCTCCTTTCAGCAAAGACACACAGACACACATATATATTTCTATTATCATTGCATAAGATGTGTTTTTTCCGCACTTCTTGTAACTTCCTGTTAAAAATCAACCAGCGTGGTCACCAAACCTGGATGCTTCATGTCAGCATGAACCTGGTTAGTGCCTTTCTAAGACCCTGCTGCAGTGGAGCATCAACAAAATACAAACCTTATCTATTGTCCAGCAGAATTCCTGGTCTTTCTCCTCACCTCAGACTGTTGATTTTTCCAACTGAATTCTTATTCATTCAACATCTGTCCATCCTGACCCGTTGGCTATCCAGTTGCCTATAGAAATTTCCTGTATATTTTTTCCTTGATGCGTCGTCCCCTTTACTCTTGGATGCTGACCCAGGGAGGGGGCACTGACCCAGGGAGGGAGGCACTGACCCAGGGAGGGGCACTGACCCAGGGAGGGGCACCTCTCGCTGCTCTACACTGTTTACTGTAAAAGCTGTAGACACAAATTCTTGCTTTACACACTTCTCAGCAGTTTAAAGAGTCTGAGCAGTTCGAATTTTTGCTCCTCCACTTAAATGAAGTCTTATTACCTGATTCCTTTTTGCAAATTAAATAATTCTGCTGCTTTGTGTGTTTTTTTACGGCCATAATTTTATTTTTTTGTCCTAGAATTCCCATTGTGCCTTCTTAACAGCAGGGGCCAGACTGTAGCACGCTGATATGGAACAGTAGGGGATGTAAAAAAAAGTTAAAAGTGAAGTATAAAGGTCTTAGAAAGTACTCTTAGTAAATGTAAATAAGCCTGAATCTGCACCTTCTAATGTTAACGTTGAATTCCAACCAGGATTTCCATTAGGAAGAGCCATAAATAGAGGGTTGGAGAACATTGTAATTGTGTCATTGAGTAAAAACTAGTGTTCAGTGCTGTGAAAAAGATGTCTTATTTTTGCACATTTGTCACACTAAATTTTTAATATCAGACTGGATTACCCAAAATGCAGTTGAGTTCATTTATTAAAGGAAAAAAAATGACATTAAACTTCTCCCTGAAGCTAATAAATAGTTGTTCTGGCTGTGTAACTAATGCATTTACATGCGCCTGTTCCTCCTTTGCTCAGCCGCTCATCAACAGAGGGACCCAGGTATTAGTCTGGTCCTGCTCAAGGTTTAGTACCAGTAATTGGGAATCTTTCCTTGCCACTGTTTCTTATTGGGGGTTTTGCCTTCCAAACACTTCTACTTCTGTCTCCTCAGCCAACAGAATAGCTTTTCACATGTCTCCAGGACCATCAAGATGTTTCTTGGCAAAAGTGAGAGGAGCCTCTGTGTTCTTTTTGGTCAGTGGATTTCAGCTTGGAACTCTCCCATGGACACCATTTTTGCTCAGTCTCTTTCTCATCATTGAGTCATGAACTTTGACCTTAACTGAGGCCAGCGGAGCCTGCTGCCCTTTAGATGTTGTTCTGGGTTCTTTTGTGACCTCCTCGATGAGTCGTCACTGTGCTCTTGGAGTCATTTTGGCAGGCCGACCACTCTTCATCACTGTTCCCAGTTTTCTCTGTTTGTTGATTACGTCCCCAACTGTGGCTCACTGGCGTCCCAAAGCTTTAGAATGATTGTATCATCCTTTCCAAATGATTGAGTCCAATCATGCTGCTTCATCTAATTAATAAATTTGGGATGATCTAAAACATTAAGGTGTGATAAATAAAGGAAAAGGAAGGAGAGAAGAAGGCAAATACTTTTTCACTGCACTTTAACAACAACACGGCCCCACAAAACCAAGATGGCCGCCTTGAACTTGAACAGGAACTCCAGTAAAACCCAAGCTGAGCTTGTGTAAAGATGAGATCCGTGTGTTTGCCAGAGATGTGGGAATGTCCTGTTGTGTTGCGGAATGAGGAAAATGCCGAACCAAACAGAACGGGTTGTGTTTCTCTGGTGGAGGGTGGACACTCGTCCCTCTCAGTCCTGCTGACACACACAGTTCCTCTCTGTCCATCGGGGCGCTGAACGCCACCCTCCTGGTTCTTTCAGCGGTGCCATTGTTCGTTGGCTCGGAGCTGGTGTCCAGAGTGGGCCCGGGAGCGGGCTTTTCTGTCTGCAGCCTATTAACTCAGGCACGTCTGCTCGAAACCCGCCTGCAGCTCCTTCGGGATCCTGTGAGAGACGGTGGCAATAATTACATTACCCTTGTGTTCCCTGGTTGACTCACCCTATTTAAAAGCCCTCCGTGGTCCCTCTCACTTCCTTCCACTTCCTCTGTGTTTTTTTAAGAAGGCGCTTTATGCGGCTTCTCTGCTGGTGTCTGTTCTGCTGTTTGCTGCACCGACGCTTCCGCGGGAGTCAGGAGGATTTCTGTGTAGGTGAGCTGTGGGGGTGTTGGTCAAAGTGACGCTCAGAGATGATGTAGGGTGTGGGTGGATCACAGAAGACAGATTTTACATTTGAACCTTTGGGGGTGTAGCTGACCTCTACAGTAACAAACATTAACATCTTCTGGCCGATACAGCGAACATCCCCAAGTCCACAAAACTGCCTCGATGGACGAAATATCAGCAAAAAAATGCCGTAAAATGATAAATACCGGCATTACTAGACTGTTTCTGGTGCTTGTTGGAGATATAACTGCAAGTAAAGGTTATAGTTTTCTGTTTCTTTTTTTTTTCCACAGTCAGTCGCTCCCTTTGTCACTTTCCCGTTATCAGCTGATTGGTCACATTCTCCGGATGTGTCAGTGTGAGGACCTGCTAAAGGGCAGAGTCGGGGATAGAGTCGGGGTTGGCCCGTCCAGTCCCGGCCTGGACGAGTTTGCTTTTCCCTCAAAGTGCCAGAGAAGCCAACAGCTTCCTCACTAAGGATCGCTCAGATGAATTAAGTTGAGATGGGAAAGCTGAAAGTATTTGAGCTGGCAGCGACGCCAGCTGACCTCCGTTCCAGTGAACCGGCCACTGGGGCAGGATCGCCTGTCTTAATGGTCTGTGGTGAACTCTGGGTACTTAACTGAGTACACGATCCATCATAAAGGTCTGTACCAATGAAATGGTTTTATAATCATCTCAAGTCAAATGTAAACAAGGACTGTGGCAACATTAAAGCTCTGCATAGTAATCTATCTCCTCTCCCAATGCTGTTTGAAATATTGTATTTTTGTCTATCTAGGGATGTTTATTTACTTTATATTTCTTTATTTAATCATTATTGATGTTGTTTTCCACATTAACAATGCCGTTTCTTCAAATGAACTGTACAGAAGCACAATATTGAATGCCTCGGATACTTAAAAAAAAGTATGTTGTTACACCCTGTTTATTTCCTTTATTTGCATTGGTTGAGGGCTTTAACAAGGATACAGTGGCCTGTATGTTTAATTCATTCCGTCATGCATTTGAAGGTTTTCTCCCATTTTTCTTGCTTTTTTCTAATATTAGGCAGCACAAAGACAGTGAGCTGTTACACCAGACAAACATCTTATTGTTCTACCAGACATTTACTTGAGGATACAATTCCATGAAGTGCTGGACTTAAAGATCACCAAGGGAACTGACAGCAAAACTATCAGTGACATTTTAAAGAGTGTTTGCACAGGGTGGTGAAGAACAAACATCCTTCTGAGGTTTGGTCTTTCCCAGTCAAACCTCCGTGTTGGGTAAACATGTACTTTAACATACAAGGAATGCAGTCCAGTTTTCCTCATTCTAGCTCACTTCCCAATTACTTTTGTCTTTAGACTCACTCATCGATTCTCTATTGCATTTCATTTACTATTTCCCAGTAGCTGTCTCACTGGTATTCCCAGTCACCCCTGCCTCATTCTCCAGTTCCCACTGCGCTATATCTCCCAACAGTTGAAGTAAAAATTTCCGGTAAAATCCGTTCCCTGTGTAATATTTTTTTCTGTCTTGTCCTATCACCAGGCTGTGCTTAATTTCCACTACAAAAATGTTAATTTCGCCCATTTTAACTGGACATTAATTGCCCTTTGAGTATGAAAGCACTGTGAAGCATTTAGAATTACTTAGAATTCCATACGATAGCTGCAGCTCCGTTGGGAGGTCTGTGGTGCCCTCTATCGGTCATTACTGGAAAAGTTGGAAAAGTTTGTGCATCATCTTTCTATCTTATTATTATTTTTGGTTATTACAGAACGTGACTAATACATTGCTCATATCTAAAATGCCATTATAACAGCCTATATGAAACAAGCCATCTACCATATGATACAACTTATTCAAGGCAGACACAGCACTGGCTGTCTGTGCATGGATTTTACACTTTCCCTTTGGGTTTCTGGGAAAAGCTGCTGAGTCAGGGAACTTTGATAACTTCCCACACCTTGAGTCGCTCATTCGTCTAGTGTATGCTCCCTCTCTCGCAGTGTGTGTTGTTTTGATTTGTTTGTTTCCACTGAATACATTAGCCAGCTCTCATCCCAGATCATATCAATATGTTTGAATCACTTTTTAAACCAAAACACTTTGTGCCGACCACACTTTTTAACCATGTAAAACACAGCTAAAACCAAAGTAAACACAGGAAACCATTACTATTGGTGTGAGCTCTCACGATGAGAGTGCTTCAATCCAGGGCAACATCTAATTTCTATCAAAGATGCATTAGACAGTAAAAAAAAAAACCTCAGCAAAAATAGCCAACTCATCTATTTGCTGTACAGCCAAGTGTAACCAGTTACACCCCAACAAAGACAGCATGAGAGGGTAAAGGGAACATCAAACACAGATGATGTCCAGGTAATTGTTCTAAAGTGTCACCTAGATTTAGAATTTCCAGCCAAACGACATTCCTGGTCAAAGATTAGCAGGTAGCATATGAGCTGACCATTGTTAGTATCTCCCTACGGCAGGGGTAGCCAACCCCGTCCTGTCCTACCAGACAGACAGCAGCTTTCCCTGGGAATCCAAGTTACCTTGGCGACAGGAGGGTTTGACCTGGTGGGATTGAAAACCCATCTGGATCACAGCAGTAGGACTGCGCTGGCCACACCTGCCTTATAAAGGGGCACATTCACCTAATTCCTGCCCTATTCACACCTTCTCTCTATTGTTTATCTCCCAATCAGTGACCGAAGGCAAGAATCTGATCCCGATGGATCCCAATGGCTTGTCTGACCCCTACGTCAAGCTCAAGCTCACCCCTGACCCCAAAAATGAGACCAAGAAGAAGACCAAAACCATCCGCTCCAACCTCAACCCCAGATGGAACGAGACCTTTAATTTGTGAGTGAATCGCCTGATTCCTGGAGAGTGTCCACCAGTAATGTCTCACCGTATTATCTGTTGCCATGGATTCTAAATCCAATAAAGTGCTGCCATTCAATTATCTAGCATTGAATTATACCCATGAAGTATTTGAGCATATTTCTAGCAAGAACACTCAGCTTTATGATTGAAATCTGAGCTGATGTGTGTCGTCCTGGTGTCGTGCAGCAAACTGAAGGCCACCGATAAGGACCGCCGGCTGTCAGTGGAGGTGTGGGACTGGGACCGGACCACGAGGAACGACTTCATGGGCGCTCTCTCCTTCGGTGTCTCAGAGCTGATGAAATCTCCAGTCTGCGGCTGGTAACACGGCAACTTAACTCGATGCCATTGGTTCAGTTTCTCTTCGGGGAACAGTTAAAGCTGGCGTCCCCATCAGCCACAGGACCTCTGTGTCAGGTCCGATGTGTGGAGAAGGGCACTAACGGCCGCTCTCCGCTCTTTCTCCAAGGTATAAGCTGTTGTGCCAGGAGGAGGGCGAGTACTACAATGTTCCCATCTCAGAGGAGGATGACGGGAACGAGGAGCTCAGACAGAAATTCGAGGTGAGTGTTTGTTGAAATATTTACCGCTGTTCCCCTCCTTCACAGTGTGGAAGCTGGCATTCACATTTTAAAGCTTAAATGAAGCTTTTTGAAAAGAATATAAGAGGTGAAACCCTTAAATTCAAGCGCTTTACCTCTGTGTTAAATATACTGTATATTAGCTCTTTAGCAGACTGTGAGGTCAGTAGCAGCAGAAGGTTTTTGGACAAAGGGCAGTATGAAGGACTGTTCATTGGTAACCTGGTGGCCTTGTGGCGCACGTGATGCTCTTTCCTACACGTCCTCTTTGATCTCCCATGATTCCCCTCTTCTCTCGATATGTGGTGTAAGTACACATGGCCCAGAGCTCTGCAGCCGAGGTCCTCCTTGACATGTTTTATCTGCTCTTTTCCTCCATCCAATCTGCCCCACTAGGCCGTCAGTCGCACAATCAACGTGTACTGCTGATTGTCGTCCTCTCAGTGGGAGTCTCTCTCCCCCGCGGGAGGCTTTTTAAAGTGATTTTCTGCACCACAGTGGAGAGCTGTGGGTAAAAGGGAATGAACTGGAAGACAGGATTCTTTTTTTTTTAAAGCCAAACAACTTGGTGAATTTCAATGTCCCGTTACTGTCTGCATTTGGTTGACATGGTAACAGGTCCATTATTCAGCATTGTTTGTAAGGACGTGTGTGTGTGATTCAGCAGATGGTCACACACTGACCCCATCTTCATGCACAGAAAAAAACGGATTTTTGGATGTGCTCCAGTGAACTCAATGCTTCCCCCGTTTGCTACTTTTGAGTAGCATGTTTAGCAACTATTGTCTATGGTTTATTGAGAGGGTTTATGCTAGTTTCCAGCATTGATGAAACCGATAGCTGCCATATGATCACGATGCTTTAAACAAAAGCTTTCATTCGTTGAAGAATCCCGACCAACAGCTGCCACTAGATGGCACTGTTTAGAGGGGAATTATGATCAGCCTTATTTACTTTTAGATTTTTGTGTCTCTTTCCTTTACAAAAGGTCCTGCACTCATCTAGAGGCATATTTTTCCTTTGCTGCACATGACTGATTGGAGTTGTTTTTATCTCTTCTTAGCAGAGGTCAGCATTATATCAAAATTGATTGCTTAGCTCATCTCTCAGCCAACTTTCTGTCTAAGCCGACTCAGCTATACTTAAATGTGTACTTCAGTAAGTGAGCGGGGCCTTTTGGCATCCTTTTCCCTGTGGTTACAGGACCAGGCAGTAATGCAAAAGTCCACTCAGGTGCGTGTGGTGGCGACAGAAGTAAGGCTGCTTGCTCAGCTCGGGCCAGATCCTTCTTACTGGCTAAAGCTTATAGGTGTGCTGTGGTCTGATGTGTTCTGCTCTGATTTGTGCTTTTGTGCAGACTCTGGTAGATGCCATTAACGAAACTAAAGCTTCTCGGCAATGGTCCTCTCTCGTTAATTGTCCTGAGTTTAGATGTTCACGTCAGGCAACGTCTCCCCTTTTTGACTTGATTTTTTTCCCCTTTGACCCAAATCAACTGTTTGTTAATTGTTTTATCAAGTCGTTATGGATTTGAGCTTCAGACGTTACTCTGCATGCCGTGCAGTTCTTTGTGCAACTTTGAGCGCTTTATGTTGACTATTTTTTATCTTCGAGCCGTAAATAGGAAAAAAAAAAAAAGGAACCTTGTATTTCTTATATTCCTTTGCTGAACCGAATGACCCGTCTTCCACGTGCTACAGACGGCTCATTCTTTTCTGCATGTTTGGTCCAGCCGTTATTGTGTTCCCATGCTGAAATTTAGAAAATTGTTAACTCAAGCCTTATATGAGCCTTCTGATTGCCATAAGCTTTTGATTGCATTGCACTATGTCAGGAGACTAAGCACGCTTTTAGCATGATTGACGCTCCTCTGCAGAGTGCAGGCGACTGAATAGCAGGATTATGTCTCAGCTGGACTTGCATGCACCATCGTTGTCATCGCCAGTAAAAAAATAGAACTAGCTCATTTTTTATTTGCTGTAAGTGGTGTTACGTTCAACATATGTGAAGCAAATGTCATCAGGGACCCCTCAACATACATGTGCTAAAGGAATTACTATTCTGTGAATGAAAGGTAAGAATCCAGTAAAACAAGTCCTGCGGTTCTCTCCACTGATGTAATTAGAGTTAAATATGAATTTCTCAACCCAATCATGTCTGTGCAGTTTGAGTCTTTTTCTATTTGTATCTGCTTATTTGTCTCGTCAGCCTCAGTGTTTCAGTTTTCAGCATCTCTTCCCTCGCAGAAAGCCAAGCTGGGCCCAGGTAAGAAGAAGATGTCTGAGACAGACGGACAGTCCAGCCTCATGCCCTCCAACATCATGGACCAGGTCAAACTCTCCGATTTCTCCTTCCTGGCTGTGCTGGGAAAAGGCAGCTTTGGCAAGGTGAGCTGTCAGGCATCAGGTGAGGGAGTGGGCAAGAAAAATGTTCTTTCTGAATGTTTGCACCTGTGACTGCGTCTCCGTAGGTCATGCTGGTGGAAATGAAGGCCACAGAGGAGCTGTATGCCGTCAAGATCCTGAAGAAGGATGTGGTGATTCAGGACGATGATGTGGAGTGTACAATGGTGGAGAAGAGAGTCCTGGCCCTGCAGGACAAGCCGCCGTTCCTCACACATCTCCACTCATGTTTCCAGACTGTGGTAGGTGAAACCCCCCCGGGACACGGGGCGACTCAGCCAAGGTTGGGTCGGGTCTAATAATTCATGAAGGGGCTTTTAGCGACATTACTCATGAAACAGGACATATTAACAAAGCCTAATTAGGAGGCTGAGGCTAAATTTATGTTTGGGAACTGAATTTTCCATCTCTGCCTTAACCAGCTCACTTTAATTTAACCTTTAACCCCCCAATTTAGGACACACATGCACATATGCATGAATACACACATCTATTGCGTTGAATTACATGAGAGCAGACACAAATGCTCACAAAGTGGCCCCGCTCTCACCCCTGCTTCTCTGCTCCAGCCTCAAAAAACCCTCGAATTTTCATGAAATCACCCGTTCAGCGTCTTTCTAGACTCCCTGAGAAACAAATTGTGTCCCAGACCATGCTCTGATAGGCCTAGTGGCATCATTGGGGGCTGTTTTAACAGCAAAAGCTCCCCCCAGAGTCGTCGGCAACGCAGCAGTACTCTGCCGAGAGCATGAGACGTCTACAAAAATCCCGCGTTCCCTGCAGACTCAATGTGAAAGAACAACTTTGTGGGACGTCATTTTAGGGAACAGAATAGCGCGCCGGCTTTGCTCCGGGATTGGTTCTACTCTTGCCTCGATTGTCTGTGGAAAAGGGGGAACGCAACATCAAGCCCACAATGAAATGCTTCACGTGCTGGAGGGACAGTCTCGGGTCAACTCTGGATTGATTTGGATTTTGACACGAACCAGTTGGAAGGTCAGCTTTGCTGCCAGTGTTTGTAAAGCCCTGCAAACACAGCAAGGCCGGGGTCAGGCTAAACCTGTCAGGGCCCATAAGGGACCGGCACACTTCTGCCCAGACAATGCGTCCTGACAGATGTCTGCATTGAGTGTTTTCTTTCCTCTGTGAAGCGCTTTGTCGTGGGCTTTTTAGGTCACCTTGTCATAGTCAAGCGTCTGCGCTGGGACAGGCGTTTAAGGTCGGCCGCTGTGCTGCAGCGCTTACATCACCGAGGAATGTCCTGGAGTGTCCTAGCTTCTGAGGAACTCCCTAGTTTTTGTTGAAAGTGGCGTAACGTTCGGATCCTCTCCCATTACCTCTGCGTCTCTGATGGCAGGACCGTCTGTACTTTGTCATGGAGTACGTGAACGGCGGCGACCTGATGTATCACATCCAACAAGTGGGCAAGTTTAAGGAACCTCAGGCTGTGTAAGACATGCATGAACACCACATTCCACAGCACGGAACCAGTGCCTCAGGGCTCACGTTCTTTTGTAGAGCACAACCTGTGCTTGTCATTGCAGGTTCTATGCAGCAGAGATCGCTGTTGGCCTCTTCTTCCTGCACGTGAAAGGAATCATCTACAGGTGCCGTCTCCTTTTTTAACCCAATCGTGTCTTGTCTTATTTTGTGGATGTCCTAAATGTCAGGAAGTGTCGCCACCTGTCAATGTTTGAGTCGTTTTATGACTGAAGCCCCGTAAATTTTAGAAGGAGCTCTGCTTTAATTTGTCCATGTGCCCTTTTAGGGATCTGAAGCTGGACAACGTGATGCTAGACTCGGAGGGACACATCAAGATCGCCGACTTTGGCATGTGTAAAGAGAACATGGTGGAGGGAGTGTCCACGCGCACCTTCTGCGGCACTCCGGACTACATCGCACCAGAGGTGGGCTGATTATTGAGGTGTGTGTGTGTGTGTGTTTGGCTTGACCACTGTGTGTAGCTCTTTTCAGCCTTGTGCTCCAGATTAAGGTCAGTCCCTCAGGACAGACAACACCCCCCCCCACCTCACTCATTCTACCATGACGTAAGCATCCAGTCAGACGGCCCCTGAGTTCAACTCCTATTTATTTCTCATCCACACTCCCAAAACTGCTTCTATTGACCAAATTGATAGAAAAGATAAAGAAGAGGCCCCGCCATCTTTGATCTTAGATGAAGCAACCCTCAAAGCAGTGCATTTAATTAAATCAGATCCGAACAGGTCGTGTCCTCTTAGGGCCATGTCATTCCCAGTGGTGCTGGACCAGGGTCTGCTTGAACCCTTAAACCAATTAGTTCTCTTGGGTGGTGCCGAGCCCAGGGACTCCAAGCTCTTTTTGTTTTCAGTTTATTGGCATTCCTTTAATGGTGGGTCCAGTTATTGATCGTCCCTTCCACGGATGCTCGGTGAACATGCTGTGACCGTTCCGAGTCAAAGCGATGCTAATGGGCCAGTCAGGAATCACGCAGCGAGCTGGTACCGTCACCCAGGTCCGATGTCACATACATTATGCCACGACTCGCGTGTGCATGTTTCCGAGCGAGTCAGAACGGAAAACGTGCGAAGATGAGGCCTTTTCCTCCTCAGAGAGATTCTTTGGTTTTCCGACATGAAGGTGACATAGAGAGAAGCAGCCTTCATCCACGTGGAACGTAAAAGATTTTCAGATCCACCGTGATGGACGCGATTTACAGGAGGCACCTGACACCCCGAATATGTGACGTCTGTTCTCCTGGGAATGGGAAGGCAGCTCCACGAGCCCGCTGGCGTGAGGGTAGCCTGTAGCTCCCTGGTGCGTCTCGACACGAGATACGTGAGAAAGATTCGCGAGGTGGGAAATATTTCAACACAATCTCTCAAGCACTACATATCCGTATGTGTGAGGGAGCAGTGGGACCCTGGATGAGAGCGTGACCGACTAAAACACACGCGCGCGCGTACTCGGACCACATGCCTGGTTGCAGTTTTTGCTGTGTTTACCCTGACCTATATAGCCAGTCACTGGGAGTTCCTGTCTGGGAGGAGCGCTCACACTGATGTGAATTTACACCTCAACGACTTCGATGCAGACAGGGCCGAGTGAGGAAGAAGAGAGAGGAAGAGGAGGCAGAAACCAGACCAGGAACAGTACATTGAAATTGAAGTCGCCGTCAAAGAAAAGCAGAAAGCGAAAAGCAGCGTTGGAGGGTATTAATCTGTCTGACACAGGCCACTTCCCTCCTGCCCCAGTTGGCCCCCGACTGCAGCAGGTCGGATCCAGGTGTCGGGATGATTAAGTGCAAATGGAGTCAGTTTGGAAGAGACACTTTTAAAGCCTTCTTATGCTCTCGGGTTCATCCTCAACGTGTCGCTGTGTAGCAGAAGTGATGTGAGGATCGACTGAAGCCGTGGGCCTTTTCTTTACAACTGTCAGACATAGTTTGTGAACTACACGCTTGTAAATGTTTGGCTGCTCCTTTCGGTTTTGTGCCCCCAGCGGCGCCGCCTTACACGATTCAGGTGTGTCCACATGCTCACGTGCCTGTCAGTACTAGACATAGCGGCTTGTACTAGACATAGCGGCAGGTCTCACGTTTTACTGCCTGGCGCGTGCACGGAGCGCAGGTTTTTAAAGGATTTCTGCACAACTTTAGTTTAATTTGAGAATTTCCCCGTTACTTGTTCCCATTGTCTTAAACGAGCCGTGTGGGTCATTTCTTTGCCCTCTCTGATGGGCCTCAAACCTGAAATCATTGCATAAGTTACCTGCATGGAACACAGCAGGTTCCCTTTTGGGTTAAAGCTAATTTAAAATGATCATACATTACTAGCAGAAATGATGCACTAAATATTAAATAGTCTAAATATTTAATGTAGAATGTATCATGTACATGATCTACTCTGGAGCCACAGTTATGGAGATAAAGAATCATTCATCAGCCACTTTGTTAGCCTTCAGAGCTGCTTGAATTGGTGGCAGAGACTCATCAAGGTGCTGCTCAGGGACTTTGGTCCATGACAGCATCACACAGCTGCTGCAGATTCGTGAGCTGCACATGTATGACGCAAACCCCCAGTTCCACCACAATCCAGAGATGCTGTGTTGGATTTTAGAAAGCAGTCGGAGAAGATTTCAGCATTATCCAGCCTTGCTCAACGGGCACTAGGGGTCCTAAAGGGAGCTGATGACATATTCCCCCACCATAACACCACCAGCAGCCTAAACCATTGACACACAGCAGGATGGGTCCACGATTTCATATCCTCCACATCAAATTCTGAGCCTACCATCTAAATGTTGCAGCAGAAATCAAGACTCGTCAGACCAGGTGATGGTTTTCCGATCTCCTTCCATGGAATTGTAGCCATGACTTCCATGTGTAATCCTCATGATGTCATTGGGTTTATTTCAGATTTGGCTAAATTAAATCTGTACCATGTGGCCTGCGTTACATACTGCCTGTGGGGAGCCTCACTATGCAAACCTACCGTACCTACGATACCTGAAGCTTCAACTCTGACTGTAGTGTTTGCATCTGTGTTACACCAAGTGCTCTTTGTTAAATGCTGTACAATGTTTCTGCTTGATGTGTGTGTTCCTAAACCCCACAGATGCTTATTACGCTAATGTCTTCAGGGATTAAAATCAACTCTCAACATACTCTCATGGTTCAGGAAAATGCTCTTAAAAACAGACCAAATCATGGCCTGATGCACATGGTATCTGCTTCACAGCGCGCATTCCTCAAACTGTTCCCATGACAACAGCAAGGCATCTTCTCATACCGCCCAATGACAGCACTGGTCATAAGGGTAGGATACTGTAACGCCTTGCCCCCTTTTGTTTGTGTCAATTTCCTCTACAGAGGACATTTTTTATGGAAGCAGAAGTGGTTTGTTGCGCGTGTGTGTGTGTGCATGTGTGTGTCTGTGTGTGTCTGTGTCTGAGAGAGAAGCCTTGAATAGCTAGGAGTCTGATCCACAACTGTCATGTAACATTAGGCCTAATGTGGCAGACATGTCTGCAGCAGCGCACAGCAGCACACATGCAGACACACAGAGGCCAAACTGTTCGAGCCACAACTCCAGCTACACAGACGGGGGCTTTAAGCACGTTTCCAATCCAAAAGCAACTATTTACAAAAGCTGGTGTTTGTAGAGGATGTGGAAGGAGAGAAAGACCACAGAGACAAGTAAAAGCCAATTGTTTTCCATTTTGACTCCACGCACAGTGACTCAGCAGAGCGTAGCTGGCCAGAGGCTTTCTTATAAAAACATTAATAAAAACAAGACGAAGCCAGGAAGACACTGGATTTCACCCTGTTTTTAAAGTTCAAGCCATTCAACACACACGTGTGAGATGGCACAAAATGGTTTCTCGGGTCCCTCTTACTAATTATGTCCCTTAAGAGGTCGCGAGGAGGGTGCTGGAGCTGACGCCAGCAGGGTACGAGGATGAAGAGTAAAAATAAACCATGATGTTAATTACTTGAATATATGAAAGTGAATGGGCCGATTCTTTAATGACACTGATGGTCCTGTTCAGGACAACATGTCCAAAGTGTGTCAGTCTGGTGCAAGCATCAAAATGAATGAAACAGTCTATTACGTGTGTAATAACACAATAATAAACTCTGGATGAACAGGACTCCACATGCCGGCTGACACCACAAAGCTCACCGTGCCTGAAACTGTAAACGTCCGCTGGTGCTGTTGCAAACGAAGGGGTGGGAAGGGCAGCAAGTCACAGTCCAGCGCATCTCTTCTGCTACTATTACATCATATTGGGGCAGGTTATGGTGGCTAATGTTGTTTTGCGTGCTCTGCTAATTTAGTTTTCATATTGAGAGGATTAATCGCCACGATTGTGACATTTGAACATCCCGCTTGCGTCAACATCTGTTGACTTTACCACCACAAGTCTTAATTCCAAAGGCAACAGTTGACATTTTGAACTGGCAGACATATGGATCCCTCAGTCTGCCAGCAGAACATCGTCGTCATCACATCATTGCCCAAAATATGTACAATTACGGTGGTTGGCGATGCACTAATGCCTTCAAGGCCAAAGGAGGGTTTTTAAGGTTATCTAGCACAATATGTACCCGAGTTTCTCCCACACTTCCATCTCTGTCTCACTCTGTCCATCTCTCTGTCTCTGTCTTCATTCCATGAAGCCGCTGCACGTCTCGCTGCTGTGTGGGCAGCTGTTTTTTGTGGTTTAGCCTGTGGAAGTTTGAACTTAGTCTCTGAAAATGAATGTATTTCTGTTGTATCGCCTCCTAAAGTAATAACATTCGCTTTGTCAACATCAATAACTATGCATCCACAAACATCTTCACATCCGTAATGTTTTGTTTACACTGGGCCATTGAATGTAAGTGCAAGATGAGCTTTGTGGGTTAAAAGTGTGCATTATTCTGAGCGTGATGACATTCAGAGATGCATTTGTGGACGTGGAGTCTTACACGTGGGGTTACACGTGGATGCTCTACGTGTCCAACCAGCGACCCTCGGGGCAGCATCATGGCTCCGTGGGTGTGCAGACGCCCTTAGGCACGGCAGAGGTCGTGTGAAGGTTGTGGCGTAATGCAGAATATATCTCTCATACTTGGAGGTTTGTATGTCCCATCTGTTTGTACACGTGAGGTTTGTTCATGTGACTCACGTAAAGTTGTGCTGTAGTTCGAGCTGTAGGAGGCAGAGTGAACAACATCTGGATGTTGTTCAGCTTGGCCAACATGGCTGCACCTCTGGTGTGGTTCACTATAAAATAGAGATATGAGAATTCTTCTAGCTACGAAACTGTTGAGGTCGTCAATAATGTATTATAACACTGATATTTGTCAGGTTCCAGCCTCTGTTCTCATACTTAAATCATCTCTGTTGTGTCCTGACCTCTTCCTGTGTGAAAGAAGCTGATTTTAAAGCTTTTTCGGAGGTACTGTTCTCCATAAACTCACACACGGGAAGACCTTGTGTCTTCATCCTACGCGCCGAATGTTCCGGTTTGATCTCCTTTTCTGAGCGGTGCAAAGGTTATGGTGTATACTCTTCCTCTGAGCTCAGCTGCCGCGCACACTGAAGGCTGAAACTGAAATTCTATCCACTTTTTTCTCGTCTTGTTGGCAAATCAGACTGACTTCTTTATCCTCCTCAACCGCTGACTTAAGGTCGTGTTTTGCCTTTGCTTCCTTCACAGATAATTGCATATCAGCCATATGGGCTTTCTGTCGACTGGTGGGCATATGGAGTTCTGCTGTATGAAATGCTAGCAGGGCAGGTACGTGACACACACACGTGCACACACACGCACACAGTTGTACTCCTTGTGGAATTGCTTTTTACACGCAATGCAGATAATAGTTGGTTGCCGCCGTTCTGCTCACTGGCACGTTTACCACACGGACGTTGCTGCACGTGTTTATGTAAACAGGAAATGTACATATACATGCATACGTCTCCTGACTTGCTATCATCAGTTAATCGTGACACCCGAGTTCACATTTGTTCACAAATTCAGTGGAATTTTCACAACCTTTTCTTGTGGGAGGTTTGTCAGGCGAAGCATCTCCTGTTGCACTGACGCCAACACGATTTCAGAGTTAAACGAAACACAAACGCGCCATTTTCAGGAGGAGACGAAGCGATTCCGCGTAGCTCCCGATGGGTTTTTGTCTGAGCTGAGCTCCAAAAACGAGGGTACAGGCAGAAGGCGCAGCTGCACCTCATTGGTAGAATCAAATCACAGACTACGGAGAGAAAATGTGTTTTTAGGCTTCATGTTTTTGACTCGCTATTTGAACAAAATGTATTTTCATCTCAGAAACATGCTTCCTTTCTGTCGCCTTCCCACCTCAACTGAAATCGGGGCCAACAGTAGAGTTTCTGTTGCAGACAGGCTGCAGCCCAAACAGCAGCAGCGGAGTGGAAATGACAAATTATTCAGTTCATGGACTGTCATAAGACCCTTATTATGGTTACTGATGATAACCACCCATGAGGAGAGGGGGTGGAGAAGCTGGGTCATCCACTCCATTTCACCTGCCGGGCCTTGATGTGAAAAGTGTCGCTGTTTCTTGTTTAAATGGAGTATTTCCGTCCTCACTGTACCTAAAATCATCTCCAGGCCACAATTTTCATTCCACTTTGCCTCTGTCTCTGTAAACCCAGCCCCCGTTCGATGGGGAGGACGAAGATGAGTTGTTCCAGTCTATTATGGAGCACAACGTGTCGTACCCCAAGTCCCTGTCCAAAGAAGCCGTCTCCATCTGTAAAGGGGTGAGTGAGCGTTCTTTGACATGTAGATTATTATGCTTGTTTATTAAACCTAGTCTCCCTTTAGGTTCTTCACACAAATAATCATTAAATAACTTTTGGTTTCTTCATCATTTCTTAAAAACATATGTGATGTATTTAGTTTACTTAAGTTTGAACACTGGCCCCAGCAGGCAGTGCAAACAGACAAACAAATCCAGTCCACAAAGAGGAAGATCAGGTCAATAATCCAATAACAGGAAGAACAGGACAGGACGGATACACTGGACCCTATGCAGAACATGGTCTGGAACAGGGGGAAAGGGAGGAGCGGGTTTAAATACATGAGAGGGGGACACAGGTGAGACACACAAGGGAAATAATGGTTGAGGGAGGGAAGAGAGAGTGGGGGAGGACAGGAAAAATTACCAACAAAACTGAAGAAACAACAAGATTAAAAACACATCTAAAACTACCATTTAAACCCATTTTTACCAACGATTATGTAAAACTTTGATTTATTTTTTTGCACAGAGTTAGATGGGTTTATGGTGCAATGAATGATGGGAAGAGATCACAACATCTGAAACATTCCACCAGCAAAAACGAAAAGACAAGCGTTTATCGATGTTCTGCTCTCTAACCTACTGCTTATCTCTTGGAACAGGGTTTAAAATGTAAATATGCAAATAGCCTGCAAATTTGCGATAGATTCCCAAGGAAACCGTGCTGCAGTCGGTTCCTCCAGATACAGGAGGAAGCATCAGAATGTCAGCTCGTGTTTATCCTCGGGGGTCTTTTGAACATGGATGCACTCTGGCAGCTGTCACAATCACTGACGCCATAAGGTTCCTCTCTCAGCTCAGCTTAGCCAAAGATTTGTGTTGCCCACCTTCTTCCTGTCGTACACTTCTTGCTGCCAGTGTTTGTTAGACGCCGTTTTTAGCAGTGGCGACGCTTTACCACTGGGTGTGGAAACGGGCATTTTTCTTGGGAATTGGCAGAAAGATGCAGGTGTCCTCAGGTGCATGAAAGGAATTAGTGGAAGTGGCACTTTTCTTTGCGTCCAGAGGCGGCGCAAACACGGCGAGCTGTGTGGTGACGCGCTGCGGCTGCTCGTCTCTAACGCGACGCCGCTTAGTTCTCGTCCCAACTCCCGATTTTTCTTCACGCGTGTGTTGGTTCATGGCCGTGTTTGGCAGGACTCACACCTCGTCACAAAGGCATGATCGCTGACCCACAAAGAGAGGACGGGAGACATGCGAGGAGACAAATTATGGAGAAAAGAGAAGAAAAGGCATCAAGAAGAGGGGGCAGAAATAAAGAGAACAACATAAACAACAGCTTTAAAGATGGATTAGAGAGTGTTCTTGCCTGCAAACAGAAATGTGCACACCGCAGTCAGTTACATGAGAACCAGGCCACAGATGTGGATCTAATGAATGGGATGTTACCTAAAGGTCACCTGTTTGGCTCATATTGTGGATCATTTTAATGAAGGGGATTGCACATGCATGAATCTGCCGTTTCGAGTTACTGAAGACATAACTGCATTTCATAAGTGGAGGAGTGACTGAAGGTTTCTCCCTCAGTTCAGCTGCAATCTTGAATTAAGATCTAAACTTAAAAGTCCAAAGATTTTGGTAACGATTACAAAGACCTGAGCGTGTTCAGCGACTCTGCAGATGAGGCAGTTATACACAGACTTTATTCTCACCCCCGAACCTGCAAACGACACTCTCGAGCTTTGGGTCCAAACGCACAAGTCTTGGAAGGACCTTTAGCTGTGTCGTAATTGGCTGCTGGGTTTTCTGATGTGTAAATTAATGGCTGAAATTAGAGAGGTACTCCAGAGAAGAGAAGACTCAGAGGAGAAGCCGTGCATCCTGGCCCAAGTTTCGACATGAATGATTGTGTATGATGGTGCTGTGATTGTTTTATGGAAGTATGTGGATCCTAACAGACATTTACAAAGCCCGCTGTCTCATTTAGCATCAAAAAATGAATTATTGCATTGCAGAGCGCTGGGATGCGCTCAAATTCCTGCAGTTAGAGCGTTTCACAGTCTGACTGTGTATGAACAAACCAGCCAGGCTGAAGCAGTTTTGGGTTTTGGGAGAGCTGCCAGGCTGCTTGTGTAGGTGTGCATCATAACATCTGAGGAGTGTGGAGGTGCCCCCACATGTGTACCAGTACCAAAATCATCTTAGACGCTCAAGAAAAGCTGCTTTTAGGCTTTTGAACATGTTTTATTATTAATATATAACAAGTAACACCAGTATTGAATGTTTCAGCAATAAATTGTGGGTTATGGTGTTTTGTTGGCCGTTTTTGCTCATGTTGTCTACAATGATGCTGTTTTAAACAGTTTCTGATATTTTGCTCTCTCTTCTTGAGCAGTTAATGGCCAAGCATCCATCCAAGCGTCTGGGCTGCGGTCTGGAGGGAGAGAGGGACATCCGGGAGCACGCCTTCTTCAGACGCATCGACTGGGAACGCCTCCAGAACAGGGAGATACAGCCTCCATTCAAACCCAAAGTGGTACGTGGGCATAACATGTATCTTGTCATAACACGCACACGGAGGTGATGCTGATTGGCTGCTGCTCAGCGGCACATTTAAACTCTCGAATGAGCTGAGCCGGACTCACAGCGGCACCACCAACGTTCCGGAGATAATAGCTCATCAATTTTTAGAGCTACACTCATCCAAACAGTTAAAAAGATGAGCTCACCTCCAGACAAATCTGTTATGCCGGGAGACGTTTACTTACACCCACCTGGCACCTTTAAGAACCACTAAATTGACCTACAGGGTCACTTGAAGTTATTCTTTGATTTAGAGGTAAAGACAAAAGAGAAAAAGGAGAGGAGAAGCCACAGTTGTTGAGCAATGTTCCATCAGGGCATCTGCAGCTTGTCCTGTAGCAGTGAAAAGCATCACTGACGCTGGGGCGGAGTCACTTCTTGTGAGCTGAAAAGCTGCGTTTGTTTGCGGGAGCGGAGAGCACGCTGGCGTTACCGTGTTGAATGGGATCATCGGCGCAATGGCGTGCGCACCCGCGGGATTCTTAAAGATGTTTAATACTGGTGTCGTCAGATGGCCTCGCGTCAGCACCGAAACAGAATCCAGCTGTGACTTTTTATTATTTCTTTATTGATTGGATCTGAACTAATCCAACTACTGGGCTTCGACAGGACCTGTGGAGTGAAATCTGCATTGACACCACACTGCTGTGACGAGCTGTATTCTATTTAGGATGGGTCATATATGGACCACGAGGAAATGTCAATAATTCATTGAAGATCTATTATAAATGTGCAGCTCTTATAGCTCACAGGATGCTCGGCAGTAGTTTCTGCAACCCTTAAGATGACATGGATGTCACACACACGCACGCACACACACATAGAGTGACCTACTTCATCTCCTTTGTCTCCTATCTTATAGGAGCTCCTTGTCTGTGTGCGTGTGTGTGTGTGTGTGTGTGTGTCCCTGACATTTTCAGTTTCAATATTGTGGTTCTCCTCTGTTTTAACCCTCAAGGGCTCCACTTCTCCTAACAAGGTGAATCCTGACCTCTGTGTCCGTGTGGCCTCCTGCTGCGTGGTTGTGCTGTGTGTGCGCGCTTTAAGTGTGTGTGTGCGTGTGTGTGTGTGTGTGTGAGCAAGAGTATGTTGAAAGGAAAAGGTTAAGAGGCGTTTGTAGGAGGGTTGGCGGCTGATAATGATGAGAAAAAAAAGGAACCTGTGCTTTTACCCACAGGTGAATGCATGCAAACACGCATGTCCTCTGCATGCTAGCATGCGTTTGGATGTAGTGGGTGTATTTAAAGGGTGAAAGGGAAAAGAGGTGGAAAGGCCACAAAAAAAACCTTATCGACTGCTTCCTGTAAGCTAGAGTGCGCACTAACGATCCGCCGTATCTGTGTCACCGTTCCATGTAATACAGCAGCCGGCCTGTTTCCACCCACCAGCTATCATAGTACATCTTCTCCTGCTGCTCTCTTCCACGCCTCCTCTTCCAACTTCCTGTTTTTCTTGTCTACCTTCTCAGCCTCAGCGCCTGGAATTGCTGCCGCCGCAGCGGTTGAGAATTGGCGTTTGATACCTACATATGTTGTGATGCGATGAGTGGTGATGAGGTGGCGGCTTCAGTGTTGAGATGAAGTCGGGTGGATTTTTTCCCCACCCTCTTGAGAGTGGCCGTTCGTCTTCACGGACGTAGGAGGACAGGAAAGGATGGGAAAGTAGGTTGAATGGTGAGCTGCTGATTAATGGTGGTGGGAGCTCTGAGCAGCATCCAGGAAACAGGAAGCAGACACACTGATGGTCGCGTGGAAGGGTTCAGACTCATTTAAGGTGCAAGGACAGAGTGTCTCTCTCCCTCACACACACACGCACGCACACACACTGCACTGCTAGACTCAGAAATCACATGATCTGGATTGCTACTGGTGAGTTCTCCCTCTGCTGTAGCTTGGAGGATGAAACATGTGACACCGTTGAAGGACATGATTTGATCTTCAGCTCTTCTTGATTCTAGTTGTTTACTGAACTGTCACATTACTGACACCGGTGCAAACGTATTGGTACACAGAATTAAAAGAGATTCAAACTTTAACTGGTGCTGATGAGCTAACATTTTTATCAACCCAGGATTTTGACCAATTTTGGCGAGCCTGGGTTATCGTGGTCGTAACCTTAAGGAGGGAAGCAAAGGAGAATAATCTCTTGAAGGAGGCTGGCACTACTTTGTCATCCTAAGTAGCTGAGTGTTCTTTTAATATGCTTGAGTGCAGAGGCGTGCACAGAGGGGAGAGAGGGAGATTAAAGATGAGGAAAAAAAGTAGGTCGAAAACCCATGTAGGACGCTATGTCATCGTTTACGGGAAGCCGTATCATCAATTCAGTGGCATCTGGGCTTGGCTGAATCACACAGTGATGGAGTGACCCACACTTTGAGCTGGAGTTCTGACTGACTCTCCTTCCCTTCTCAGAGAATGGACGATACTGACCAGAAAGAAGGCTTTCCCGGTCTTCATCCTGGACCTTTTGTCAGCTAAAGCTTCACCACTCATGTGTTCTGGGTGCACGTAGGTTGGAATACGGCTTTAAGAGCGCAGTGTTGCAGGAAGGCGCGGTGCAGTGCCAAGAGAGGCACATATTGGTGCTGGCAAATGTCAGCAGGCTTCAGAGGGGAAATGTGTCACTTCACTTGAACAGCAGACACCTCTGACGGATAGAAGAAGACAAGTATACAGAGGCTGCGGGGCCGCGGCAACCACCCATCAGGTGTGTGTGTGCGCGCGCGCACGTGCGTGGCTCAGAAAGGAAGGGACAAAACACTCTACATCTGTAGCCAGTCTTCAAGTACGTGTCCTGACTTCTGTCCTCACTCTGACAGTTTGGTTGTGGCCTGAAGCAAACGTCACCCGTCGGTGGAGCCAAACGAAGAGATTAAAACACACACACGCACACACACGCACACCCTTGTAGCATCTGTCTGAAGGTTGCCTTCACTTTTACCTGCAAGAAGAAAACAACATCGTAAATGTACGTTTAGACTGCGGCACTTGACAAAACAAAGGCTGACACTCCTAAACACACAACCACAGGCAAACAGACAGCCTCAATGTCTCCCTCTCACACACACAAACACACACACACACACACACACATCGAGCGTCTCGTCTGGGAATGTAGGGCAGTTAGTCAGTCTCAAAGCCAGGACACAGTTGGTGGCTGAGTCATGCATCAAATTAAAGTGACCCCTCGTGTTCTGAGCATTACAGAAGAAACGAGCCGACTCAGGGGGTCCACGCGTGGATTCTTAGGGTCCTTTATTTCTATCTAACTGCAGCAGCCATGGCACCATCTCATGATGGTAGGTGAGCTCCTGGTCAAATGTTCCTGGTGCTTCTTTGGATGCTATTTGTTGGCCAAGTGCATCATGGTGCACTTTGACCCCCCCCCCCCCCTCTTTTCTTCCTAATTAAAGCTCAAAACCACCACTGACTTGATTAATTCCTTTTGCCTTGAAGACGTCCCTCAGGGTATTTATGTTTTAGACATTTCAGTCTAACTGCATTTATGTGATCCACAATCATCCAAACGTCTCCTGGCCAGGCTCGCACCATTTGTGGTGCTGGCGGGCATCATCCACGAGACCGAGCTGGTCGAACAACGTTTCTCATTTACCACAAAGTCAGTGTGAGCTGCTACATTCATCCTCTTGCCTGGTATTGTTCCATATTACACAGTATTAACCTCACTAATTACACCCTTTCCCTAACCTGCGTGCTACCCTCCGTCTCTCTGACATAATTAGCTACAACAGTGGGGAAGGACCAGAGGTGTAGGATCTGGAGTCGTATCGCTTATTCGCGGCAGCGGGTGGTGTCGCACAGACGTCCTGACGTGGTTGTTGTGCTTTAGAATGGAGGACACTGCTGCGCTGCTGTCACAGCTGCGTCGGTGTTGCTTTGGTATCCCGTGTTTCAGGTGAATGAGATGTGGAGCGTGTCATGTGATGTTATTTCTGCCCCGCTGCACGTGTGTGAGGATCAGCTGCGTGTGTGTGTGGATGAGAGATACATTTTCTAAGCGGACAGGTTGATGAGGGACAACTGTCGGTGCGGTCAGTGCACATCGTGTAGTCGCCCAGATTAAGTTGAAACCCTCATGACAATGGCGGCGACCTCTCAGTGGAGTTCCGATGGTTTGTCGTTCGGCGCCTGCTCCGTGCACAAGCCTCCGCTGTGTCCGCGCTTTTCCTGGTTCCCGCCGTCCGTCCAAACCTTCTCCTGTGTCTCTTTTTTTCCAGTGTGGCAAAGGAGCAGAGAACTTTGACAAGTTCTTCACGCGCACCCAGCCCCAGCTCACGCCCCCGGACGAGCTGGTCATCGCCAACATCGACCAGGCCGAGTTTGCCAATTTCTCCTTCATCAACCCGCAGTTTGTGCACCCGTCGCAGTCAAACAGCGTATGAGGAGGGGACGTCGGTCCCTGCTCACCGCCGCCCACCACTACGTCTGACCACCACGCGATCAACAAACGGTTTCAATCATGACCTGAAAGTCTTACGCCCCGACTTAGATTATAGTCGTCACCTTATTTTTTCTCTTATATACAATTAAGAAGGATGTCCTTTCTTCTCTGAAGGTTGAAGGTGAGACGAAAGGTGTTTTTTTTTTTTTTTTATCCATAAGATAAAAGGATGGAGTAAATGAACCAGTCGTATATCTTATTCATTAAAAGCAAGTACAAATTTAAAAAGGATAATCTGTAGTAACTGAAGTAACGATCTTATTTGAAAGATGGCTCCACTCACCGACTGATATCTCCTATAGATATTATGTATCTACATATAACGATATCCCATAATGTACCTATCAAAAGGCTGAGGAGACTCTGTTGCCATATATGAACGACAGCTGATGCAGGCATATCTGCATCGTGTTTACAATTTCCTTAACGTTCAAACTCGCTTTTAGTAGATTTTACTCCTATCTCAATCCAGCCTGCTTAAAAAGTCGACTAAAAAAACCCACATTTATGTAATATACCTATATAATTTTAGGGATGAGGGTAACGTTTAGCTGTGAGTGTAGCTGGGCAGAAAATCCATAGACATACAGTTAAGAGTAAATAATGGTGAATGTGGGCCGTGGCAGAGCGCTCTTCTGAAAGAATCCAGCCTAAAATGTTTACAGTTTGACATGTTTGAACACTCGTCAGTGTTAACGCGTGTGAGTCTCTGTCCCGGACTGTGTCCATATTTGACCCCTTCGCGCTTATGAATGTCTCAGCAAACAGTTTTTCTCATAGAACATGTCGTAGATTCTCAATAAGCCAACGCTATACTGCACACTGTATGAATCCTTCAGACATGTTTGTGATCTTTCATGGACCCAGAAATCACAAAACGAACCAAAAGAGAATTTCGCCCGACACTATACCTTCATCCTGAGATTCGCTCGCACCGACATCCCCGTTTTGTCTCTTTTCTTGGTCCCCTCCTCGCTTAATCTGACTATTATTCCAGTGGTTTGAAGTCATATCGTTGCAGAACTCCTTTGTAAATAATCACGAGTAGATCATGGCAGGTTGCAGTTTTTATACCAGATACCGGAATGCATTTTTATTACATTAAACCAACATTTTTTATGTAAGCAATCATCAAACCCATTTCGAGTGTACCCGGGGGATGCATTTACATCCCGCCTGGATTCAAATGTATGTTTTTCTTTCATTGTATTCAGTGATTTTCGGCTGCTATGTGGAGAGAATGCATCTGCTCTTTGTGTACCTGCATGTTGATAATAAGCATTACTCATGCATGTGAGCTGCCGAATGCTGCACGGTATCACCGATTTAAAAAAAAAAAAACAACCTCCACATACAGCCGCAGCGCAATACTCTGCTGTTCGCCCCTCAAAAAGTGGAGGCCGCAAGGGAAAAGCGTCAAAAACATTTAAAAAAAACAACTAATCTTGAATGGGTCCTGCATTTAACTGGTTAAGTTTAACCAACAATCTAGCAAGACCTCGTGAAGGGAAAGCCATGCCCTTCTCAGACTGTAGGTGGCGTTAGATCACCCCGATGGCCCCCCAGCATTCAGTATTTCAGCATTTGTGCCATGTCAAGCTTTAAATTCTCAGGCATGTGTGAGGGACAGTGAGCTTGTGTCGCAACGGGTGCAGCTCATGACTGAGGCTTAAATAGCACCGATAACATCTGATTTTAAGACGGGGAGAAGCTCAAACCAACCCTGCTTTCCTGAACCCGCCATTGTCCATTTGGGACCAGCCAATCTCATGCAAATGGTTAAATCATAACACTGTGTTGCTTTGTTTGCCTTTTCTTTCGGATCGTTTTAAAGCGGCCACGCCACATATCTGCGATTCCTCTCCAATCTGCGCTCTCCATCTGCGTTTCCTCGCCTAAGTAACCTTTCCCTCGTGCCAAACCTAGAAATCACCAGAACCGGCCGGTCCTCGCTATGTTTGTCGATGTCAAGTGGCGCCTTCTGCTCAGCGTCGGCCACGTGGAGCACGCGGCTCCCATCGGGCCACCATGAGTACCCCAGTATAACTACCAGGGCATATGGTGCCCGACTGGTTAGATGCAGTCCTGGGGCTGCCAGTCTGTCCATCCTTGATGTGGTCATCTCTAAAAATCTTGTTTTTAGTCCCCAGATATCCGCGTGCATGGTTGAGGTTTGATCAGCAGCAGCCTTCTTGCCCCCGTCTGACCCCTTTAATCAAACCGCGCGACTCTTCGCGTTTTTATTTCATAAAAATGTCGGCATTGTACTGTAAATCTACACTCCTCGTGTGTGCCTTTCCCAACTCGCACCACCAACCACATGTAGAATTATCCGTCTGATGATAACATGTTTTTGTTTATCTACTTTAGTTTTTTGTGAGTCTTGGATTATTGTATCAGGATGGATGAGTAAATGTGAATAAAGCTTAACCCCATTACATTTACTGTCACCCTAGACTTGTGCCTGTATAACCAACATGGGTTTAAGTGAAATTGGAATAATGTTGACCTTGCTCCTTTACCCTTTTCCTCCCTCCATTGTCTCATCAACAGTCTCATTCTAGTTCTCAACTAATCAGAGAAACCATTTTTACCTTCTCCAGGTTGGAAGGAGTCAGCCAAATTTGTTGCTTTTCACCGATTACTTTCAAGCTGACGTACCCGACTTTAAGGGTTTGGCCGAGTCGATGAGGGTCTGTCTCTGTGCGATTTAGTCAAAGGCCCGCTCAGAAGTCCCAGTTTTGTTCATGCAGAGCTGAGTATCAACAACATAGATGAACGCCTTTGTTCCAGAATCGACAGTAACACGGTTTCTGAATCCCGTCTTCGTCACGTATGTCCTCGGCCAATGTGTCCTTGTACATAACCCACTTACATTAGGTAGCTGCGTAGACTGCAAAAGAATGATTATACTGTATTTTGCAAATGTGTATGTTCGTTTTCTTCCCTCGTCCGCCTGAAACCTTTAATGAGCCGAGCTGCTTACCCTGTAATTGTGTTATTTGTACCTAATGTATGATAATGCAAATAAAACATGGAAAATAGGTTCTGCACCCGTTTGTTTTACTTATCAGAAATATGACAGACCATAAATTACAGTGACATTCAAATGTCAAACACTGTTGAAACACTGTTGCCTGTATAATAAGTTTGGTTTCTCTTGAAGTAACCTGGAACACACACGCCTGGAACAGCTCTTCGTTCATCTGTGAAATTTAGCTGCAAAAATAGAAAATAGAAATGACGGCATATTCACAGGTGCCTCAAGCACAATAATCATTTACATCTGATTGTTTTAGATTCTGTGTTCCAGGCACAAATCATTAAAAGATAAGTTGTCCTTTAAAGACAAATGGCTTCACATCTCCATTTAGGTAGCATTCACATGAACGTCAGAAGGGTCCAGCAGACAAAGATTAGTGTCAGTTACTTGATGTTCGATATTGTAGCCGTGTATTTTAATATAATGAACATTTAAACTTCACCAGCACACTTGTAAATGAAGCGCATCGTCTCAATAACAACTTACTGTAGCGCCAGATATTGATCTCCTCTGGCAGCTCTGCTATGTTGACCTCGAAGCGCTGCTGGACCTCATTCAGGATCATCACATCGTCCTCATCTGACACAAAGGTGATCACCAAGACTTTGGTCCTGAAACTTCTTGCACGGGCCACCTGGGAAGCAACAAGACAATGACTTAAGACAGGCTTTTACTGGATCGGGCGCTGCATGCTAACCGCTCGTATCTTGCAGAAATATTACATGTGGAATGAAAATGCTTTGTAGCAAGACTGACTCTGTGAAAGTATGTGTCAGAATCCTCTGGGGTGTCGTAGTTGAACACAACGTTGATGAACTCGGTGTCCATTTCTTGGTCAAACAGGTTGGTGGCGACAAGGATCTGCCACTGCAAGTTCTTAAACTGTTCGAACCGGGATAACCTGTGGGATTCATCTTAATCTAACTTCCTATGCAAATGACTTCCTGCTCGGTATCTTTTGCGTAACGCTGCGTTCCATTTACCTCGGAAATCGGAACTCGGAATGACATCACAGCCAACTATTCAGTGTTCCAGTTACAAAGTGGGAATACATGACGGCGACTTCTGTGAAAGCAATTGTAATGCTTGCCTTGTCCGAATACAAACAACTTCTGGACAGACATGCGGTGCTTCTGCAACTTTAAAACACAGTGGACAAAGAGGACACAAAATGCAGAACGTGGCCTACTTTTCTCTCTCTTACTGTATTTCGATGTTTTCAAAAAGTGTGAAGTATCGTTTACTGTTTACACTGGGGGACGGCCATCTTTGAAAGTTAACAAGGTGAAGAACCCCCAAGTAGGAAATCTGACTTAATGAGGCATTCCAGTTTCCAACCTGGAACCCGGAAATTTCAACTTCCGAGTACAAAGGGAACGCAGCATATTGCGGACGCGCAAAGAAAGAACAACACTGGTACCTCTCCTCCTGCGCCATGTCTCTATGAACTGCGATGGCGGGGAAGACCTGCTCCACCAGCAGGTGGGACAGAGCGACACAATGCTGAACTGTTTTCACAAAGATCGCCACCTAAAAACAAACCAAACATCTCATGGAAAAAGTGGAAACAGAGGCTGTGCACAGAGGTGTGGAAATTAGGTTTTGCTAAATAATTTTTAAAAAAATGTTTACAGTCAGATGTTCAATTTCAGACATACCTGATTAAACACCATAAGTTCAAGCAGGTCAAAAAGCTTCCGGGTTTTCTCGTGCACCTTCAACCTGCAGTAATACTGCTCCAGACCATGGAGAGACGGCTGGGGGTCATCATCAGCAAACAGCTCCAAGGGCTGTAAAAGAGAAGCAAACAATCCTTCTCACACTCCTGCACACCACAACACAGCTGTAAAGTGTGCTGAAACCCTACAAATAAAAACAAAGCACCCCCCCCCCACTTCAATTCCGACTCATCTGTATGTACTAACACAGCAAATGAAATGTAAATGCTGAATAAACTGTGTTGAACTGCTAGAGAAGGAAGGCTGACATCAGTTTTCCTGGCAGTAACTCACGTCTCGCATGAACATGCGGCAGACCGGACGGACTTCCTCGCTTAGAGTTGCACTGAACATCATCACCTGCTTCTTGTCAGGTGTCATTTGGAAAATTTCCTGGACGTCTCCTCGCATGTCTAAATGAAAACAGCAATAAGTAAATGAAAAAAATCAATGAATTACACAGATAACATAATATAATTGATTTTGCCTTTGTATGTTGAGTTGCGTTTGTTATTAACTGCCACTTCTAATAATTTAACAAAAGAATGAAAATGAAATAGCATTGAAGCAATTCCATAGAGCAACTGTGACATAATGAAGTTAAGTGATGGTTGCTTTGGATCAGTAATTACTCACCTAGTTGCTCCAGCATCTTATCGCACTCATCAAGAACAAAGTGTTTGATGTTCTTCAAGCTGAGGCTCCTCTGGAGGATAAGAGTGTAAATACGCCCGGGATTTCCGACAATAATGTGAGGGCAGTTCTTTTTCAGGACCGCCTTGTCTTTTCTGATGGTCAGGCCACCAAAGAACACAGACACCTTGACAGTGGGCATGTACTTGGAGAAACGCTCATACTCTTTGCTAATCTTGAAGGCCAGCTCTCGAGTGTGGCACATTACAAGGACAGAGACCTGGAGACATAGAGAATAAGGACAATTGGTGGACATCCACAATTCACTTGTGTTTGCAACAGTTTTGACTTGGGTAAATAAAGAAAGTGTGGCGCAATTAAGAGTTTTAAGTGGCAAATATCTGACCTGACCATCCACTGGTTTGATCTGCTGCAGGGTTGCCAGCACAAACACTGCTGTCTTCCCCATACCGGACTGGGCCTCGCAAAGGATGTCCATACCCAGTATAGCTTGGGGAATACACTCATGTTGCACTAGAAATGTAAAAAAAAAAAAACACGAAACACCTCGATATTTAAAAAACATCACTGTGGGATAGTTGGGCAAGTCCAAAGGTGTTAGTCACCTTTTGAAGGGTGCTCAAAACCACAGTCGACAATGGCTCGGAGCAACTCTGGTTTCAGGAGAAAGTCTCTGAACCCAGCAGTGTGAAAGGCTCTAAAGGCCCCTTCAATCTCCTTGTTTGACGAGGTCCCACTCTCTGGAGCTCCCTGGGGCTCCTCATCTTCTTCATATTCCAATAGCTCACTAGAAATTTCAGTTTCCATCTGTGTGGGCAAACACATTGATCTGTATCACATTTTTGTACAAATGCAAATACGTTTTTTTTATAACTATAAAGAGTTATAAACAGACTCTAAAACTTTCACTACAAGTGATACAAACAAGCAAATCTGAATTTGGGTGTTTTATAAAACAGAAATGGAAAATCTTGGACGGTTGATCAAGAATAACCCTTTAACGATGAATAAAAACCTTCTCTGAAGAGAGACGTATTGTCTAGGATTGTATTGGTAAATCGGGATATGTTTTTTACAGGAACGTACAGTATTAAGACAGAAACATCTAAAATGTAACTGAATGTGGCCGCATGTGAGTGCACAATGGCCGCCATTTTGGTTCTTTTAGCTCATGCAAGCTAGCGTCGTTAGCTGGCTCAGCCTTTCGAAAGAATATTGCGAATTCGACATTTTACAATGGTTCGTTATCACATTACACGATCGGTTTGTTTTAGCCGGAGTAAAATGCAAAAAAAATCCCTTAATCGAGCCATATTTGGCCCAGATTAAAAACTGGCTACAGCACCGGCAATACAATTACGTAATCATATTTTCCAACTCATTCAGTCGACATTTTAAATTATCCCACATTATATAAGCACTAAATTATTACGTTTAGTATAAAACACAAGGAAACATATTTAACAGCATTATGCATATTTTCAATTTAATCAGTAACAGTTTGGCCATTTATTAATTCATCCCGATATAGTGATACAAAACAACCCAAACCGAGTAGACGGTTGTGCTTAAATCATGTACAGTTACGGAAAATAATCTAAACAACAACAAATGTTACATTCTTTAACCATGCTAAATAGAGCATGGTTTAAACAAGGAAGGTGATTTTCGATATTTGGCTAACATATACTATACAGGAAAAACGTAAATAAAATTAACTTATCGCGACTTTTTCCCTTCGGTGTCAAAAGTAACTTTCCGCGCGCGGGGCGGCCTCAGCCAATGACAGCGTAGAGACCAGTCACATGCTAAATTATGGCCAATGAGAGCAAAGGCTAAGAATGGTTTGTTCGTTTGTTTGTTTGTTGCCAGGTAGACTAGTTTGACAGGTGAGATCGGCATTTTTAGTAAGATATGTGATTTAGGGCTCATTTGTGCCAACTCCTGCAGCAAAGCAGATTTCTAGATCTATGTCTATTGTATTGTTATAACAGTAGACGGAATTAGACTTTGCCTACAGCTCCATGGCATGAAGTGATATTATGAGATAGGACAGGCTGGGGGCAGCCGCTTTGCATACTAATTATGATGGCCTGTCTGCAAAACAACGCGTTAGACATTTTTAGTATAATCCTACCACTGCTGTTTATTGTGTACTGGACACTTTTAAACCTGAATGTGGACATGAGTCACAATTTCCTTCCAAATCTACATTTTTCTTGATATCAGGATGTTGCTCTGCAGCTCTCACTGTGGCCAATTTAAGAAGATTGAATTTTAATTTCACTTCACAGTGTGAAACTAGAGTAAAAAAAATAATATCAGTGTCCATGTTAAAACAATGCTGTGGACAACTAGACAGTCACTTCCAGCTTTGTTTGGTAGGTGGAATTTTGCCAAGGTCATATACATGAGACATTTCTGCTGGTCCTCACAACTTCAAAGGACTGATTCAGTGTTCAGACATGGTTTTAACCTTGAGGTTAGAATTGGGTTTAGGTTAGGGTTAGGAGTCGGGTAATGCATTATGTTTATGAACATATTTAGAAAGACAGAAATACAATGCGTGCATGTGTGTGTATCATGCAGAATTACAATAATCACATGGCATCTTCTATGCATTTTTTACACAGGCAGATATGCAGTCGTTAGTTCCTGTGACAACCGATAGAATATTGCGCGTTATAACAGGTCCAAACGAAGCTTCAAATAAGCAAAATACGTTCTGCAATTCAGTTTTCAAACATATAAAACAGCACCATGAACTCACCACATGACCCCACCCCCCTCTCCCCCTCACGCTACTCCGCCGAGGGGGCGTGATGTTGTGCGCCACGTGCCAAGCGGTCAGTGGGCTGCTGCTTTTAGTTATGAGTCGGCTGCGCGCGAGCTCAGCATCCACGGTCCCGTGCGACACACACGATCGCCGCGCGCCGAAAGTCGGGACTTGGAGTAGCGAAGAGGGACATCAGCGGTTTCCTGCGCGAGCCTCTCTCGTGAAGGTAATTGTTTTTCCTGTTTTCTAAGGTCGCACGCGCAAGCCGTAAAACGGACCGCGCTTGTGACGCCCGGAACGCTGCGTTTGCTCGTGTTAAATGTGTTTAGTTTTTAAAAAAGATGCGAGCTTATGTCAACCTTAATTTACACTCAATTTTATGGAGTTTACTGGCGAACGAAATACAGATACATAAAGTTTCAGAGATAACTTTAGACGCTTTGAGTCAAGCTGGAATGTTGAAGATAAATGATGATTGAAACCTGTTTTACCTGTATGACATCGATCCACAATCAAGTCTCTGCCTCTCTTAACACTGGTTTAATCAATCACTGGGCATCTATTGCAGTAATATTGAATATTTGTAAATAGTCATGCCACACTTATATTTGCAGCATAATTTTCATATGGTTCATGCATTCTGAATAGGAATCAAGCAAATTAATATTCAGTCAGTGTCACGTTTGTGAATGTGAAAATGTCAGATAACGGACCGTTTTGACAACAACTAGATCAACCAGTTTTTAGAACTACACAGCCCACACGCACTACTTGGCTGCTTTTCCGTCCACTGTTGCAGCCAGACGCATGGCGGTGTGGGCTGGTGTAGGCTGCAGGGGGTTGGAACTGTGCAGCTGCAGAGGGGAGGAAGGAAGGCTCCTGTCCTGTGGAGATGCTTTACAACGTTTGGATCTCAAATTACAATAAAACACAACTTGGTACAGAGAATCAGGTCTGCTAAGAGTAATTTCGGGACTTTATGGCAGTATTTCAAAATTACAAATGAAAATATTTGTAATCTTATGTATTTGTAATCTCTTTGTTGATTATTTTCACTTTAATTTGCATGGATGCCTTTATTTATTTATTTATTTATTTATTTTGCTGGTCTCTAAATTTAGCATCGGTCTTCCTACCAACCGTGCCACCGCCAGTTAAATTTCTGTTTTCTTTTTTGGTCAGCTTTCACCTTCCACCCTTATCAGCATTTCTGTGCAGCTTATACATTTCATTTGCTAATTGTTGTGTTGCGTATTGTTGATGCAGGGGTCTCTGTCTCTGTCCCTGTCCCCAGTGCAGTTGTGCTGTCTGTAGCACATAGATTGCATTGTTTGATGTTGAGCGTATGAAGCGTGCAACAATTATTTTAGTAATTTTTCAGCAGTAAATAATGCTATTTCCCACACCTCGGTCGTCTCTGGAAGAGTAAGCACGTCACTCTTTAGTGATCCATTTTTAATACCTCAAAGTGTGGCTCCTCTCATGAGTAGGAGCTATTACATTTTACTGCTGCACAATTTATGCCCACCACTTCCACATTTAACCAACTTGTAGACCCAAATAGTTCATATCTGAATATTCCCCTCTTTTACAAACACACATATGCAAATGTTAAAATCAGGTATCAAGCATGACACCTTGTTTCGAGACTTGCTCACCAGTGTGCTCATGCTTGACTAATTTGGAGGCCTTTTTTCTGTATACCGTTGCCTGGCGACAGGGCAAAGACAAGCACTTGGAATGAGAGATTTGTTCTTATAACCAACAGGGGGAAAATAGATTTTCTCCTGTAGGTCATTGTTTTTAGTGCCAGAGTTAATGGTGTGTTGATCCTTTTAGAGAGTTCTACTGTTCAGTAGACTTGGTTTTATTGCTGTCACCAGGGAACGTGTCAGTTCTGAACAGTTGTATTTCAGAGATAAGAATTAGAAGCTTTTTCCCCTTGTGTAGGATCACTAAGTGCAGCTGACAGTCTCCTCCCTCATGTCCTTTAATGCCGTTTGAATTAATATAGCGGTGATGACAGCGCAGAACCCCAACCATATTTTACATCGGAGATTTGCCATGAAAGGCTCAGACTGTAGCTCTGCTCTGTCTAATTAAGGGGATCTGTGCTTACAAAACCATGGCTGTACAGCTTTTTTACTCCCAGGGCAATATTAAAGAATACTTTGGTCAACTGGGTCACATACTTATGTGCAAATGAATATTAAAACAATTTGATAACATTTTTAAAAAAAAAACAGAATCCGATTATGGCGCCTAGTAGCTGGGAAGAGTAAAAACAAATTGGAAACTTGATGTGGTGTTTTGACAGCTCACACCTTCACTACCACCTCTGCAGGTTGCCAGATGCTCCACTGAATTTGGTCTGGTCTGCAGGAGGGAGTTAGCTGTGTGAAGCCTATTAATTTTTGAGGAATAATTGAATGAGTCATATTCACAGTGCTTTTTTTTTTTTTTTTTAGATCATTAATTATTATTTTTTAAGTGCCATGTTGAGATGTTTTCACTCTCTCTTCCACCCATCTTTTTCTCTGCTTTGAAATATGATGAACTTCCAAATACATTATACACCCACAGATTTATATAAATAACTCCAAAATATTTATTCTGTTATTGGGCGCTTCTCAGAATGGTGCTTTCTGCATCTATCTCTCCAGGGTTTGTTAGTTTTGATTTGACAGCATGTTTGTGATCATTTAATGAGAGAGATTTCTAAAAAATATAGCCTTTTTTTGTAACCAAGATCATACAACATCATTTAGAAACAGCATCAAGTGGGAATATTACCGTTCCTGACGCGGGCGGCTTGTATAAATAGTGTATTTTTGTGTGTGTTTCTGTGCTCTCCTCTCCTCTCCTCTCCTCTCCTCTCCTCTCCTCTCCTCTCCTCTCCTCTCCTCTCCTCTCCTCTCCTCTCCTCTCCTCTCCTCTCCTCCCCTCTCCCCCCCCCCTACATGAGCCTGGTCCTGCTCAAGGTTTCTTCCTGTTTTTCCTTGCCACTGTTGCTTGTCTGGGGTCAGGCCCTGGGATTCTGGAAAGCGCCTTGAAACAATTTTGATTGTAAAAGACGCTATATAAATAAAGATTGATTGATTGATTGCTTGATTGATTGAAGAACTGTATGTGAATCTACAGTGTAAATTGACTTTATTTCATCAACCTTCCCTGTGAATAATGTTCATTGTGAACATTATTGATATGTTGATTGTGGCTATGTCAGCGAACATCACTCTTAATATGTTCTATTTATTTTTACACTTAAAAGGATAATTTTCCTGGAATAAGGGCCACATGTATCAGCTTAGTTATAACTGAAAACACTATATAGCCGATGTTTAGCATAAATTTCCCTCCTTTGGGAAAGACCACAGCAGTAATGGATTCATAGTCATCAGTTTTGGAACCCTGTGATGTGCACAGCTGGGTCATGAGTGCAGCTACGTAAAGACTCACAAACACACAACTGATGGAAGCAGCACTGAAAACCGTCTTCATGGAAGGACCCATACGAGAGAGGCATCGTTCTTTTACCTGGAAGGAAACTTCATACTTAATATAAACATTCTTTAATGCGTTCGACAGAATGGTTGTGCGGCAACATGACCGAGGAATAATGAGATGGATGCAAACTCCTGCTTCTGGAGGAGGCAGGTCAAAATAATATGTCTTCAGTCTGTTGTTTTTAGTCTGTTGAAACAGTGATTATGCAGAAATACATTCACACCGTCACCCTTTTGAACCTTTTCCGTCCCCAGTAGGTGTTCAATGTGCCAAAGCACTCAAACTCATTATGCAAAATCAATTCCTTTGAATGCACACACACACACACACACACACACACACACACACACAGACTCTCTCACATATGCCTCGGTGTAGCAGCTTCCTACAAGCTTGAACATTCACTCCCATTGGTTTGTGCGCTGAGCACAGCCAGTCATGCACTAACCCACACACCATCTGCAATAATTCTGCATCAGATGTAATAGAGGGCAGGTGCGTTTGAGTTACGCAGCATTTTCATGTGATCACTGCAGGAAAACAATCAGACTCTTCGCTGGTATTAGTTATACTGCCGTTTTTACTTTTTTAAACCGCCTGGAGGCCGCATCAGGGCAGCCAAGTGAAAAACTTTACATAATGTATTTTTTCCACCCCATCATGCTCCACTTGTTCTTCCTGCACAATATAGTTCTAACAAATCTAAGGAGAGATTTAAAGGTGAATTAATCTTTTCTGAGTTCTTTGCAGCTGAGAGGAAGAATTTCTAGTGAGATGATCCCAGTCATTACTTTTACGTTGATTTCCAATTCCAATCCCCACTCATTGGGTCAGACGGGCGTCTTCACCAGAGGGTTGGTTGATGTATCTTTTAGTCTCGTGGTTTCCTACGCTAACCCAAATTTGATAACATCGAGATGCTCGTGACGCCAAACGGGTCGAACCCCAAATCTTTATTTGGTCTTCTTCTTTCTTCCAGCTCTCCTTTCTGCCGGTGGCACCCCCTGCTGTTGAGGCTGTGTTATGAGCCTATGTGGCAGGAAGGCGCTGACGTTGCTGAGCAGCGTGTTCGCTGTTTGCGCCCTGGGCCTGCTGGGGATCGCCGTGAGCACAGATTACTGGCTCTACCTGGAGGAGGGCATCATCCTTCCCCTCAACCAGACCAAAGACGTGCGCATGTCCCTCCACTCAGGCCTCTGGAGGGTGTGTTTCCTGGCCGGTAAGCAAGCGGCGAGTTTCTGACTGTTGATCTGAAACTGGGGGCCATTTTAGCTGCATCGAAGGGTTCAACATGGTCACAATTACAGTTCTTTGTATGTAAAGTGTCTAAAAGCCCACTCACGTGTATTCTTTTTTTCCTAGCAAAGACAGATGGAGGATTCTAGTTTTTGAAAACAATTAAAACTTGCAATCATATTCTCATCTTGATACAACTTGCTCAAAGAAACACACTAACACACTAACCAGTTTGATGGCTCTGTTTACGTTGGGGTCCACCAGGTGCTTCGAGGGTCACCTTCACGATTAGCACCCGCAGCCTTATGGCCACAGCTCCTGACAGCCACAACAACAATGGCAGCTTTGAACAAGGCCTACTTGGTCCCCCCACCCTTGGCCGATGATCCAGAACTTCAGATCAATTAAAAATGTCGTATTCCGGTTCTTTGACTGGTTTCTTTTCCCTTATTTTTAGCCTTAATTTCTTTTTCCCCACATAAGAGACAGTCAACCTGGTGTGCAGCTTTTGGTTCTCCATCTGAGCCCACCATTTACCCCTGAGTACCCCTGAGTATCACAGAGGCATGTCTGATTCTCTGGATTGGTCCAGAAAGGTTTTATTATTATGTTTTCCTTAAGATATCTCCAAACAGAGGTTGCCCCCATATTGATCCAGGTAACAACTGTAATTAATGGAAATGAATCTTTTCTCTTTTATCCTTAAATTTTTACCATTTCCTGTTTTTTTTAATGTAGGTGATCCATTTGTGACGTGGTTCCACAGCTGCTGGTACAATATACACGCCGCTATGGTCCATCCACAGTGTAGTTTAAGGTCAATCGAATGGCCTTATTGCCCACTTAACTGTTGTGGGTTGACCCAGAAACGGTTACTACTCTGGCACCACAGCGGATTGAGTCCCCAGAGGATGCGAAAGAGGTTATCCTGTTTGGTTGGTATCGATGTTGGTTCGGGTTCAGCGGGTGTAGCATCGCTAACTGCACAGCCGCTAATCTGCTCTTCACCAAAGGTGTGCGTGAAGGCCGGACAGCGATCAAGCTCGTTAGAGCGAAGGACGGGAGGCTTTGGGCCGATGATCGTGTTGTCAGATTTATACAGCTGCCGTTTCTTCCTTACTTTAATTTTCTTAGCAATAGAAGCCTGCCTGGTGTAGTTTCAAGATGTTTTCCCCTACTTACAGATATGTCCTTCCCTTTCCATCTGAACAATTTATCTCTCGGAAGAGTTTGGTGGGGTTCAGCTTCAGCAGCTCAATAGTGACCCATTAATAGTAGCTATTAAGTTAAAAGAAACAATTGTCCTCCATTTTGTCTTGCGGTCCACCAGATTTCCTCTGGACGGACTGGGGTGCGAAAGCAGATTTATTTGTGGATACATCTATAGTTCTTTTCAGGTTCTAACGTGTCTAAAGGGGCAAATTGCCATGTAGCATTGCCATGTGTAACAGCCAAAGGGACTGCTTGTTTACTGTGAATGCTGCTGCCCACAATCTGCTTCATCAGGCCAATAACAATACAGTTCTCCCTTTCTGAGTTTTCCACTAATCCTTTGTGGACTTACTGGTGGGTTCTGGGTCATTGACATGTCTCAGGGTCCTGCTCAGACTTGGCTTCATTTGATTTTAATATTTTTAGAGATGTGTCACTCAAGGACCCTCCCCTGAATGTTACCCTTGTTCAGCAGAGAAGAGTGGGAACCTGCTCTAGGTCCCATGATGACAAGTTAGGGGCTTTTTAGACTTCTTTTAGCATCTTGCCTTCTGCTCTCAGGCTGAACTTTCTTGGATGAACCGACCTGGACGTGTTAGCAGTGGTTTTTCAATGTCCTCCAGGCAGTGGAATGTCTGATTTCACATGCAGCCTTCCTTCTGATGCTCTCAGGCAGCTTTTTTAAACCCCCCCATCCTCCTTCACAATGCTGAACCAAGTTCTAATCATGTGATGTGATTCACCTGTGTGTGATTGTGCTACTCTGGGTTTGAATAAACGTGGTCTGTCCTAATTTCTTCCTCGCCTGGGGTGCATTTGACCATAGATCAACATTAATTGAAATTTCCTTGACTATGATTTTCCTCTCTTTGTCTCAGCGGAGGAGAAGGGCCGATGCTTCAACATCGAATACGTGATGCCGGCTAACTTCCAGATGACCTCCGAGTCCACCGTTAGCGTGCTGAGTGAGTAACTGTTTACGTGTCACCAGTATTTGGACCAAATGAAAAGACTTGCTTCTCCTAAAGGAGGAAGAATTGTGCCCGTTTGAGGCTATTCAACCTTTTAGTACAGTTCTGTGAGACATAGAGAGCAGTCTTGGCTTTATAAAGTTCAATTTCGCTTTCAATTTCAACCGTTTTATCCTAAGCTGGCTAGATAAAAGGTGTTCAGAACAGCGGAGAGGAGGGAAACGAGCGAAGATAATGCGACACGAGGGTAAATGTGCAAGAGACGGGAGGAGCTCACGACCTCGTGACATGTTGGGGAAGACGCCGTCAGAAAGAAAACATGTTGGTGTGCAATGAAATGAATATTTAATTCCGCTTCCGTTTGAAATAACTGGTGGGTTTCTCTTCCAGAGATGATCCGCTCTTCCACGCCATTCCCTCTGGTCAGTCTCTTCTTCATGTTCATCGGTTTTGTCCTCAGTAACATCGGCCACATCCGCCCCCATCGCACTATCCTGGCCTTTGTCTCCGGAATCTTCTTCATCCTCTCGGGTATCTGGTTCAGCTTCTGCTCACAATGCTCCTAAAATGATGTCCTGGTTCTGCAGTTCTGATCTTAATGTTTCTTTCTGTCGTCACGACTCTCAGGTCTCTCTCTGGTGGTCGGCCTGGTCTTGTACATCTCCAACATTACCGATGAAATGTTAAACAGGACCAAGAGTAACGAGGCCTACTTCAGCTATAAGTACGGCTGGTCCTTCGCGTTCGCGGCCATTTCCTTCCTGCTTACTGAGGTAACGCCAGAACAAGGAGGTGTTGACCTCTGACCTTTTTCCATCCCTCACTAACAGTCTCCTCCTGATTTCACCTCCACAGAAGGGTTGGGGCTGGTGGGAAGTGTGATTCATTGATTTACCCCCCTTCTTTTCCTGATAAATGAGGGTGATTTTCAGCAAAAACAGACCTGACACTTGTTTTCATGCTCTTAGTTTTGGCCTTCACGCTAAGGGTTTCCCCCGGCAACGCCACCCCGCTCTGGCTCGCTCTGCCTGCTGGTTTCCTCCATTCTTATCCCTTTCTCTGTCCACCCCGCCTTTTTTTTGGGTTTATTTTACACTTGTCGATCATGAACAAACATTTATATTTTATGATCAATATTAACATGATGTCATTGTTCCTTTATTCATATTTGAGTTGCTTATTTTATGCAAATCGAGTGGACTCTGATGCCCAGTTGGCCTGAATTTGTGTGTGTGTGTGTGTTTGCTGACCGTCAGGCCGCGGGCGTGATGTCGGTCTACCTGTTCATGAAGCGCTACACGGCTGAGGAAATGTACCGACCCCACCAGGGCTTCTACCGGCCTCGCCTCAGCAACTGCTCGGACTACTCCGGTCAGTTCCTGCACCCGGACGCCTGGGCCGGACGCGGCCGCAGTCCCTCGTCCATCTCCTCTGAGGCTTCTCTCCAGATGAAGTCCTCCAACTACCCGGCTCTGCTCAAGTGTCCAGAGTATGAACAAATGTCGTCCTCGCCCTGCTGAGGAGTCATTTAGATCAGACTAGATTCTGGCGTCTAATATCCGATCGCTCTGCTGTTGTCCACTTTCTGACTTCCCTGAAGCGCCCTGACTGTTAGCTGGTTCCTGCCTCCCTCCCTGGTTTATTCCCTCCTCTCTTGTTGTTGTGGGGAGTAAAGCTAAAGCTAAGGGTCAGCCAGTTCTTTGAATCCTCAGCTAATGTCTCCTTTTAGACAAGCAGCCTGTAGAAAATAGTTTGATATAAACGTGTTCCGTAAGAAGTCGTAAGTGACTTCGGTCTGTTGCGTCCCGCAGCACTGCCCCACCCTCCAAACCCCTCGAACCTTCTGCTCTCACGTGTGACAGCAGGTTTATGAGAAGTCACGTGATGCAGCGCGCACAAGCTTAAACACATGAATGAATGAATGTGAATTCGAATGAGCATATTCTGGAGCTACTGGTGGTGACCGATCACTGCTCCACCCTCTGTTTCAGCCCCCCCCCCCCCAACTGTTTAGTTTCTGGATTTCACCTGTTATTTTTGTACAATTGTATAATCTACCTGACCGGCATCTATCAGCCTCTCAGAGTTTGTCCCACTATTCAGGATGTTAGAAAATATAAAAAATTTGTTATAGTAAGACTGGTGCAGCTGTCAGTTTGGATCAGCTGGGTGGAAAATCACACAAAAAAAGAGACTTAAAATGTGTTTATTAACTTAAATACCTCTCCTGAAAAGATCAAATGAAGCCACATCATAGATGCATATTTTTCTAGCTTCTTTTATTGTACCTCAGATATTTGACGTAAAAAAAAATTAAGTTGGCGCAGAGGGCAAACATGTAAATTACTGAATATATACATTTCACACACCTGCAAGTCAGCATATTACAGAGAACTATTTGTCTTGTGCAATATTTTTTTTTTCTGCTCGCTACGATAAAACTATGATATTGTCGGTGATGTGCATGGTGTGAGTAAAGACGTACACCTGTAAACACAAAACTGGACCAAAGTAAACAGGACCAGGACAGATACACCCGACACTTCTATACACTTTGCCTATATTTATCTGTTTATAGGTTGATAATCTTTGTAGATGTAACAGTTTTATTGTTCGGTTGGCGCTACGCCTGACAACAGCGTCAGGCTGTAAGCTTTCTCATTGTGTAGTTATTCAGATGATGTAACATGAAAGGCCAACATCTGTGTATTTTTACAGCTAGTCATTTTCATAATTTCATCTGTGCAGTGGAATATGTATACTCCACCAAATACATTGAATAAATGAGTCTTTATTTTATATCGCAGTGGTCTGGTTGTTAATTCTAAAAGCATAGCATTGACATTTTACACCAATAAATCTATTTTGATTTTGGGTTATTTATGATTATGTCGATAACCACTTATTTGCTGTGGTAGTGCATCTATCCAAATAAACCTTAGTCTCAACCTCAATACACACAAATGGTGTCTGCTTGATTGGCTGCAAAAGGATTTGCTTTATTAGGTTATAGCACAGAACAAATTTGACCTCTGGTGCAGAAGCTTCCAATGACACCAGTGCTGTTCTGGTATTTATCCAACTCAGCACTTCAATTAAAGATTAAATTATTCTGATCAGCCCGTAACCAAAATCGACATTGTCTTGTATTGATCTGGTGATCAGGCACACTTCCAAAAGGATTAAACCCCCGGTCAGAAGGTATCACCAGGTCCAGTACTCGTTTACCGGTGTACCATTTCAATGCCGATTGTCTTTGAAATAAAAAAAACCAGTTCGACACCACCATCTACTGGCCATTCTTTGGAAACACAACTTATTATTATTATTATTATTATTATTATTATTATTAGTAGTAGTAGTAGTAGTAGCAGTAGTAGTAGTAGTGTCACAATTTACTGTTGTTTTGTGGTCATGTTTGATCAATTTTCAGATTTATTAATTGAAATATGAATGTGGTGCGTTTCTCATTGCTTGTATTTGTAAGCTCATTTTAACACATTTTAATTGGTGACGTGACAAAATGCTATTTATCAAAGTATATATTGACCACTATACGACGAACCCATCACAAGTACGAACCCTATTTGTTACCCGATATGTAAATAAAAATATAATTTCATTAATCCCGAAATATACCAACAGGGGGCGACATAACTCTACCAAACTCCGCAGGCGCCGGAGAACATTTTATTTTATTTACAAATGTAAATTAGAGCGCGTTGTCTGTGTATTTTCTTGTAGCTCCATCTCATCCTTGTTAACGTTCACCTTTTGGTGTACACAGACGTGAGAGGTTCAGGACATTTTTATTTCATTTATATTTTTCGAATTGGATCTTCTGTTAGGCGGTGTCATTAACGCTTTAATTATTAATAACGTGCCCCATTTCTGCGCCTTGACTCACCGTCATATCAATCTTATCAGTCTTCTGTAAAACAACAGGCATTCTCCATTCGTGTGGCCCCTGGGGGACAGAACTTTACCCCCAGCCAAGCTCCATCCCGAGATAGAGACCCGGGTCAGGCGCACAAATCCTCGATTCTCTTTTTCATTGGGGTGTTTTTGATCTTCTCGTGAGGCAGTTTGCAGTGATGAGGGCTCAGCTGGTTCTTGGGTTGATCACGGCACAACTCTGTATTATACTATATTGTGTTTCAAGAATTAAAAATGGGTCAGATGTGCGTCTGTGTCTCACTTATCACAGTTTAAGGTGCAACAAAGGTGAGGAATCTAAAACCCTTCCTTTACTGGTTCAGTACACGCTGCCATTCTTTTTTTTAAACACTGCCATCCTTTTAATATTACTTTTACATTGATATGTGATATTGTATTGTATTTAGAGACTTTAAACCATGTAAAATGAAAAGAAATCCAACTGAACAGACTTAATTGGTGTTAACACTTCAGCTCTCTGTGTGGTTCCGGGGGGGTTATTCCTTCAGATGAAAATTTCGCACTAATTATTTGTGGAAATATTTGGCCCCTTCCCCTCCCGCAGACATCAGTCTGTGGGGACAAATGAAACGAGCTGCCGAGAAACGCCATCAAGGCCCCCGTTTCCATATTTGTGGAGCGAGTTCACGGAGCAGCGGCGTTTGGTGCAGGTCAGAGCCGGACGAGCTGCAAAGGACGGAGAGGAAAAGTTGCAGACGGGCTGATTTTAATGAGGGTGAGAGCCGGGCTCATTATCGGGGACCCCAGTGTGCCCCCGTTACCATGGTTACTTCAGAGAATGGCTCCAAAAAGAAGTGATGGTGAAGAGGCAGTGTTCAAAACAAACCGAGGGCAGAGCGATGTTGCTCCAGACCCCATGAGGCATTTAAAGACACAGAAACACTGAATGAGATTAAATGTGGAATGAAATCCAGTTAGACCAGCAGCCTGCCTCACCTTGGTAGTGGTGGTGGTGGTGAGGTGCACTGGAGGGGGTGTTTATTCAGATGCTTCGGCCTTCTTCCTTTTCTTCTCTCGCCTTCTTTTATTTGCATAAAGCCTGATTTGAAATGACAATCCGCTGCTGTTTGGTTGGGTTTAAACTGCAGCTCGCCCATAGCGGCTCATTTTAACACTGGTCGACATGGCAACCCGCATCATCCGCAGGTCTGTCTGCTCAGCCGCTCCACAGCGCTCTCCTCCTGTTGGTTGAGATGATTGACGTCCAGTCAAGCCGCTCCAGGTCCAGCCTGGACCGTCTTAATCACGCAGAATTTGTTTTCTCCCCATTTGCATTCGGTTGTTGATTAATCAGCTTTTCTTCCCGGCGTGTTGCTTCGACCTGTTGTCATTTGTGTTCCTGCAGCTCCCTGCAGTCTTTATCTCTTAATCCTGATATCTTTACGGCAACCAGGATGTGACTCAGACTCCAGGTTGGTGGCATCTCTGACCAACCCCCCCCCCCCCCCCCCCCCTCCAGTTAGAGATTGTACTAAATGTCTATTTCTATCCTTTTGTGGTGATTTCACCTTCAGCTTCAAAGAGGAATTTGATGTGTGTTTTCAGACGTGCTTTTTCCTGGTGCTTTCAGCTCCTTTTAAAGTTACTGCTGCACTCAAAAGCAGCCACGAATCAGATCTGTCTCATCTCCTTTTACCTGTTCATCGTGGATTCTCCCACCTTCTACTGGGAATCCTCCTCTCAGGTGAGGGGCTCGTTCTGTATTTGGCAGGTCAGCCAGAGCAAACATTGAATATTTACTGTATTAGCAAATAAATATACCTGTGTTTAAACGCAGCAGCAGCATTGTAGGTGACCGTTACCTGATGTTTCCTCTTGAGCGGCTCTTTCCCATTGGCTGGCGTGAGGAGGGCGCGGTTTTGCGCGTCCTTCCTTAGCAGCACTTTATGAATCCCAAAAGAAGCCGGAGATGTGCGTGATCCTCCTCCCGTGTGTTTTACATGTGTAAAACGAGAGCGCGCTTCCATTTGTTCGTCTTTTGATTTGTTTAATTTTTTGGAGATCCACCTGTGGAATGATCAGAGACGCGGTCCGTGAACCCAGCGGGATCCAAACAAACCTCAGCCTCCTGCCGAACGCAGAAAGTTGGACGGGACTCTGGCTGACAGGTTGCGGGGACGTTAAATGATCGAGACTTCGTCTGACGGGAGGAGAAACACGCGTGAGGCGAGCCCTGCCCCTGACCGTGGGCATCATGCGCGCCTCGCCGCGCGCCTAAGCGTCTTTGGAGGAGCCACACGTTATGAGCCGCCATGGCATGGTGCGACCGAGCTGTCCAGACTTTATTAGCCATCGTGGGGGCCTTCGCCGCCTTCAGTCTCATGACCATCGCCATCGCCACCGACTACTGGCTCTACTCCCGGGCGTACATCTGTAATGCCACTAACGCCACCGCGGATGAGACCCAGATGCAAGCCAAGAAAGTCAAAGGCGACATGACGCACTCGGGACTGTGGAGGATCTGCTGTATCGAAGGTAAAACACTGTCTAACAAGTTCATTACTTCCGTTGCGTTGGCTTCCTTTCTATTACGCGCACTTTTCTTTGGCACGGGCGTGTATTTCTTCCCCACCGTCGGCGATCCAGCTGTTCCTTGAGTGTTTGGATGGATGTGGCACCAGGCGCGGCTGGATCGATAACACTGTGTAATGTTTTTTTTTCCCAGTTCTTTGGTTTTTCCGATCTGCACCCTGAAAATAAAGTACACCGATTGTCCGCGTGTTGTTGAGCTACGGCGACGCAAAATATGTAACTGTCAGCACAAACCACGAGGTGGTTCAACACAATCACGGGGTGCTTTTGTATATTTGAATAAAGGGTGAAAAGTTGTTTCCACAAAATGAGACGTTGGTGAGGATCCGCTGCGCGTTGCGCACAAAAGCCGTTCGAAAGCCGTGTAAAAGTTATTATACACGAAATAAATACTTTCCATGGTTTCAGACTTTGCAGATCCAAACCAGGTGCTCCCATTTGCATTTTAGTTCAAAAGTAGATGGGTTTTTTTTAAGGAAGAACCTGGAAAAGGTTCATTCTTCATCCATCAGTGACGCGTCCCATCAGTGATGACGCAGTCCAGCTTAGTTTCTTCCAAATCACCTGATAGATGACCGTGACAGCCTGGTAACATGGTTTCAAAGTTGCCACTTCCAGTGTGGATAGTCTCTTTAATTATCTTATTTATGAGGCATTTAAAAATAAAGCACCTGTTGTCGGAGGTCTTATAAAAACAAGAAACAAGATGACTAAAAATGACGAGCGGAGGTTTTTGGGGGGGGGGGCCTGGATGCAGCATGTGGACCTGACAGTTGTTGGAATTCTACCTGCTACCTCAGGTGTTCCTCTTTGGATTATTTGGACTTAAACCCAAACCCAAGTCAAACCACCATAGAGCAGAGTCTGAATCCTCAAACACACCTCTGAGGTTGTGAGGACCAGTGGGAAATGTCCTCACTTTGCATATGAGCATCCTTCTTTCTTTTTAAAAGCGCAGGAGATGCACACTTACTGTGAACGTGCTGCTCTGTGGGCTCGTCAGAGAGCACTTGGGCTGAGGAAACAGAATCTGAGAGGAGGCTGAAGAGATAAAAACAAGGCTGAGAATGAAAGAGAGACCAAGAACGTCTCTATGAGTTGGTAATAAGATGGAGACTTTTTCCACATGACTTGCTAAGGAACTACTTTTCCGCATTAATCGCAACTACTCGCAGTCATCAAGAAGAAAAGAGCCTGAACCCCAAAGGAAAAACTCCCTTTTAACAGGAAGAAACCTTGAGCAGAACCAGGCCCATATGGGAGGATCCTCCTCCCGAAGAAAAGGTGGATACAGGAGGAGGAGAGACAGGAAGAGGGATGCACGTCATATGTGCACCTGCTGTAAGACCTGGTTCAAGAGGCACCAAACCGCAGAGGCAAAGGAGGTTAATGACATCACGTCCTGTGATGAAACCTCAGCTGTGCTCAGGTGGAGAAACAGTAGAATAGGCAGTAATTCCAAAATGCGGCCAGAAAATCAGACGTCTTCTTTTTATTTCAAAGTACAACTTTTCAATATTCATAAAGCTCCAATGTTTTATTCTCTTAAAAGTGGGGCGATTTCGCAAAGAGTCGTGTCTTTGAGTGGAAGGTGCCCGAGGGTTTGAAGACTTCACAACTGCAGATTCTCAGCAAACGGCCTCAGACGTGTTTTCTCTTAACAAAGCAGACCCACGTTCTCTGTAAAAACGTCGCAGCTCCGTGCCAGTAGCGTCACACGTGGACTTACTGGACGGCCGGCGTGCAAGTTTCTGATTATTCTTTTAGATTTCTTTCCTTTTAACTGAAGCCTCCTTGATGCGAAAGCTCGTTTTTTCTTTACTGCTACCATCACTGCTTCCTGTTTCAGGTATTAACAAAGGCAGCTGCTTTCGGATCAATCATTTCCCGGAGGATAACGACTATGACACAGACACCTCAGAGTACATCTTACGTAAGTGGCAGCAACTGCTTCGTCTACACTTAACACGCAGCCCTCCTTTTTTCTCAGTGTTGTAATGGCTCCACCAGACGGGTACGTAACGAGCGCTGACATCTCCAGCCTCCCCCATAAAGGCCTGATGTCATGACAATGACTGCGGAGATGATAAATTGTGTGAGGGGCTGATGAGTAAAAGGCTTCAAACAAAGAATTCCACTTTGTATTTGAAATCTGTAGGTTGACAACTGGCTTCGGCGCCATTCGGGTGGGAGATTCGGTTAATAAAGTTCCGTCCGTCCGTCCGCCTGGATCAAAAGGCTTCAGATCAGCTTCACTCTCACTGTCATATCTGGTTAGATTCTCCCCTTTTCACCCTTTCCTTTAAAAGAACCTGCGGACAGCTGCTAATCTGCTGTTTTTCTGCTGTTTTTAGTCTTTATTTTAAGCTCTGGTGCAGTAAACGATCAGGGAAGACGAGACATAAACTGAAAAAAAGAATTTACAGTCAGATTAATGTGGCGATCACGTCTTTGCTGTGATGGATGCCTTTTCCCCGCTGATTTACGCGCCCTTAGCAACATTTTGAGCCAAACCTGGGGGGACTTTCCCCGCTTCATCATCTGTCTAATACATCACCACTTTAGTTGTTGGGTGGTTCACAGAATCCTTCATATTGACTGAAAACAGTGAAATCGCAGCGGTACCCGTTGAAGCTGGTGAGCAAGGCAGGTCCTCTCTGGCAGAAGCTGCGGGTTCTATTCCCAGAAACGGCCCATTGTGTCTGTCGTCTGAACAGGTTTAGTCCGAGCGTCGAGCCTGTTCCCCATCCTCAGCACCGTTCTGCTCATGATGGGAGGCCTTTGTGTCGGCTTTGGACGCATATACAGCAAACGGAACAACATCCTGCTGAGTGCTGGAATCCTGTTCGTGGCTGCAGGTAGGACGAGAACGTCCGGACAAATGCCGGTCGGCGGCGGGATTTTCTACTGCTTGTGTGATTCCTGTTCCCACATGTGCCCAGATGTTCCCAAGCTTTCTTCTTCTCTCACGCAGGCCTGAGCAACATCATCGGCATCATCGTCTTCATCTCCAGCAACGCAGGAGATCCCAGCGACAAGAAAGACGAGGACCGGAAGAACCAGTACAATTATGGCTGGTCCTTCTACTTCGGCGCCCTCTCCTTCATCGTGGCCGAGTCCGTCGGCGTCCTCGCCGTCAACATTTACATTGAGAAAAACAAAGAGACGCGATTTCAAGGCCGGCGAGACTTCATGAAGAGCACCTCCTCTTCATCGCCCTATTCCCGCATCCCCAGTTACCAGTACCGGAGGAGGCGCTCGCGCTCCAGTTCAAGGTCAACGGAGCCGTCTCGAGAGTCCTCCCCGGTGGGGATGAAGATCAGGGGAGGAGGTTTGGGGATGGGCCTGCCCATGGGGGAGATATCCCTGTACGCCCTCAGCAGGGACCCTCTGAAGGCTGGATGTGGGACTATGAGGCTTTACAGCTCAGAGAGGGATTCTGGGTTTTTACAGGTCCACAACTGCTTCCAGAAAGACCCAAAAGATGGAGGGAACAGGAGGACCACACCGGTCTGAGGTCTGTGGTTCTGAGGCTCCAGTTAATAAGGATGATTATTGTTTGTTTCCACTGGACAGGGAGGCCAGAAATGATGTGAATACACAACTTTATCATAGGACCCAATATCTTCTCCAAGCAAAAGTAGACATTTTGTAGCAAAATTTAATTAAAACTGTGAAATTCTTACATAATAAAGCAGTGTTTGTGTAATATAATAGTGTTCTGAATATTAACCTTGAGGTTTGGTGTTTTCTTCATAAACAGCTGTACATTTTCTTAGAACGCATCCCTTGTTTATATTGCTCAAATTAAATTACATTTTTTGGGGCCGAGTGTTGCTACAGCGTGTTTGTTATTTGAAACCACTGGTGCTAATTTACTGTATATTGATCCTCTTGATCCATCTCAGCTGCCATTCAGAGATCTCTGTATCTTGGTAGAGCTTGTATGTGATGTCCAGGATGTGAAAGCTATGATTTGTCGCTCAAATATAATCCATCAAACAGTCTGAATATGAACATAAATGGGACAAAGAGCTTTCCATTATTTAGAAACAGATTTGTTATTGCTCTGGACTTGCTCAGGGACATACACCTACTTTCGTATTATTATTTATTGAAAAGGTTTAAAAGGTAGTAGGCAGACAGTAACAGAGGTGAGATCACACCCTATGAATTAATTAACTCATCTTTGTGTGTATTCATTGTTTGTTTTTAAGAAGGTCCAGATTTAATTATTTTCCGGCTCAACAAGAATATTGACACAATTTTAAAAAAATATATTCTGAATTCACATTCAGAGCGTCAGTGAAGCTGGATGAATAAATGTAAGAACAGCAGTGATGTTTGGGAACTTAATCAGTGGCTGAAAGTTTGGTGTTGATCGTTTGTTGGCTCAAGGGCAGGGAAATCCAGTCCTTGAATTCCACAATCCAGCCAGGTTTTCTGTCCTCCCGGGTTGAAATTGGCTCTCAGAAATGCACATTTTTAGGAGTTTTCCACCTGGTAGATCAGAAAACCTGGTTGGATTCCGGCCCCGGAGGACTGGGAATCGATCTCTACATCCCTGCTCTAATGCAGAGCCATCACCAGCCCTCAGTCTTGAGGGGGACTTATGAAATGCATTATTATTAGCCTACAGTGCATATTTTTGATAATCCTATTATCCATTATATTTGCACTGCACTTATCGTCATGTTAAATATAACCAACAGAAAATCTGGCCACATAATTACATAGAAGCAAAAGTTATCAATATCCACCAAAAACTTGAGTAATAAATGTTACACCAAAAGCACCATGGCAGATTTTAAAATAAAAAGGGGCAATAAAAAGGACATGTTCAAAACTGCATTTATAGAGGGGGACATTTAAAGTTGCTATTATGATGTTTAGCAAAAACTGTTTAACATTTTAGCGTCGGTGATAATACATCAATTTCTATTATTAGTCTATTTTAAATAATTGAAAAAGAAACAGTTTATATAGAAGTGAAAAAAGACAATTATGGTCAAAAGCAGATATCCAGGGATTTGAACCCAGAACCTACACAATGTGGAGCCCAAGCAGCAACCACTACACCACTGTACTTCTGTGTTGTGCAGATGTTGATCAGTAAATTTATCTCCTTATTCAGTGTAAATAAAGCATCTGTTTCTGTCATTTTGTTTTTTATTTATTCTCCCAATATTTTTTAACGTGTTAATGATAAAGAATTTACACTATGAGCAAATAAAAGCATTCTTAAATGTGGTTCTGTAAAAGTCCGAATCCTCAAGTCGTGACGGGTTCTTGGGCCTGATGATCAAGATCACTGAGCCGTATGCAGATGTTGTTTGGACGCATCGTGCCGATGCTGATGCTGAGGAGTTGTGAGTGTTTTTTGACATGAAGGATGGAACAAAGCCAGAGGGCTCAGTGTTAATCACCCATTGTGGGTGCATGTTGTAAAGATCTACTCCGATTATTCATCTCAGACAAAAGCCACGAGACATAAGGTGTTCTAAGGAGTTAACGGATGGTGTTAATATAAGCTGTAAGAACTGACATGAATCCAGCTGTTTCCTCCTCTCGGCACAAAGACGAGTGTTTAGCTAATGGTGCAGATCTGATGGGCCGTGTGTGTGAAGTCGGGACCGCAGGGTGCTGAAGAATATGGGCATCAGCCAACTTTTATGCCTGACTGAACAAACAGGCTCCCAAGTGCTCATCCAGGCTTACAGAAGAAGAGCCGGGCAGAAGCGGAAGTTCTGTGCAGTCTGAGACGCAGCAGAGTTCAGATTACCACATTCTTAATCTCCTGTATGCTTGAACGGAATTGACGTCAGTGTTTGACTTGATTGTTGCTTATTCCAGTTCATTTTGAGGGCAGTTGTCCATTCTGAGTCACCAGAGGACATGTGGTGTCGGCAGCCTCCACTGTTCCGTTTATTATTCAAGTCACAGCGTCAGGAAGCCTTAGAACAGCCTCATTTCATGTGCGCATTTTTTTGTGTGTTTTGTGGCGTCTCTTTCTCGCCAGACTGTCTCAGTGACTGATTTGGGGCTGCACGGTGTCTTAATTCAGGCTCTGGACTTTACTGCTCGGTGGGCCAGTGGTCAGTCCATGCAGGTGGAACTGGAATCAAGAGTTCCAGCCAAACTCAACCATTCACTTTTGGATCATACCATAAACCTAACCTGCTATTGTTGGCAGCCACTGGCCAAGAGGTGGGAATACACTCCCAGCCAGGACAGTCCAACACTGGACACACATGCCATTTAATCACACATTTAACTCGGGGGACAATTTAGAGTCTATTTTGGTCTGTGGGACACTGGAAAAGGCCCACAGGCTTTTAAAATTGAACCCAGAACCTGTACAAACTCCTGCACCTGCCCAGATCAAAGAGATTAAATGTGTGCAAAACTCCAATCGGATCAGTTTGTGAGCTCGGATCCCTGATTTCCTTCTAGAAGCCGCTCCCCCCCAATTTTTTTTGAAAAATGAAAAAGAGCTGCCCCAGAGAGGGGCTTGAGTTCCACTTCCTGCCGATACCACACTGTCAATCCATAAACCCCAGGTGTCCATTAGTGGCGTCCTCGCCTGTCCCCGTGGTAACATCGGGCTCCCCTCAGCTTTCCATGATATGTGCCTGTTGTTTATGTCTTTTCTCCACACACGCCGGCAGAATTGTCAGAATAAAACTGAGCGGGCCGGTGGGACAGTGGAGTCCAACTGTGGACCGAACTGTGACTGGCTGGTTTTGCTTGAGGCAAAGTGGGGCTGGATGAAGAGATCTACACCCAGATTTACTTCGCCATCCACAAATTTGAGGATTTACACCCCCCAAATCATTGCAATTCTGAACAAACCATAAATATGATGATCAAATGAAGCAGTCACCGATGACGACGTTGATGATGATGATGAAGGTCAGACGGTGAGCCTGCTCATTTCCTTCCAGACGGACCCGTAAGAACACAGATCTATGCTTCATGTCTGTTTCCTTCCACTGGTGCTGATGTCGGTCTAATGGGATGCGGAGACCGCTCCGCTCCCCAGCGTGCTCGCATTGAGACATCAGAAATGTCTGCCTAGTTAGCGGCGTTGCCGTTGGTTACCCAGGAGAAAGATCAGGCTACAGATAGAACTGGTGCTGGGTTTGCTCCAGTGGTCATGGTGGGTCGGGCCGATAATGGCAGGCACGCCTAGAGTTTCAGCCCACTCTTCGGCGCTATAAAGCAGGCTTGCAAAGAATTTAGGAGGATGCCATATTTTTAAAACCACAAATAGATTGATGCTGAGGTTGTAAACATATTTTCTGAGGTGGGGTTCCATTGAAACGGTGTGAAATAGTAGGAAAGAAGAGAAGTTGTATTTAAATAATCTCAACATACTGTATTTACATGAAAAGGCATTTAAAGTTATTAGGAGGTAGGATCCTGAGGGTCTCGATTATTTAAACATTCAACTAAATTTCAAGGCTTTTTAAATAATTGTTTTACTGTATTTTGTGTATTCTGCACACGTTATTGTGTGGAGAAGGTTAAATGGTCTCTGTGGCAACAGCGGACTTCAAGAAAGCTTCAAAAAAAAAGAAACTGGAGAGCAAAAAGGGTGGTAAGGACATGTGAAGTACTGCTTAAGTGCTCTTGCACACAGATTTCTTTTTATCCTTTTTTGGAGTTTTGATTCACTTTTTGACTTTGCTCGCACAGACAAGTGGGTCAAAATCTTATTATATACCTGTATAAACAGAAAGTACTTTGATTTCCTTGGCAGCACCTTCTAGATGTTACATAGATGCAGATTTTCCTGAAATATTCCTTTTTCCTCTTGTTTCTGCCCCAACAATAAGACAATATCGAAGGTCCTGGATCAGAGCATCAGTACTTCCTGGTGCTGATGGTCTTGTTGGCACAGTGGAGCCCCTCCCAACATCACTGGAGACCAAGACGGGTTCACAGTTGCAGATATAGAGAAGTCAAAGTCAGTTCACTCCAGAATTTAACACTAGATTTGTCTCCTTACACTCTGCCTTTTGCCTGCAGCTGGAGCTTACCTCCTTTGTTAGAGTCCAGCTTTAATCTTTCTGAAAAACGCAGAGTGAATCTGTCAGACTGGTTTGAAAGTAGATCTTTGCCTTGATCAGAGGGAACAAAGCAAGGGTTTGCTCATGTGGCCGCTGGAGTCTCGCCACTCTCAACTGCTCCTTATAAATAGATTCCACTGACAAACCCAGAGCTGCAGGAACAGAACTCCCGGATTCTTGTTTTTCAAACCTCTAAAGTTTGTGGGTATATTTGGATACGGTTTGTTTGTCATAGAACCCATCTCCTTCATTAGTACTGAAACCAGATAAGAGGGCAGCCTGACAGCTCACATGGTCACATTTATAGCACCTCCCCCACCCGCCCACATCCAATGACAGCCGGTTTGGACGTCAGCTTCCCTGATCCACCTCAACAGCTGTAAGTCTAAACTTACACGCCTCCTGCAGTTGTTCGGTGACTTTTGGTGAGTGGGGAAAAGGGGGATTTGAAACTGGGACGGAGCAGTCTGGCCCCTTTCCCTTCAAACCAGTAGTGTAGAGAGAGAAGCCTTTAGTCTTGAGGCGGAGGAAGAAGAAGAGAAGACATTGCGTGGAGCTCTGTTCAATCACCGACAGGAAAAAAAGCCCTGGGACACAGAGTCCTGATTGCAGCAGATCGCGTCCAAATTGATTGACTTTATTTACATATATCTCAGGAGGAGAATATTCAGGAAGTGAACCATCTGGAAACATGCACAAGAACACAAAGATCAAGATAGCCATCTTCGTGCTGCTGGTGGGTATGGCCTGCATGTTTACCGCCGTGGTGACGGATCACTGGGCTGTGCTCAGCCCGCAGGTGCACAAAGTCAATGAGACCTGCGAGGCGGCCCACTTCGGCCTGTGGAGGCTGTGCAAGAAGCACATCTACATCCACTCCGAGAACTTCAGGGAGGGGCAAAGCTGCGGACCCATCAGCCTGCCAGGAGGTGAGTCTGGTCTGCGTTGTTGTGCCAGAGGTCTGGTTCTGGTTCTGCATGGATGGATGTTGTTTATCTGTCACTCTGAGCAGCCCGCTGAAATCCGACGCACAGGCACGATGAGGTACGACGTTTCCAAAAATAGAAGAACTTAATGTAGGAACACTAAACAAGTGATATGATGTTGCTGCTCGTGGAAGGAAAGAAAGCTCATTCTGAGGTGCACACGTGTATCCTTCGTGTCCGGAATGACAGGGAGGCCCGAGCCTGTCTGATATGATTTTATCGCTAGCTGACACACAGATTATTTTGGTAGTTTACCACTTCATTACTCCGGATCATCAGTCAGAGGGTCTGAGTCATGATCCCTTTTCCTTCTCTTGTAAATAGACTGAGAGGTGATGGTGGTCACAACAGGCCTGAAGTAAAAACTGAATAAAGCCACTGTGGATAGGAGGGAATAACCCACCCAGAGCTGCCAGACAAATCCATCACTTTCTCCTATTTCTCTACAAACACTCATGTGCTCTGTCTCCAGATACTAGGTTTCCCTACGAGCGTGGCAGCTGTCTTAACCCTCCAACCCTAATGTCAGGTTGGTTGCAATGGGATTCCCAACTGGGACGTTAGCAGCTGGCAGCTTCAGCTCATTCCAGGGCAAAATAATAGAAACAAACAGTTCAAATTCTAATGATGTAAATTATCATTACACGTGTTTTTTAAAATCTGTACAAGTAAGTCTGACACATCCTGGGAATCCATGGGTCCTCGTAGGAACTCAGATCAGATCAAATATATTTGAAAGAAGCTTTCAGACACCTGCTAGAGTTAAAGAGAAAACAACTATCCTTTAACTATCCTTTAACTTCCTGTAACAATCTGAATATTATATATTCTGATATGTATATTGTATTCACCCTCTGTACTATGTACAGGTATACAGAGGCCGAGTATCCATTTATCTGGATTATTGTAAATATACATCCTCTTTGTATATCCCAAATCCTGTTCTATTTGATTTTATCTTATTTTTCCCTGCGTGCTCTTGCTGTTGTTGCACTGTAAATTTCCCCGTGTGGGACAATAAAGGATCTGAATCTGAATCTACCAAATTAGTTCATCTCCCTCAGCTGAACATTCATCCCGGAATATGCCCCGATGATAGTCATGAGTGGCTCAGGAATCCCCAATGTCTGTGCCACAAGGCTATTCCAGAGATGCCAGAGGGCGGTTCATTTGTGAGGAAACATGCTGGGAATTCCTCACATTACAGTGATGCTTTTGAGTTGGTCTGACCGGTGACGGCCTGTCGGATGACCGTTGTTTGAGAATGGTTTATCCCGGCCCGCTGGCTGTATTTGGACAGCAACGGTATTGTTTATCATGGACACAAACCAGGACTCAAACGGTACGTGTTTGGTGTGAGAGGAGAACCTCCGCTGGAAACGACAGCGGAGATGTTTGAGGCCGCTGTTGGCAGAAACGCTGCGGACTTCAATCAGTCTCCCTGGTTGATTTTGTTCAATTGGGTGGTAAAATGAGTTCTTCTTCTCTGGACTCTACAAACTGCCCAACAAGCAGTTGCTGAGTTTATATTTAAAAGCTGCATAAATACTCAGCTGTCAGGGGGAAACCAGGAGGCTCCGGTGAGTGACGGGGACACCTGAAGCATCGCTGTCCGCTCAGAATCTTTCTTTGTGACTCGGAAGCCAAATTACTTCGAATTCCGAAATTCCTGCACCTCACTGGCCAGTGAGTTACTATTTACTCTGCACCAGTACGGTAACTAGACGGCAGATGTCAGCCACGTTTGTCAGTTTTGCAAGATTGATCCAGCAGGATCTGGTACGGTTTAATTCCTCCCTGGTCTGTGTTGGCAGTATTTAACATTGTCAGCTGAGAGCAGGGTATCATCTGTGTATCATCGCAGCCCTCACTCAGCCCAGGGCGTGCTCACAATTAGACGTTCTGGTGAAATTCCAGACTGTCAGACCGAGGAATCCTGAAGGACAAGAGCGAGACCCTCTGCTGTCTGCTTTTATCCCGATGATGGTGGCTGTCAGCAGCCATCAGCGCTGAGTATGGACATTTGGGCCACAGCGCACACTCGCCATTCCAGAGAACTCCTTTCTGTGATTTAGGAAACATAATCAGGCGCTAAAGAAAAGCAACAGATGCAAATGCCTGGAAGCGGCTCTATGAAATCAAGACCTAATCTTTAATGTGGGCATTGCTGGGACCTTCCAGAAGAAAGTTTGGGCGTGGAAAACGTGTCAAATTTCGCACAGGCAGACAGGAAATGAAAATGTATACATTTGTAAATGAACTTGCCTCCTTTGATTCTGTCAGGCAGGGAAACACCTGAGAAAATGTATGTTTCCTGTGTGGTCAGCAGGCAAAACTATTGGTCCTCACGGCCATTAAAGCGCATTCCTGCAGTGCACGTCAGCCAACACCCGAACCCTAACCGACGAATGAAGAAAGGTAGCGGTCCAGAAGGTTAATCCAAGCGCTCATGGAAAGATCGATGGTGTTGCTCTGACGGGACAATTTGCAGAGATGCTGCAAATTGATCTGTTGGGGTTTGGAGAAGAGGATTTTAAGACGGGCAGATTAATTTAAGACCAGTTTAAGGTTTGCTCTCTAAAGGGGGTTAAATGAGGAAAAAAGCACCACGTCCCCAGTTTCTCGTGGAGAGAAACGAGAATCTCCTACAACAGCTGCGCTTCAAAGTAAATAAGGTGTTTTAAAAACGCGCATTTCAGAAAACCAAGTTACAGCAACAACAACATCCGGCTGATGAGCCGTATCAAGCCCTCAGTGAAAACACTGGAGCGGCTGTTGCTTAGCAACCGGCTGTTTTCTGTATTATTTTTCATGTCTAATCCATCCTGATTGATAAACAAGCACACCTTCCTACAAACAGGCATGAAAAGAATGTTTTTTTCATTTGATTTTATTTGTTAATTTTTCAACAGTGACTAAAAGGCTATAATTAATTCTCCTTTAGGTTACTTGGACCGGTTTCCAGGCAGCGCGTAGTAGGGTGTGCCATCCCAGCACGGGTCCCCATGACATGAAACCACGCCACCGCACATACTTTCACATGAGAGCGTTCCACTGCAATCCTGCGGTGAAGAAGCAGGATTAGTGACACGCATGACTTGACTTTTCATGCCGGTGCCGGCATGCAGACGTGTCACTCACTCGGGGAACGTGATCTCCTCAGGCCGCTGCCAAAACGTTCTACTTTCAGAAACACGCTCTGAATGTGGATTTCGAGTGTGCGAGTTGTGTCTGCTCACACTTTAAACCTGTGTTGGGCATTAAAGCATTAAAATCCAAATGGAGATGTGATATATAATCAGGCCCATTATTATCCGCCCATGTGGGAATGATTCAGAGGACATTAAGGCTGATCTTTCCCTTTGGGTGAATCTCTGGGGGTTATCATAATTCAGCAATAAGAGCTGATGTGTAGTGGATGACAACAGGTGGGGGGGTTCAGAAGTACTAGTCAGAGCCTAAACAGGCCTGTCAATGGTTTAGTGGCGGAGCCCGGTCAAGCAGCCCGGCACGCTGTACATGTCCCTCTGAACATGACGGGTTGATCTGCTCCTCCATCTGTCTGGTGCTCCTCTTGGTTCCTGATACACACAGGACTAACCAGGTAACGTCTCCAGAGAACTGGACACTCTTCAGAGGACAATTAAATGAAATTTGGTGAAGTCTGAACCTTGTCAAATGATATGGATGGAACAGGCAGGCTGAGCATGAAACACCTGCTGTGGTTTGATCTTTGATGTCCAGCAGAACAGAGGGAAAATAGATGAATATTTCATTCAGCGTCCACAAACTGCATATAAAGACACTTACGCACATGTTGCTGCATGGCTGCTCCTCTTCAGGAATACATCTTTGGCGTCACTTCTTTCTCTACATCGATCCACACACATCAACCGCATCTGCTCTCTTTTCACAGAGGAAAACTGCACGTACTTCAGACACTTCACTCCGGGGCAGGATGCAGAAATCTTCGAATATAAGACACAAAAAGGTGCGTAAGAGTCCTGCTTGTGATTTATGGCTGCTTCTATTCATTTCAAGGACAAAGACGTCTGAATTGCCGCTTGCAAGGACAAACTTCCGGAGAGTCTGTCTCATTCAGCACCGGAGCCTGACCAGGATAGAGTGCATGTTCTCCTTATGCCCCCACCCCTCCCCCGCTGACTCCAGCTTGACTGACCTGCTTCCCCGATTAGATTTAGATCCTTTCATGTGCCCGAAGAAGTCCTGAGTGATGGCAGAGCAGCTTTTCTGATCTTGGGACTAACCTCTTGCCCAACGAGCTAATTTTGTCCGCGCCCCCGCTCGTCCTGTAACCCCACCCTGTGTTGTGCACGCACGTCCATTTTGGAGGATACACAGCTGACTCAAAATGTGCTACATTATCATTGGGACGCTTTGATGCGCGTGCTCCTGCACGCTCATCTTTCATGTATGGAAGGCTGCAGGATCTGCTGCATGTCCACATTTCAAGCCCGTGACAGCAGAGCATTCTGGGTGACGGGACTTGTGTGTCTTGTCAGGGGCCCTGAGAGCCTGTGGAGGGCTGTCAAACCCCATTATTGGGCTTGAAATGTGAACAATCCTCACGCAACAAGCATCACTGGACGGCCCCCCCAGCATGAGGTGTGGGGGGGACTTGTGGAGGAGGCTGTAGGAGCCTTTGGAGTAAACGACAGCGACCAGTTCATATGTGAAATTATCTGGATGTTTCCTTGAGTTGATATTATTTACCTCTTTTGCCCTGGTAATCCGATTTCCCTGGGGGGTGCGGCCCATTCTCCCCTGCAGAGATGAACGTTCCGCTCCCCAGTGAAGAGCCTGTCCAATGGGTGTGTCTTGCACGTGAACATGAGCACTTCTGAAACCCCTCAGATAGCTGCTGCATCCACTCCCAACTTGGAGCATCTGCAAACACAAACCACAGATGGTATGAGAATGTGGCAGGTGGGGGCCATAGGTACTGCAGGAGGCCAGGTGTGAAGCCACACTGGTCGTGCAGATAGAGTGGGGGGGGCTCAGGGCTGCACATGTCCTGCTTAGGGAAGAGCCTCCATTGCTTTTCATTTAATAGCAGCCAAGTGTAGCAGATTGCATGAAAACACCTGAGGAACTGCTGAGCCTGCAGCCCCCCACTGTACCCTGGTGATGGGTGGATGGATGATGGATTGATGGATGGATGGGTGGAGGGAGGGAGGGAGGGAGGGATGGATGGAGGATGATGGAGGGATGGATGGATGAATGGGTGGGTGGAGGGAGGGAGGGAGGCAAGGAGGCAGGGAGGGATGGATGGATGGATGGAGGGACCATGGGTGGGTGGATTGATGGATGGGTGATGGATGGATGATGGATGGATGGATGATGGATGGATGGATGATGGATGGATGGATGGATGATGGATTGATTGATGGATGGATGGATGGATGATAGATGGATGGATGATGGATGGATGGATGATGGATGGATGATAGATGGATGGATGATGGATGGATGGATGGATGGATAATGGATGGATGGATGGATGATGGATGGATGATGGATGGGTGGATGATGGATGGATGGATGGATGATGGATGGATGATGGATGGATGATGGATGGGTGGATGATGGATGGATGGATGATGGATGGATGGATAGATGGATGATGGATGGATGGTGGATGGATGATGGATGGATGGATGATGGATGGATGATGGATGGATGGATGATGGATGGATGGATGATGGATGACGGATGGTGGATGGATGGATGATGGATGGATGATGGATGGATGGATGGATATATGGATGATGGATGATGGATGGATGATGGATGGATGGATGGATGATGGATGACGGATGGTGGATGGATGGATGATGGATGGATGGATGGATGGATGATGGATGGATGATGGATGGATGGATGGTGGATGGATGGTGGATGATGGATGGATGATGGATGGATGGATGATGGATGGATGATGGATATATGGATGGATGGATGGATGATGGATGGATGGATGACGGATGGATGATGGATGGATGGATGGATGGATGATGGATGGATGGATGGATGGATGGATGGATGGATGGATGGGGCTTCCAAGCGCTGCTGTCTCTAGAATGAAACGCGCCTCAGTGGATCCAAAGTGGTGTTTTTGTTGTGGGGGAAGCGCCTGTTCCTCCTCACACCTGCCCCCTCGTCTCTCTCCGTCCAGAATACAACATCTCGGCCGCGGCCATCTCCATCTTCAGCCTGATCTTCTCCATCCTGGGCTCCCTCTGTTTGCTGGGCTCATGCACCGGTAAAGGCAAAGGACGCCACTACCTCCTGAAACCGGCCGGCATGTTTTTCGCCTTCGCGGGTGAGTTCAGGTTTCTCCGGAGCGTCCGGCGCCGCGTCGTCTCGGCCCTGTCTCACGCCACCTGTGTCTCCTCTGCAGGCCTCTGCGCCTTCATCTCTCTGGAAGTGATGCGACAGTCTGTCAAGCGCATGATTGAGAGCGAGGACACCGTCTGGATCAAATATTACTACTCCTGGTCGTTTGCTTGCGCCTGCAGCGGGTTCGTCCTCCTCTTTCTCACCGGCATCGCCCTGCTGATCATCTCCATGCCTCAGATGCCCAGGAACCCGTGGGAGACCTGCATGGATGCCGAGCCGGAGCAGGGGGAGTGAGGGGCCGGGCGGGTAGATGGAGGGGGGGAAAGGAGCAAAAACGAGGGGACTGGTAGCGACGTGGATGGACCACGGTCCTGATGGGAGTCCGATTTCCAACTAATTACTGCAACTTGAATATGAACCATCTGAGTCCCGAAGGGTTTGAACACTCACAGCTGACCTGAGGTCTGTTCCAAGCCCGATACGGAAAGGTGGTGGGGGGGAGCGGGGTCTGGAAAAAAGGACACTGTGGAATGCTTTTGATTTTAAACTGCTATAATAAAGGCTTGATTTCCATTTTCAGTGCGATTGCAAACGTGCACGATTCCTTTAAAACAGAAAATTTTGTACACGTTCTTAAGAAATTAAGCGACCTTCTGTGTGTGTGTGTGTGTGTGTGTGTGCGTGTGTGAATGCTAAACACAGTGTGCACCACTAATGATGTTGGAAAAGGTTCAGATTTAGCAGGTGGGTGCGCGCACGCACGCACGCACGCGCACACACATAGATGGTCAACGTCTTTTAGTCAGAGCTTCCAAACTGAAGCAATTCAAAAGAAACTTGATTTTCATTCACAACCATCACTCAGCGGACACACACACACACACACACACACACACACACACACACACAGATCCACCACAGGTTCCACACCTCATGTAATAACCCGTCAATAAAGAAAATAACCAACCTGAAGCAGCTGCCCCTTAGAATCCTCGGAGCCTTTGCAGGTGGTTCTGGGACCCGTCCGGAACCACTTGCTCGTTTGAAAGTTCACTCGTACAACCGGGAGCGCTTTACTCCTCATGCGGAAGAACTCAAATCTCCATCCAGACCAGCACGTTTGATGTGAGAACTCAGATGTGGAAGCTAATCACTTTTTCTTGAATGGGTTCTTATTCTCAGCTTCGTTTGAGGGTTATTTTCAAAAGAAAGCAGCCTGATTTTAACCCCAGTGAAAACAACATGAAGCTTTTAATGAAACCTGAATCTCCCACCATAAATAAACAAAACCCAGGATGTTTCAATAAAAACACTTTAATAGAGAAACAAATTTAAAAAAAAAAAAAAAACCCTTTTGAACACAGTCTAAATCCTTTATTATAACCACCACCGACTGAAATAAAGAGAAAAACAGACCTATTCATTATCTTGTACCCAGGTGGAGGGAGGAACCGGTGGGATCTGAGAGAACAAGTGAGCCACTGATGAGCGCAGCAATGGGAGAAGAGAGGAGGAGAACAGATGACAGGAGGAGGTGAAGGTTGAACACAGTGCTCTCTACTGGCTGGGCAGAGGGTTGCTCCCTTCCTACGTGCCACCGAGTTAGTTTCACATTTTCTGAAGAAAACAAAAAAAAGGCAACGATAAAGGATAAAGGAAGAGTTCGGACGCGCTGCTAGATTTAAAGGGGAGGGGACTCAGCTCAGGAATGGGGGGGGGGGGGGGGGGGGGGCTACAGAAGTGAATAAACCACTGATGAAAATCCCTTTAAATGTCTTTGGCCAAATCTCCTCTGCTTCATGAATAAGTGTCGCTCAACAAGCAGTGAGATATTAGTATTGCACAACGTTCGAGATCAGCCGACGACTTTGTGGTGAAAATGTCTCCCCAAACAAACCGATATATTTTTGTGTGTTGTTGTTTTTTTTTTAAATCATAAAATGACACTTGGCGGGGAGCACCCTCAGCTGGAGCCCTGCTAACCGCAGAGAAGAAGCTTCAACGTCACACATTTCATTGACACATTAGTAAAACACCATATACTTTTGTCGATAATGTCACAAGTTATTGTACACGTCAGATAATACAGGATGTGAACTAAAACCCCCTTTTTTTCATGAAAAAAGAAAGCCACAAATCAATACAAACTAATAAAAACAGGGATTAAAAATAGGTCATACAAACGTGCATGGAAACAGTTTTCACATTTAAAAAAAAAAAAGCTGATTGTTGTACGGCTAAAAAGTGATGAGGAAACAGAGCAAAGTCATAAACATACTTTAAAATATGTATTGTACAGGAAAAGTTGTCTCCTGGCAAAAAAAAAAAAAATCTGTCAAATCAAGCAGATACCCTTTAAAAAAAGTTGGCATTGCAACTAGTTACTTTGTCGTCCATCTAAAGATTCATTATAATTGAGAATTTGCATAATTAAAAAGGGCACACCTCTTCTTTGAACAGCTTCTATAAAATTGAGGCGTTCCCAAAGTTCATGCTTTGTAAATGCCTAAAAAATACATATTTACAAGTATGTCGTTCTCCTGCGAGTGGAATAAAGGAAAAATCGGAGCTGACGCAACAATTAGCTGTGGGATTAAGCAGCTTTCTGAGGACCCGACCTGACTGATTCAAGTGTCTAAACCCCCCCAAAAACAAACCAACCCAACCACGTTTTAGGCCAGTCAACATAAGCGGCGCACTAAATGACTGTTCCCAGTATTCGTCCTTTTTTTGGGGTTTTTATTTTCTTTAAAAAAAAAAAAAGAACAAAAAAAGCCTTTTAACTTAGATCTGCCCTATCGTGACCTCTGAAATGAAACATGCGCTTCGCCGCTCGATCGTCTGTTCGGGGGTTCTGCCAGTTTGCATAAAGGTGACCAAAGCTTTTTCACACGAGCGGGGACGTCTGAGCGCCCCTGAACGCAGCTTCCTGTTTTAGATCCTCCCTCGACAAAGCGCTGAGTTACACTTCCCACGGAAACGTCGAACAATCCGCGCAACTCTCGGCAACAACGCGCGCACACGTACCGAAACGCCCTTCACCACAACCTCTTCAAATCAAGACGAGCAGCTAAAGACGACTTACCGTCGGACCTCACTGACCTCTCTTCACGTTCACAAACCCTCGAGGCTGCCGAGGACAGAATAAAGAATGAAAAAGATGAAATGAATAAGCGTTGGCCACCAGTCATCGAGCTGAGCTGCAGCGCACGTCTGCTGCGCACGAGGAAAAGTGCCATTATATCTGCTGCTTCACTACCAACCGCTAGCAAAGATCCCAACTGTAAGGAGCTAAGAACGAAGGATCAGAAGCCCGACAGCCCAAATGAACCAGAACGGGAATCCCAGCTTTACAAATAAGTAGGGACCAGATGTGACGTGCAAAACATTAAAACCCCAGTATGAAGCCACAGTGAACGCGTTAGGCGGTTAGAACATTAAAACCATCCTCATTACGTTTTGAAATCGGCGCCAGCAACTTGTTACCAAAGCGATTGAGAGGGAAGAAAAACCAGGGCTGATGGAGAATCTGCCAACAATAAGAACCGATAGAATAACGACTGTGATCTTTAAGCTCCTCTCAAGGTTCCTGAGGTCACTTTAACACTAAACAGGTACAAGAACCAGAGTTCGTGGGTAAAGATCTCCTGGTAACCACTGAGAAATAGTTTAAAGCAGCTGGAAATACTTTATCAACAACCTGACGAGTGAGACAGATGTTCCAGCAGTGAGACAGATGTTAAAGCAGTGACATCACTGCAGTGACACGGACGTTACCGCTGTGATGTCATCGAGTCTGAGCTGTTTAAAGCAATATGAAAGTCTGTTCTGAGGCCAGGAGAGAATCAGGAGTGGGATCAACCAGGGTGATCTCACCACACCATTGTAACTCTTAAATCTACTCCACCAGGTCCAAAAGTTCACTGTATTTCTGCCACTAAGAAAACAAGATGGCGGCTTATTGACAGGTCAATAAGAAGAGGAAGTCTTGCTGCTAAATGAGCCAACCGAGGCCCCAACGAATCAGCTAATTTTAATGGTGAACAGGAGGAAAACTACTAAAATACTGCCTGAAATGCCGAAAGAGGATTTAATGTTTTGCACACGATCGCTCTGGTTTTAATTACAGTATAAACAGCATCGGAAGGTTTTTGCAAACAAAGTCTCAGCTTAATGCAGGAATTTAAGTTTATGGCAAACGATTCAGTCTATTATTTTCTTTATATGTACAGATTAGAGGAAAACGTATCTACTTCTATACACTGTTCCATGTAGTTTTTCAGTCAGGCGACCACTTAGCCGTAGTCTGTTAACACCAATACAGCAGTATGAAAATTAATACGCAACATCCACTAAAAAGTGAGGAATACAAAATGATGAAAATTTAACAAAGTAACCAACAAAACCACCTTCGGTCAGGAAAAAAAATGTGCAGGTAGCTAACTGGTCAACCAAAAATCACCTTTAATTTTTTTTTATCTTTTTTTTGTTTTGTTTTAGCATTACATACATATACAAGGGTAGATAATATAGGTATATCTTCATATATACATAATAAGTATGTATATATAGCAGTACTGCAGTCTGTAAATATACGGGGATTTTTCTTCTGATATGTGAAACAGGAGAAAAAAAATGACTGTTACAAATAAAAAGATAAAATGAAACAGAATTGAGAAAACAAACCTACTGATAGAAACAATCTGTAAATGCACTTTTCACTTTTTTTTAATAAGTTTTTGGTTTTTTTTTTAAATTTTGCCTTTTTTTTTTTTTTTTTAAAATATTTTACCACTTACATCAGATCGGGGGGGGGGGACACTCATTTAAAATAGGAATAGTACCCATTGCTACCATTTGAACTACCTATACTCAGCTCTTGTAGCAGGGACAAAGGATCGCTGTTTTTTTTTGCCTGTTCTGGGCGAACGGCTCTAGGTTTGGGTGGAGCTCGGAGCGCGTTGGCATAAGACATGGTGGGCGGTTTGCTTAAATTTGCCACCCCCTGACTGGCCTCAGCGGGAGCGTCTGGTCGCAACTGCTTGTTTTTGGGCATGAGCGGGGGGAACTGTCCGAGGTGCTGAGGGGAGTTGTGAGAGTGTGTGTGGGCCTGTTGCGCTGCTGTTGCCTCAGCTTTAAGCTGCTCCTCCGTCTGATGAAGAGCCTTGGAAGCTGCCGGATCACATGGAAAGAGCAGAAATTTCACTTATTCTGCAAGACAAAGACAAACAGCGGGCCGGACCATTGTGCGACACCTACCCAGAAAGTCCCTGTGCTGAGCGAGGGCACCGGCGCCATTACATGGAATGCTCTGGAACGGCGCGGGGCCGCCGCCGTTACTGGGCCAGAGGTCGTGCAGGGGGTAGTTGTAGGGGCCGTGAGGTTGCTGCTGCTGCGGCTGCTGCTGCAGTAGGTGTGGGTGGTCTTGGGGGTCCGACGTGCAAGGCTGGGACTGCAGGGAATTGTGGGTGTTGGGGCAGGATTCATCTGGGAAGCTGGAAGAGATCCGGCGCTGATAGAGGGGCCGACCGGGGCCTCTGGGTTCATACTGTCCAGGGAGTGAGGAGGAGAGGAAAATAAGTGAAACAAAACTGTCCACAGTTCACCAAACGCTTCAGTTGGGATGATAAAAAGGATAATAAAGGCGTACCTCGTCTACACTGTGGAGGGCCGTGGCTGCTGATGTTCTAGGGGACAGTGGGTGGTAGGACTCCTCATCCGAAGCTTGATTCAGCTGCTGTTGCTGCTGCTGCTGCTGTTGTTGTTGTTGTTGTTGTTGTTGTTGCTGCTGCTGCTGGTGCTGATGGTGAAGCTGCATCAGGTGCACTTGCTCCTGCCTGCTTGGCTGAGCCACCATGGGAAGTCCGTAAGGAAGGCCGTGACTCTGGTTACCCAGCAGGTGATTCTGCTGCGGTGGGCTCACCGATGGGGCTCCGCCTTGAGTCCACCGGGCCTCTTGTAGAAGGTATTTGACCTGTGAGGGAGGGGGGCTGGAAGAGTGGGCTGATGGTTGATGTGGGTAGCTACCAGTATTATAAAGGTGGTTTCCTGTGTGCCGTAGAACCGGGTTGTTGAAATGGTTGCTGTTCAGGACGTCTCGGCCGCTGTCGTGGGAGAAGGATCCTGAGGGAAAGGGCCCAGCGTGATTAGGAGTGGCGGGTAAGGAAGATGAGGGGTCCACCGAGGGATGCAGCTGTGACTGGCGGTACTGCAGGAGACGAGACTGGGGCGGGGGCTGCATTTCCGCTGCCTCTCTGTGTTCAGGTTGCTCGTGTTGGGGCATTTCTCTCAAGAGTCCTGGATACCTGCTCAATAAAAACTCCTTTTAGACGACAACTCAAACAAATTGCTTATCAATCTTGAACTGTCCTCCCTCTCGCCTCGCGTTAACACGAAGCAATACACAAGCATGCTATAATCTGTGCAGAGGACACTGTTGAATCAAACGAACCTTGTGAACGGAGGCCCGGCTGAGGCGGAAACGATAGCTTCATCATCCATACTGGCCCCGAGGCCCCAGCTATTAGCCCGCAGGAGCTGATGAGGAAAACGAACCATGCCGGGCTGGGCGAGGTGGGCCAGTTGTTGGGGCAGAGGAAACGCAATGTTGTCTTGGAGGAACGTTCCAGACATTTCCCCCCACTGGCCAAGCCTGGCGGCCTGCTGCTGGCTCAGGGCTTCGAGAGCCAAGGGACCCTGCAGATCTGGAAAGGCAACCATGAAACTTGCTTAACCGTTTCCATGACCCAACAGGCTCTAGCGGCACAGAAACAGCAAGGCTTTGTCATAACCACCTTTGGCGCTACTTAAATTATCCAGAAAGCGGAGTTTTGTGTGTTCCAGGGTGAATAAGCACTTGCATCTTACTGGGGTGAGGACATAAAAGCTGAGCTGGAGGTTTCCAGGATGCCAGCAGCTGATGTGTGAGTGACTGAGTCATCCTGTGTGGTTGGATCTCACCGGATCATAATCATCACTTACTACTGGCTTAGATAAATAACGAGAGAGGCTGCCGCTAACAACAGAAGTAGGTTATTTACATTCATTAGCTACTTTGTGCAAATACCTGCTGATGCTGGGCCAAATTGGTGATTGGTCTGGTTTCAATGGGCGGAACTGTGATGTTACTGTCCCTTGGATGCCGATGAATTTATCAATTTAGCTTCTGCCAGCTTGTAGGCAGGAATACTGACTCCTACCTGGCTGCTGTGTTGGCTAAACAACAGTAAAGCACTCTTGATCTTAGGCGTTCATACGCTTCTGTGAAGTGGGAAGATTCTGAGCAGTTTTTAAAATTTGAAGCTTCTGCATTAAATATGTCATGTTACGAGCTGGAGCAGTGAAGAGCTTTGTCATGGATGCACAAAGACAAATTACTGAAGAACTTGGGCATCAAACCCAACACCAAGCTTCTGAGGCTTCTTTCTTTAATAAATATGGCATATGTGCTCGACAAATTCCAGTTTCCAATCTAGAAACACAATTATTCTGCCTAGGAATGAGAAATAAGAACAATTCTACTCACCCAGATTATCTCCCAAGCTTCCATCCTGTCCATCTTCTCCAAAGCTATTGACCCTGTTATGCTGTGACAGACTCCCTGCTTGACCCATTGGAGTCCGAATGGAGTTACTGAGTTCCTCCACCCCTGCAGACTCTGTCCCATCCAGAGTTGGTGACTGGACCCCTCTGTGAGGTGGTATAGGGCCACTGAAGAAAGAAGCATTCTGGCTGGCACCAGTGTAAACAGGGCTAAGCTGCTGCTGCTGTTGTTGTTGTTGACTCTGCTGAGGCATTCCTGGATGTTGAGGCTGGGTGACGCGATAGGGAAGCCTAGAGACTGGATACAGTGGAGGAAACGGTCTCCCACTGCCCAAATGTGGTGGAAAGGAAGGATTGGGAGGTGCGAGGTGGTAGTTGAGTTGTCTTTGAACCGCTGAGGGGTCTTTTCGGTGAAGAAGCGCGTTGGGAAATCCAACGAGACCCTCCGACTGCGAGTCTAAACTTCGGCTTTGACTTGCGTCTCCCTGGATAAACACATTAACAATAAGTCAAAAACTATAAGTGCCAGTGTTAGTAATGTGGGTACGGTGGTTCAAAAATCAACAGCGTGCCTGTTTGTCCTTCATGTCTGAGGTCTTCCTTTCTGGTGTTTGGAGACGGTTCTGTTCCGACTTTGGGCATCCTTCAAATTTACCTGCAAAATTGCCAACTAGTTCACTGCTTTACACGTGGCTATACTATACAAGTGCAGGTGGTCGACTGCATCAAATTTCAATAATTCAGTGTTCTGGCTGGCCGGCTGATGCACAAAGTGAGTCAAGTCATACCATTTCTGATGGGGTCTGGCTGAAGCTCCTTGTCTGGGCTGGGTTGGCCCATTCCCAGAGGAGAAGGGTGAGCGACCCCACTGTAAGGGATCGGCGAGCCGCGATTCTGCAACAGATTGAAGTTGTAGGCCATGGCTGCCGGATGGCTCATGATCCGAGGATCCACAGCAAACCGATTCTGGTACCCCGGCCAAGGCAACTGACATAAAAGGAGAGTATAAGATAGACTATTACAGCAAATAAACATATTTATGGCAACTGATAAAATGCTATAACAATGTCATATCAATGAAGTATAAAAAATGTGATACTTTGATACCATATTTTTGAAGCACACCAGTTGAAAAATAGAAACATTTGTTTCCACAGTTCAACAAAGACAAATTCTAATCCGAGAACATACAATTATGATGCAATAAAGCTGCAGACTTTGTATAGGAGCAGGAAAAATGATAATAAAAGCCATTTCCTGATAAATATGGGTACATATTAGGTCATTGATAAATGATATGGTTTTTGTCTTTGGTGATTTGTTTTTCATGTAGAATTCTATCACCAGAAGCAGAGAACTTACAGGCAGAGGCATGGACATGACCATGTTTCCACCATACACGGCTGGAACATACAAGATGCCAGTGCTGGCACCTGTGTGTGGATCTATCCTCTGAACAGGACTGGGTGATTTGCCCATGCCGGCAGGTGTTCCACCCAAAGGTGGGGTGAAAGACCGAATAGGGTTTCCCATCAACATGGCAGGGCTGGGTTGAACTGCAACGAGAGAAAGTGGCTCATTTGAAACAGCATTACAGCAAATGTCTGAATGGGAGGACATTTTGATGGTTTTCAGTTTCCTCCCATGAGATGTTTTGCCAGGATGCAGCTGCTTGGTTGCAAATCCCTTATTAACTTGTGGGGAGAGATGTCAGGCTACTTTTGCATCTCCACTATAAAGCACGACTTGTTTTGCAGTTGTAGAATGAATATGAGCCAGGACTGTAGTCCTATTCATGAACCGAGTATTTCACATATGGCTTATTAATTCCCAAAGACCAGTCGAGCGCCTGTCAGTTCATAACAGCGTTTGAGCTCTTACATATTTAAGTGTAGAATCAACAGATCTGAAGAGGGACAGGAAATAAACTCACCAAATCCTTCGGGCGGAAGGTGCTCAATGTGATTTGAATGTTTCCCCTGTAAATGGAAACACATCAAAATATTAACAATTCCGTATAGAATAAATAACAACAATCAACACAGGGCCAGGACACAAAACGGCTGCAGTATAGTCCAAGCTAGATAACATGTGTGGCTCTAACTGAACAAAGCTACACAACATCATAATATTATCCACCTGTGGTACAGATGTCCATGAAAACCACACATCCTTGCTTGCGTTTGCGACACAGAAGATATTTGAACTTATTCGCAGGAATCAATATGATGAACAGGACATCCGTGTCATCGATTTGTTACTCGCAAGGAGCTTTTGTTGTCCTGGTTTCTTACCAGAAGAAGCATGATTAACAAAACCACCACCGCCACCGCCAGGGGGTCTTTTGGGCACCAGGGGTTCTTTTCAGGTTTTTTTCTTTAGCTTCTTATAGTTACAGCATGACCTCTTGAGAATTTGGACCGTTACTGTATATAAGGCCTATATTAATCAATCATGAAGACATGCTGAAACATAATACTGTACACATAGTAGTCTATCATCGCAGCCTTTGCAGTGTTCGCCTGACAACCTGATAGTTGCCTATCCTTTTTTAAGGATACCTATATCTGTCAATAATAACCTCTATTCTTTTAAATACGCCATTATAACTAACATATTCCTCCAGAGAATCTCCAGAGGACTTCACATGAGAGACAAGTTAATGTGGAACCGGAGCTACATGCACGCTGGGCCCATGACATTAACGTGTGCCTGAGTTTAGGTCAACTGTGTGCATTATTAATCAAACATAATATTACTTTGAGCTTCTTCTGTATCTGGTTCTGTTGTACACAGTCTCTCCTGGCTGCAGTGTTAACATATATCTTATGACAGGTGGCCAGTTTAATTGCAGGCTATGGAAAAAAAATTAAATCCTCAAGTCACTGTAATTTATTCCACTGCCAAGTCTAAAAAAGATGATATTATCTGTTGGAAAACAAACTCCATGTGCCATAGGATAAATTCTCCAAGTAAAAATGATCTTTTACTGAAAATATTTGTTAAATTAAGAACAATCAGAACAATTCTGACAGCAAACAAGGTGATACAACTGAAAACAAACATGGGCCAGCAAACCTTTACTATAAAATCACCATCTAACATCTTGGTTGCATCCAAGCTTAAAATGATTTCATTTGTTTTGAACTAGCGTGCCAACAAATAAAAGAACTTCCCATGTAAAAGGCAAGAGCTTGAATTATGAAACGGTTATCTATAAATATACATCTCCGACACGCAGCCGGGGAGTTTGATAGCATTTTAAAAACTCAAGTCTGAGATACTGTCAGGGTGCTGTTGCTGCATTTCTTTTTTAAGATGCAATATTAAATGAGCACAAAAGAAAGACACAAGATTGACACCGCAGTGGCCACAGATATGCTGCAGAGAAATACACCTCCAGAAAATACAGGAAATTATACCGATTTTCCTTCAATGGCAACGAACTAAGCATCTTTCCCCTCCACAGGTATGAAATCACACACATCAAACATGATCACAACATTCAATTCTGTTGAATTAAAGCACAAATGGAATTCTGCCAAACAATCAAGTTATAATGCCGCAGGGCGGCGTATTGGTGGCAGCTGAACAAGGTGGATTTTAAGGATCTGTATGCAGCCGCAATGCTTTTATTTCCTCTAGTTTAATAGGAGACTCTAAAGTTGAAAGATGATTCTGTTGAAAGCAGCGGGTACAGAGGAACAGTGGATTGGTCTGACCTTTATGCCATCAACATGCTTTTTAGACTGATAAAAACAACATATCAGACACAGAATTACTGGCCCTGTTTTGTCTGTGGGGGTGTGTAGTTGTGAGCTCTGTAAAGTGCCTGTGTAGCCAGAGAGAGAGAGGGTGTGTGTGTGTTCACGTGTGTCTCCGGAGCCTGCTGCCACTGCGGAGTTGTGGCTCATTAGGCCCAGTGGGTGATGGGGAGGCAGCAGGTCGGCAGCTGTGGTGATTTCGTTAACCTTTACCTCGGGCCACGCGGGGAGGACGCACGAACACATTTCAACCCGAGCCGAACAAGGTTTTCGCCTGTCAAATCCACAATGTTAGTTTGCCATTTCTTTTTCTCCGGGGTCAAAAAAAAATTAAGCCATGATCATAAAAACCTCAGGTGGATCTAATGGATCATATTCATATACTCCCACACATATAAGAAGATAACTGATGCATTGAAGAGCTTCATTATTGCTATTTTCCATAAATACTCGACGGTATTTTCGGAAATCTTCAGTGGCATCACCACGAACCAAGCGGTAACGGCTTACCTTCGGCGGCGACTGTTGCTGCTGCTGCTGCGGACCCTGTTTGTTGTTGGCAGACTGGGCATGCTGAGGATGTGGATGATGGTGGGCATGAAGAACTTGCGAAGATGTGTGATGCCCTTGCAGGGGCCTGAGGGCACGGGGAATGAACTCTGGCGCCAGCGGGTTCAGCACGTAGGTCTTTTTGAGTTCCAAAGCCTCCAGCTGAGCCTTGATCTGCTCAAAGGTGATGCCATGTAGGCTGGAGTTTTCATAGCAGATGGAGATAAAGTGCTCCCAAAATTTCCTGAAGAGAGGACAGCAACTTGTTGTAAAATATAGGAACTTGTGTGAGATTCAATAACATTTCATGGTGTTTTTTTAAAAGAAAGTTCAACGTTTCTATGAACATAATTCTGATTTCTGAAATATCGACGTAGAGTTACCTGCACCGTCCGACTGAGCACAGCGCAATTGGGTCTCCAACAACTGCAACCAAGGACTGCGCCCTGGTGATGGCCGTGTTAAGGAGCTTGTAGTTGGAGAGAAATCCATAGTCAAGATCCTCCGTCGAGTCTTCAACAAGCTGCTCTTTACGTTTGATGGCCGTTTGCTTGTGCTTACAAGTGTATCGCGTTCGCACAGTGCTGAGGAACAACACCCGAAACTGTTTGCCTGAAAGAAAGAGAAGCCCATAATCATATAAAGGCAGATGGCATTTTAAACAAACACTTGATGTTCTGTTCTCATGTGACAGAAGTCTATTTCCATTATAGGCAAGGTTGTAGTAACATTATTCCAGTGATTCCAGAGGCTTTTAAACATGTCAACAATCTACATGTTTATCATTTATGAGACCTCTTATTTACATGTAGAACAAACAACATTCTTTCATAAAAACTGATTTATAAGAAGTTAAAAATTTCAAATCACCTTGGACATTAAGGACTCTTTCCACACTGACATCATGTAGTCGTTTCTTTCGTAGCTCAGCGCGGATGCGGAACACCTGATCGGCATATGGCGACACCACTCCGATGCTGCCATCGTCCAGCTTGCCCCAGGCCACGGGCCATTTCTTGCGCAACTCCTCCACTCGCTCCACGATCTCAAAAACCTTAGATGGAGAAGGAAGGTCACACAGACGGCGTCAGCAGCAGCTCAGATCTGCCGATGAGACGCCCGTCACCTAAAAATCATTCCCAGGAAAGCAGACTAAACTTTGCTAAAGACTGAAACTACATTAATGGGTTTAATGGCGAGTAGCAAAGGAGCTTCTTCATTTGAAACATTCTAATTTCAGCAGATGATAATATTATTGCGGACCATTTTTTTTTTTTAGACAGCTGCTGCGTCATATCTCAGACAATCTGGCGCTGCTTGGAGGCCAGAATCAAATTAATTGTCTGGAACATACCAGAAAAGGCTGAATGGTCACACCACAAGTATGCAAGTATAGAAAAGGACCATTCGCAGGCTCGGGCTTCAATGGATGTCAACTGTAAGTCTTCGCACACCTCTTCTTTATAAAACATATGAGTGACACATGTGCAGTTAGTCAGACCCTTGTGTTTACAAGTCTAAAGCACGTGTTACAGCCTTTCTGCTTTTTCCTTGTAAGACAAAACTGTCTTTTACACTTTGTAGTTGCAAACAACAGCCATTTTCAACCTGTTGGAAAAGTTTCTCTACTTGTTTACATCAGTAATGCAGGTTTACATTAATAAGTGAAAAGCAAGTAAAGCCCAAATCTTTTCAAGTTATTTAGAAAAGGTTTTTTAAAAAGTTCCCCTAAAATGTCTCACAACACAGAATAAAATGTTAGATTTTGACTAGCTGAAAATTGGAATCTGATTTCTGAATGTGTTAGAAACTAAAAATGTGACTGCAGCATGTGTCAGACTTGACCTCAAATAAATAAGCCCTTCAGTATTTCATAAAGTGAGTTTCCACATTTTGTGCGTTTGTAACGCTCCCTCCCCACACAGTTCAAAGAGCATATTTGAATTTCAAATGAGATTTAGTACATGTGTCTACTTAAACTACTCAAACCAAAATAAAATGGTGATACATGGGTCGCCCATTCGTCTTCAACTTTTTCTGTTTTTAACCCTGCAAACTGTTGCTACGTAGTTAAGAATGGTTTTACGATGTCAAACACGGGCACGCATATTAACAAAAATTCTAATTGGTCAGTTAGAATTTATATGTTGATGTCTAAAAAACACCCATTACTAGAGGCCAATTAACACTCCACAGTCAAACAAAACACCCCCTACATCAACAGATTGTGGTACACCCCACAACACTTTGGCTCATAGATTTGTTCAAAGGTGCTTCATAATTCAGCCACTCAGGTCTGCATGTGTATGTATGTATACATACATATTACATAAATATATTTTACCTCAGCGTTGTTGTAGTAAGCAGTGCTGTTCTTATCCTGCACGTCCTCTCCTCTGGCTGTGAAGAAGGTCAGTGGATAGAAGTCCTTATGAGAGGGCTGCTTCCCACTTGCCATCAACTTCCCATCATAAAATAACTCTGATGTGTAGCTATAGAGGAATGAATGCAAAAGGGTCCAAAATTAATTAATTATAAACAAGAAAAGTCAAATTAAAAAAAACAAACAGTACTACTAATTACAGTCTTGCATCTTCCAGGGTTACAGACATGCAGCTGAGGAGTCTTTAGCTCATGTGTGGCTTGGTAATGACCTAAAACTGATTAGTAATCATCCAGATCGGTCAAACCAAGACTTCTAACAAATGATTAATCTTTTACTGGGGAAAATATGGGAATAAAAGCTCTTTCTCTTACTGGCCAAGCCTGTGAAGTGGAGTTAATAACTAATTATCTTGCCTAATGCTGCAGGAAAACCTTTTTTTAATGGGCCAGCTCTATCCTCCGACCCCTAATTCTCCATCTCATCTAAAGATTCCACCTTTTTCCTCCCACAGGTTTGACACAAGTCAGTGTGAGGGCTCACACCTACTTGATGATAGCCTCGTGGGACCGGTAGTTCTCACACAAGAGAATCCGACAGGGGTATTCTGCCGGATAGTGCTCATAAAGCCGGTCCAGCAGAGACACGTGCAGATTGCGCTCGCGTGCAAATTCGCTGTACACAAACGGACTCAGCTGTAAAAATGGAGCGAGAAAAGGAAAGCAAAGTTAGAACAAACAAGGACAGAGATGCTTAAGAGTCCAATCAAACTCTCCCATGACCTATTTAATTACTTTTTAAAGTGTCACACGTGAATTACTTGAAATTAAAGAGGGGTGGTTTTGTTTCTTTCTCCTTCTGGTCTCCACTCAACTCATATAAACAACATAAAATAAAGAAGGCTGTTTTTTAGCCCACTATAACACACAGTTAAACTTCCACTAAGTATGTATGAGTGCCTGTTGCCAAAGTGTTCTTATGTAACATTTTCTTTTGGAGTGCGTCATGAATAATACAACTGTTTATTTTGTGTTTGAATCTTAATTTAATTCCGACATTGAAAGGGGTTAAATTTACTGTACACTGCCACCTCTAAGACAATAAAAAGAAGCCTCTATTGGAGGTTAACAGTCTTCATCACATATGTATCTGCATCTACTTGATGGAAGAGAGTTTATACAAATAAAAAATGAATCCTTTGAGACCATTTTTAGATCTTAAGGTAACTGTGGTGCTGTAAAAAGCACAAAAGCAAAAGATGAGGAAGCAACTGACAAACAGAAAAATGGAGATGGAGCTGTGTGTTTTGTTGCTATTTAGTCATCTTCAGTCCAAGGAAAAGCATTTCGATTTATTAATTAAAGGCACCTCCAATATAAAAAACTCCTGCCTCTCCTTCATCCTCTGCCGATAATCCTGTCAAAAATGATGTTTCCAATCCCTGTATTGGCGCATGAGATGAGGTTTATGTTTGTGTTTTTCAGAGCTGAAGAGGGCTCCAAAAGCAGACCTCAAAGGGTTTGTTGTGTTTTAGTACTTCAAAAGGGGAAGAGTGGATTCTAATCCAGAGCAGTGTGACTATTATAAAGGTTCTTTTGATATGTCAGTGTTGCATTCAAGTATCATTTTGAGTTCATTTAGGATATGAATGGACTAAAATGTTAATGTGAGGAGCAAACATTTGTCTTTTAAGCTTATTTTCTTACCTGCATGTGGTCTCCGGCTAGCACGATGCGGGTGCTCTTGCTAGCCAGAGCAAAAGGCATGATGGTTTCACACTCCATGGCCTGGGCAGCTTCATCCAACAGTATATGAGTGAACAACCCTACCAAGACAGACATTAATATTCATTTTACTGGTACTCATATTACTAGAAAATGGTGTAGCACAGAGATGCAGCAGGTTCTCCAGAATTTAACCCAAAATTCTTGTGACTTCAGATTGATTTTAGCATTTGTTCCAGACTAAATACGTTGCATATTGCACATCTATTTTAAGCTATAAACAAAGATGAAAAAACAACGCCTATATTTATAATTGCTGTTTAATATTGTGTTGCTTTACTACTGTCTTTATATTTGTAACTCGCCCTTCAAATGGGTTAAATCACTCAGCGTTTCAATCAATCAAATCAATCAATGGATGCCAGAAAGCACACAATCTGTTTCTGGCACAAGGATTCATCCTGTGAATTTTATCAGACAGATGCAAAGATAACCATTAACTGTGCATTTACAAAACCTCTCTTAATTTGGGCATTATTGAGAAATTCTGAGCCAATTTTTTTGCCCTCTTCAAACAAGCCAAATCAAGGGTTTTGTGGACCTTTGAAAGGGATTGAACAGTATGGAAACCCTGATTTAAAAAGCTCGACTGGTGCTCGGCAGTATGAGGGGAGGGGATGAAAAGGCATGGCAAATGAGTGGTGGTGCAGGGAGCCGGGGAAGAGAGCGAGAGAGACGCTGAACAACACCAGAAAAACAGCCTCTGAAGCCTGAATACCATTTCCACTGGAAAGTATATGCAGATATGAAATGTGACAGTTGAGAATAACAAAATAAACTCGGGGCCTGTCATAAGTTAGCAAACAGAGGCACAGGGGACCAAATAAACAGGTGTAGCAGTCTGATGTACGTCAACATTTGCACTTTAATTTCATCCTTTGAAAAGAGCCTTGTAAAATGTATCGATACTGCCCAACCTTGCCCCGATGATAAATCTTTAAACCCACGTCTTCTCTGAACCGTGTGTTCTCACAAATATCAGATGCTCTGGTGCAGTTTGAGCAGCACGCTTGTAACACACTTTTGAAGCTTTGTGCTTTCCGTTTTCTCCCATTTTAATCACGACAACAAGGAATACTGCTCACGTTTCAAGAGGGTTGAAATCGTTCAAACACATCTCTAATGTAAGCCAAGTCTTTAATTATTGAGGAACGAGCACTTTTCTTGACCTTTCACGTAAACTCTAGTAAACAGGAGCATCTTTTCATCCGTATGAATGTGTAACACGAATAATGGACATGAGTCATTAGAAATAAGAATGAATCCCTGGGTAGCGTATTCAAGGAGCCAGAACAGAGCGTTATGGGCCCACAAATTGCATGCAGGATGGAATGTGGTACTTAGTGTTTCTCCTGGGAAACCAGAGGGCCAACGACATTACATTTCTGACGCCGCTATCTAGCATCTGGCCAACAATGGAGTTTGAATTTAGAGTAAATACTGGTGAAAGGAATAAAGGGCAATGCCTTCTGTATAAAAGTAATATCAAAATCATCATCAGTGAGGGAAAAACATCAACTACAGTCACTGCATAAGGAAGGAAAAGGCAGGAAATCAGGCATATACCGTTATGTGGGTTTGGCCAAACCAGCTCTGTCACACATCTATTTTAGATGGTTTCAATTTTTATGATGGGATGAATATGGCAAATGCATTGCAGATCATGTTGCGTATAAAAACCAAAAATAAAGGTCTCTTCATTCTAAATTTTTTAAAAAAAAGCATGTGCCTTGTGCTTTTTGGAGGTGTCTTTTTGTTTGATTCTGTTTGATTAAAGATAAAGCCTTTATGATGCCGCAGCATCCACATCTTGGCCATAAAAAGAAAGACAATAGTTTAGGAATGCCTTTTTGGAGAAATGCGCATGTTTCAAGGGGGAGATTTGTTTTTCACCCAAGTGCCTCATTTTCCAGCAATTTTCATCACCCGCAAACACTGGGAAGGCAGGAGACAAGGAAAAGGACTAATGATAGGGAGTACTTTACAAAAAGGCAGATGGTGTTCCCAAGCAACCCACAAAGCCCCTGCTGACACATTACAGTCAGTTATTAACCGGCATTGACGACAACTGTGCCACAACCTTTCAACTAGTTTCTAAAACTTAAATCAAGGTCGGCTTCCTCAGGTGGGCTTCAGAAAACACCGTGCAGTAGAGTCAATATATTTGATGTTTATAAAATATAGTTTAAACCCAGCAATGGACTCTTACACTGGAGGGCTGTAATATACGATATGTGTGGCCTTGTTCATCTAGATGTTTAAAATCTACATTGTAGCTGTAAATATCTTTGTATACCTGCTGTAACCTATAGATCTCTGTTCTTAATGCATGGACATAGTCTATGGCTCTTAGACAGCGTTTCAACAACCTACCAGGCTCCAAGTCAAGCTGACAGAGATATTGGGAAGTGCTGAGGGTGACAACCACCACACGATGCCTGAGGATGTCCTCCTTTGTGGGCATTTTGAAATTGACCTGTGTGCTGGAGATCAGACAGTACTGCTGGACCACTGGGTGGACTGTCTTCACCCAGCGGTTCCTGAAGTATACCCTGTAGAGGGAGGAGGGAGGGATGGAAGGAGGAACATCAGGAACACACAACGACAACGTGTCTGAGATTTTTATCATCCTTCTTGGTGTATACATAAGCTTTTAAGGGAATGTTCCTATTCAGTTTGCTGAAGCCTGTACGCTTAAAGGTTTCAGCCTTCATCACAAACATTACGTCTCAACCCTCAGCTCTAGTCTGACCTACCTGAGAGGTTTGGCATGTTGATTGCCTGCTTCAACATAAGGATGGAGATAATCCTTAATGTAAAGGTCAGCTGCACTGTTGGAGTGGGTACAGATCAGGACCCTGCAGAGGGACACAAAACAGAGCATAAGCGGAAGTAGCGACACTGATGGAATCAGAGGAGAAGATCATAATTTAGAGTATCTAAGGTGTCGTTTATTTTTTGAAAATTATTCCAGATTCCCAAGAGCCCAGCATTATAAATAAGCAGAGAAACCTGTGTGAGGGGCTACTGTCGCTCATTTACTTTAACAATATCATCTGACAGCAGCATGCATTCACCGAGTCACATCCCATTGTACTGGCTTTCAAAATATCTATAATTCATTTTAAAGATGAAAAGTTGATTTATTATGTAAGTGAATGAGCAATAAATATTACATCGTTACATACTTTTCACAGGGCTGTATTTTTTTCCTGTTACGTATATTTGCATTACTCAACACATATGTGGCCTCTACTCAGAAGACTCCAAAGGTATTTCATTAAATACTCATAAAGAAGAGGGAAATATTGATGTGCCGGCGCTACATCACTTTACTCCTCAAAAGGAATTGTGGGATTTTCAACATAATTATAATGGAGAACTTGTTTACCAAATACAAAATGTGGAACTTGATTGATTTCTTTTTTATTCACGACTGGTGAGCTCATCACTATTCTCACACTCTTTTGGTGCGAAATTTGATTTTATGGCACTTAAAGACCGTGTTCCACCTAAGCATCTAATTTCTTAAAAAAGACAAGTGTAGATCTCCCAAAAAGACTGATTGACTGACCAGGTAAGAGTAAACAAACCTGCTGTGGTCCTGGCGGAGGATGTGCTTGACAGCCTGTGCCAGGGTGAAGGTCTTGCCGGTGCCATAGGGCCCGATGATGAGGATTGGAGGCAGTGAAATGGAAATGGGTGTTGTGATAGCCAGAATGGCTTCTTTCTGCTTTGCATTCAGTCGAGGATCCAGCTGCTCATCCCATTGCCTGAGGACGGGGCGGGGAATGAAAAGTTGTTGATCAAAGAAGCGCTCGGATGTCGGTTTTATGCCAGAAAACCGTCTCGCAATGTTCAGCGAGTTATTCTGACCTCAGTTATAACTGACCTCAGAGGGACTGTCATGATAGGAGAAAGTGCAAGTTTTCTCTTTAACGACAAGAAAAGTTTGCACACACGTAGAAAAACAAGGGTTTGAAAAGAATAGAATGTGCAACTAGAACCTTGAGTTTCTCCTAAATGGACATAATTAATTAACAAGAAAATTAGAACCATTTAAAGTGTGATTATGCTCTAAAAATATTGTGATAATATAAAAACAGTTTAATGGAACAGAACTTGTTGTAATAGAACAACTGCCACAAAGAGACTCAGCTTTTCATCTCACTGAATTCACCCCTTGGTCCACATTTAGTGACGCTCCCTAATTTATCCCAGCTCAGAGTTAATTAAAACAAAGGACAAAATCAATCATCTACAGGAGCTGAGATAAAGTAGCAGACTTGAAAATCGGAGGGCTATTTTTATCTCCGGTCAATAAAGATTAGTGGCTCTCTTCTTTCACCTTCTCTACTTCAGAGACATCTGAAGCTGCTGGTTTTTATGATATTTAGGTATTCCTCTGCTGGGATTTTGCAGGGTTTAATTTGCATAAAGGCCAAAGCGTTCAGCATTAAAAGGCGAACACAACATAGGACATTTCTGTCCTAAAGAGAATAAATAGCTACCAGGAACTCACTGCATCCAATGACCAAATATTTCACAATGTGGGCCAAACATGTACAGCTGTCATACACTGAAAACATGTTTAATCACATTGCGTCAAAGTACGTGATTATATATACACCTGTTGGGGCTCCATGGGATGGTGGGGACCAAGCCAATGTCAGGAAAAAGGATGGCGTTATCTTTGACGCGATCCAGGGCGTAGTGCATCTCACACAGTGGCAGTCTGTTCAGCTGGAACTGCAGCTCCACCTGACAGTGAGACCAGAGAGGGTGTCTGTTTTATCATTGGCATGGTTGTCACATAGGCTTTGGGTGCACAATACCAAAAGCTCTATCCAAAATACCACTGATCACATTTTATATTTGAAGGTTTGATTGTTTTGCAAGTTTATTTTACTCTCATGTGCACTAAATATCATTTAGATATAGCTTTAGAAATGTTATAGGAATCTGTGCTGAGCCCATAAAAAGTGCACGGTCCTAAACCAACTACAGTTATAATTCCAACAATTGAGCCAAACTGCTTATTTATTTATTTATTTTACATAAAACTAATTAAAAAGTAACCTACAGTAGCAGACAAGACTCACAAGCTGACAGCCAGTCAGAGGCTTTATGAGTCAGGTCCCAAACACCAGTGGAGAGAACATGAAAAGAGATTTTGGATGAAGTGTAGACCAGATTTTATTTTATTTTATTTTTTTAAAGCCTGGGTGTCACTTTCACTCACATGCATATCAAGTACTCCTAAACCTGGATGTGTTGCTCAGCCACTGTTGTTCTTTACTTTCTTTGGAGTGGTGGTGACTGATGTCAGTCAAAGCATCGTGGTGAAAAGTGATTGGACTCTGGGTGGATTACCACCAGAGCAGCCCCCCAGAGGACGGCAAGTGAATGAACAAAGTGCTCTGTAAGCAAAAGGTGTCAATTCTGCTTAAGCCCCGCGGTCGGGGCTTGGATAGGTTATGGAAATATGGCAGCAACAGCCACAACACTCCCATCATAGTGCGACTGGAAGGGGCCAGAGCAGACTTTGCTGTCAATCAGCCTGCTGCAACTCGAGATGATAAAATGTTTTTTTTTAATTTTCACTTCCCTGGACGGAATGCATTTCTGGTTAATGGTGTGGCGTTACTTAAGCAAACGCTCCTGCTTATAATGCTGGCAGATTCAGGCTCCGAAAAAGGTTTGATCATCATACTTTAGCCATAGAAAAATTCGGAGTGGGGTACACCTAACAATTCCTATATCATCTGTAAGAAGGAAATTGTGAAGGAAAGACCAGGCAAGCTGCTATAACACACAATAAATACAAAATCTGAGGGGTGTCAGATATACGACAGCTAGAAAAGGATGAAACTTCAAGGCAGTACGTGAAGGATATTGTACCCACGCCGAGAAGAGATAAGGAAATTAAACTCAGGCACGCACGCTGGCAGGAACAGCGTGTGCAGAAGAATAAGAAGATTACGTTTCCACAGGATGTGGGTTGCTTTGATAACTGTTAACATTGCGCTGTGCTTCATCTACTGATGTTTAGACCATGGTGGTGGTGGTGGTGGTGGTGTATGTGTGTTTCAAGGCACTGTCAATCAATAAAGCCTGAATTCTTGGAAACTAAATGCAGTAGCACACGCAGGTTTTCCATGAAAGAGTGTCTTTATCAGCTTTGCGGTCTTTGCTAATGCAATAAAGCATATAAAGGGGCTACAAATGTGGTTAAAACAACAACAAGCTGGATGCTATTAAATCTGACATCTCACGTTCAGCCATACCTGGAGTTCACCATCAGGCTGTAAGCCAAGCTCAATACAGCAGTCTTTGCAGATCCTTAGGAAGATGTAATCCTTTGTCTTCTCCTCAATCACAGCCTCATACACTCGCTCTTTTACTCCTGGTTGACCGCCGGTTCCCTCGCGGCCCAAAGGTAACACCAAGACCGAATTCACCTTGGTCATCACCAGGCGACCAGCCAATGTGTCCTTAGGCAAGAAAAGGAAAAAATAACACAAAGGTCACACCTTCAAGCGTATGCGAGATCAACAGTAGTTTCTTTATAGTAACAAATGTGTTAACAAGTGCTGTGACGCAAACATGGTCCTTATAAGAATTGTAATGGGTTACAAATGATAACCTTCGAATTTTTTTCCCTTTGCACCCATTGCAGCTTACCTCAGAGAGTGTTTCACTGAGTTTGAAGCGTGCAAACAGCTGTCCATTCTGGGCATACTTGGCTCCCACAGAATGACCAGTTAGCATAAAGCTGGTCACTAACTGGAGATTCACTTTGATGTTAAACCTGAAAAAATGAAAGAGAATGAATGAAATAATAATAACTATCCTATCAGTGCTACCATCAGATGGATAACGTGAGTGTATCCTTTGGTGTATCTCTTTTCTCTGATGGTAGTGCAACACTGCGAGGCACTGATGTCCATTAAATTAAATGGGCTGAAAGTCTACAATTAGTGTCGAAAAAGTCACAAAAATGTGACTTTTAAGGAAAAAACAAATACTGCCATTTTGTAAATATATTTTCCATAACTTTTAACAAGACGAGGTAAAAACAGCCCAATAACATTCACTTTTGTCATTGACACAGATATTCAAACATATGTCGGACGTAATCTTTTAACAACCCCGATCCACACATAGCTGGAGGACTCCTGCTGAAATTCGATCAGCTCGGAAGAGCCTTGGAATTTGCCAGAGCGAGGATGAACAGGCAGAGATTAACCATATGCGCATTGGAAATGCAACAGAGTCAAAGGCTGAGGGTAACAACTGAAAGGAACGGATAACTCGGTTCCTTGTGAAACCAAATGGCACTGAGAAGTGTGAGAACATTAATCTAAGGCTAAAGAGAACGTCTATTATATTTAAAGGGCCCGGGAAGAGTCATCTTCGAGGCTGTGAATGGCAGTATTCGCTTCTTTATAATGTTAACTACACACTGACTTGAAGGTGTGTCATTATTCTTGAAAAGAAAATGTATGAGCCCATTCCATTGAAATGTAGAGAGAACAGAGCTGCTGGTGAGACACGCTCAGGAAGATGATTTCAAATGAAGGCCTCTCCTGACACCTTGTGGTTGGTTGACATGCTACAGTTAAATTGACAAAACATTCCAGTTACTAAGGCTTTCTATTAATTTTAAAAAAATGTACTCCAGAGAAAATAAACTTACTGATAGTTTCATAATGCTTTAGTAGTCAGGCTTTTGATATTTTAAACCTTCTTTTCAATAATGCAGCTTGATTTTGTGACAGAATCAGATATAAGTTGAAGGTTAGTAACATATGATTTAACAAATGACAATGTTCTTTAAAGCTAAATGAGCAAATCAACAGCACATTCCACCAGTGGTGGGCACTTGAAATCAGGTGCAAACAGAAAAAATTATTTACAATCCTAAAAAGGGTGGAAAAAATATAGTGTGGAAAAAGTAGGAGCACTCACTTGCTAACTTCCTTATATTGAGCAATCTCCTCTATATAGAGCAGATCGTGCAGTCGAGCCTGGTAGTTGTCTTTGGTCAGAGTCTTGTCCAGGACAGACTGGGTGAAGAGCTGGTCCGCTGACAGAGGAATCTGATAGCGGGACAGAAGGCTACGCTCCAGGTCAGCCAAAATTTCATTCGGAGTGAATTCTACAATGGTCTTGCAGGAAGAATCCCAGCGCATTGCCGTCAGTAAAAGCTGCTGTCTGGCTGTCATCAGGTGTTCCAGGTCTGAAGGCCAGAGGAACCAGCATGAGAGGAGCGTCTCACGTTTACTGTCGGTGTGTCACATTCTACAAACTGACCCTACCTTCAATGGAAGCAGCATCCACCATTATCCGCTGCATTAGCACTGGCTCTGAACCAAAATCAAAAACAACCGTCTGTCGGAAGGTGCCAAAGATTTCTGTGCTGAAGCCCACTACCACCTTGTAGGCACAGTGGTCCAGGCCATTGTCTGCAGACACTGCCGACAGAAACAAAAACACAAAAGATGTAAACCCCCCCGCTAAAAGGCCAATGTAAGAGCTTTCAAAAAGGTCCCCCAACATACATGCCGTCTCTTCTCCTGGAGTCCACTCTTGGCAGCCTCGCGGGAGAGTTTGTAGTCCATCCCCAGCCGACACCCCAGAGATGGAAAAGTGTGGTCGATGAGCATCGTACAGCAGGGCAATGCGGTACAGCTTTTTAGCCGGCTACCAGAGACAAAAAAGAGAATAATTCATGTCATCAAAATGGACCAATTATGATTTAACTTAGTCATAGTGGAAAAGTGGTGGCATACACATTCTGAAGGACATTAAATTTCATTCTACCTTGCACAGCAACGAGAAGGTCCAGGAGTAGGAGGACTTTTTTGAGGAAACGGTAACAGAAAGACTGGAGCTGGTTTCGACATTCACTCCATCCAAATACTCACTTAGCTTAAAAAAAAAAAAAGACATAAAACCTCAAGTTAGTCATGGCTGAGAAACTCCAAGAGTTTTCTTTGCAATTCTGGATCATTCAAAAAAGATACGCAGTAAATAAAAAAGGTTATCGCTGTTATGGACTGAAGCAGTCGTGGCACAACAATAATTCCACCCACTCAAAGGTCAATGGTAAAATCGACTGGTGGCCTTAACCTCCACCTACGGTGTCTCTACCACCAGTGGGATGTGAATATAATGAGGTGACGACTATAAAGGCCCTGCTTAGTCAAATTAAGTCATCATTCCATAGAAAAACAATGTTACAATATACTGTAGTAAAACTGGTATACTATGTATAATGTGACACAAACAGTAGTGTGGGTGTGTGTATGTACAGTATGTATGGTGTGTTTGCATGCACTCACCACTCTATCTGGGCAGAGGGAATTCATCCACTTCTCTATCAGGGTCTCCATGTAGTTCTCAGCGAAGTGTTTGCTCTCCTGCTGCTGTTTGAGGCGGATGAGACGTGAAGCGTAACGCTTCTGCCATTCCATCAGCTCTTCCTGCGAGTGCGCTGAAGTACACTGGGCGCCATAGCGACACCGACCCTGCTCCAAGTACCTATAGCAAAGACAAACGTGTTTGGAACTGATGCGACGGCACGAAGCTAATTTAACCAAATTCTCAATCAATGCAAGAAACTGCTGCATAATTACTCGTTCACTTTGGTCGGCAACTATTGAGGAAATAGAACTTTAAGGAATATATGTAGCAATCTAGTTTATGCATTCTTAATGAAAATTAACATCAAAATTACAATACTTTATAATGCTGCGATCAAAATTATTTCAAGGCAATTCCCCTTAACATCTGCCTGCACTTATACATATAGTCACATTTGAAAAAACACATTAATGAGCTTTAATTCATGCACTGTTTAAAGAACATCGACAAAAAGCTTTCAAAACTCCACTACCAACAATGGAACATCTTCATGACCCAATATAAAATCAGAGAGTCAAATAAATCCTCCCTCACCTCTTACAAAGCGTGTACTCCTCACTGCTCGTAACTCCTCGAGGAGGAGGCCGAAACTGCCAGCCATCCTCAATATCTGTTATTAATCACAGCAAATTAAGGATATTGTGAGGATGATTGTAACCTTAACTGAACAGGAAACAACTACAAGGTTAACTTGAGAATTTCTAGACAATACTACTAATTCTGGTAGTTTAATAAACGTTGTATCTTGCTCACCTTCCTCCTGGTCATCTGTGTATTCTGGGGCCATTTCTCTATTTACAGCCTGGCAGAGATTAGGATAGTGGGGTGGAGACAAAACAATTATTACTGTTAAATAGTGAGGGTACATATTAATCTAGATACATCTATGATTGATTATTGACTTACAGTCATTGCAAAATAAATAATAAAAAAAAGGATTTTAAATACAATGTGAATCATAAGAAAATCAAATAAACAATATTAAACGCTATAAATATGTCTTTCTACACAAATTTTCACTGTGAAACACTCAACTGACTGTTTACCAAGTTGTGAATCTTTATATATTCAAAGCTAAGTTGTTAACATTGTTCATGGAAATTACTGGTATACCTTTAATAATAAAGTGCACAATTAACCTTTGTTAAGTGTCTGTTGAAAACAGTTTTCAAAAACATTTATCAGACATTTGTCAGCGTTTCCTTTCTTTATACCTGCATGCTGGATACGTTTTGGCTGTTCCACAACTAACATAACATACATAATCAAGAAGTCTCCTTAAAACGCTCCACAGCGACGATCTTTAGTCTGAACAGAAGCACTTTAAGCTGTCTGTTATCAGCTGTGCGTTGCATGTAATCATGGTCAATAAAACGTGGTTTTTGAATGCCACCACCCTCCCTTCCTACTGGGATGCAAGATGAAGACTAAAGAACACTCCAAGCAAGTCACAGAAGAGATCATTAAAATATAAGGAAATGGCTACAAAAAGATGTCCCGCTCACTACACAACCCACAGAATTCAGGTGAAAGCATCAGTTAAACAGAAAATCTGCCCTCAGGAGGCCACCAGGGTCAATATGAAGAAGATGATTTGGTCTGATGAGATATATTATATCGCAAAACATTGCATATCAAATGCACCATCTACACCATGAAATAGGTGACAGCATCATGTTTTGGTTTGAAACATAGAAGGGAAACATGGATGCAGAAAACTCTCTCTGACCCAGAAGGATAATCTGAAGATGATTCATTTCACCGCGAGACAATGACCACAAGCTAATACAGCAAAGCTCCCACTGTGCAAAGGAAACGGGGCGAATGTGCCGGAGCGGCCATGTCAGAGTCCAGATCTTGATCTAGTGTAGACGGTGTCTGGACTTGAAAAAAGGAGCAGCCTGACAGAGCTTGTTTTGATGTTTTGCTAGGAAGAATGGAGGAAAAACTGCAGTCCAGATGTGCCAGACTGATTAAACTATACATTTAAAAAAAACTATGTTCTTCCCAAGTCTGTATGGGTCCTAAGACATGCAACAGGTGAACTGGTGACTCTGAGGTGACCAAATTCTTGTCAAAGAAGCCAAAGTTGGGCAAATTTTTCATTGATGCTGATGCAGGAAGGCCTGAATCACACTTACCTCTATTTCTGTGAGGAGCATTTTTAATCTGGACAGGTCCTTTTGAACTATGCCATTCTGGGGAAAAAGTGGAGAAATAAAAAGACTACTTTTTCACAGTTGCAGCTCAGAAGGCAATATTAATGGCAAGGATCTGGAACAAAATTACAAGATTGTCCACGGAAAAACCAACCACAGAAAATTGTAACTACTTGTAGTTTAACCTGCACAAAGAGGAAACCGACGGTCCTAAAGGGGTTTAATTTAACAACAATCTGCATTGTGCAGCGATATAGACACTTCGTAGACATACCATAGGCTCGCCGTACAAGGCTTTTGAGAGGATGTTGACCACCTCCTGCAGGCTGCCATCCAGCAACATGGAGCGCAAGCTGCTGTGTAGGGAAAAGTCTCCCCTGGAAAACTCTTGTGCCAAAACTGTGACAGGACCCAAGAGAGCAGAGAATTAATCTCCTCTCAGATATACATATTCCATGACGGTGGCGCTCAAACTGCTACGACATAAAAACAAAACTGCCCGCCGTTCTAAACGAGCTGCTTTTTTTTCCTCACCGCATTTGCAGTCTTCATCTGCTTCATCGTAGTTTTTCTGTCAGGGAGGGAGAACAAACGTCAAGCCCAATATCACACAGAAACACTAACACAACATCACTGCAATCATCTTAGGGTAGAAGAAACGAGATAGAAAAATCTAATCATCCTCACTAGCTGCAGGAAGGCAGCAATTCTGTAGAGCAGGACGCGGCTGTGCAGGGGTCCGGCGGCGGTGACGATGGATGGAAGACTCGGCGGAATTGGGGCACCAGAAGATTGGGTTTGGGGTCCAAGAACCACCAGGGCATCTGTGCTGTGGCTGACTACCGCCTCGTACTCCCGTCTGATTAACGATCTACTGGCTTCTTCACATGACTTCTCCGCTCTCCTGTCCGCCATGACTTAGGGACAAAACATCTGGAGGATTAAAACAAACAAACAAACAAACAAGGTTTTGTTTGGTATCTGGATCAGCTTGGAGGAAACAGAAAGTACCATAAATCAGAAAAGGAGACCCAAATTTGATTGGCATCAGTCTCAAAATGTAATTTTGCTGCACTTTGAAAATAAATTGTACAGCAGTGCTCCCAACATGATCTTTGACAAAGAATTCCTTGTTTTAAATGAAAAAACAAACAAACAAACAAACACGTTTCTCCATTTATCAAGCAAATTTGCACCTTTAATGGGCAATTCTCACTTTAAAAGTGAGAATCATTTGTACTAATTCCACTTTGTGTCTGTTTTCGACAGCCGTTTCCACGTTGCTATGACACCTCGGTAGTTCGGGGGTATACCAAGTAAACTTTCTCATGACCCTTATTAGGTGGAATTTATGCTACATTGGGTATTTCTGCATAATGCAAGTGAGCAGAGATGCAGACTGCAAACGTGCAACACGCTGAGTGATGCCACTTCCCAGCCAGAACATATTAGCTGTGTAACACCTCGTTAGTGTGGGTTTGAACTCATTCTATATGCGCATCTGTTTCTTTTTATTGGTGCATGACCGAAACAACCAAAAACAATAATTTCAGCTTTCAATAAAACCAAATCTATGTTAAATCTGAGCCTGTGTGTTGTCTTTAACCTAATGGCATCAGTTTCAGTAACTACCAGGTTTGTAAGGGCCCCGGTAAACAGGAAAGGGTATTTAATACTGTCCCTATCGTCAGAAAGTTAGATAAAAGAAGTTCAAGTCAACATTTATGTTTCTGTTTATGATTCCTTGTGTAATTAAGCTGAATGTGGCTCAATTTTAAGCGGAAGGTGAAAATGATAGAAATATTAAAATAACTAACTCCACAATGAACTAGTTTCCTCTTTCTTTCTAAGCGTAGGGGAAACACTAAAACGGAGGCCATTTGATGACAGATAAACATCCACAAAAACGTTAGATCATGTGAAATATGTTAGGATTAGGTGCCAAAAGAAACAGCCTCTTTCAATGACACATTTGCACATCTGTCCAACAGGGACAGATGTGCAAGCCGCTAAATAAATATTCTGAACTATAGCTGACAGAAAACGGTTATATCCTGATGCATCAATCCATGATGCATATTAATACAACACAAAGTAATCGTTCCATGCACGATTCTCACTGCTCGCACCACAGCAATGGAATTATGCGCTGAAAACTATGTGTGAAAACTATTAGAGGAAATATTTCAGCAGAATATTTCACACAGAATTCAACATGGTTGGAAGGTCACTGCAGAATCCTACGTGTCTGGCCTTTTACACCGCGCACAGGGATCCTGAAGCCTGGTCAGCTAGCATATGCTAACCAAAAAGCCAGTTTATCTCACTGGTCTGGTCTGTGAGGACGTGCATCGGACTGAGCACACCAGCAATATCCACACATGGACGATACATTATGGAAACTAAAACTACTTAACCTTGGTCCATGTCCTAATCACTTTTGGCCACAACCACTTATTGGTTTTGTAATTACCCTCCCCACTTCTCATACGCCAAAAAAAATAAATCCTCATTATAGTCTTTGACAGCTGGCAGGCAAAATAAGCTTTTATTGTCTCATTAAAATTCCACAGCAAGCTAAAATGGATGTTTCATTTTGGTCATATATTTTCATTTTTTGCTCAGAATTCAACTTCATAGTACAGAGGGGTGTAATATGTGACGGCAGATTATTAAAGGCCAGTAAAATAACCAATAGGTTGCAAAAAACAGATCGCCATCTATGCTGCGATTGATAACAAAACATAAATAAACAAAGACATTGGTTATTACGCAACTGCTGCTGACATTAAAAGCGTTTCAGTGATTTGATTTCACCATAAATGACTTACAAAAATTAAGCACATGCATCAATCAAAGGCAGCACCGAATACAGGACTATCATCTTGAGAGCCGGACGGAAATCAGGCAACAATGTTTACAAGGTCAAGTTTCCCCTCAAGAACAAAAGTGAGCTAGTTCAATTCAATTCTTCCAAAACTAAATCCACGAACCAATAATCTGCGCGTCCCTCTTACATATCTGATATTCCAAAGACTTCTTAGGGTTTATGACAAATTATGCTCCTTCTGTGATTTTAGTTCATTGGTTGTTCCCGGAAAAATGTTGTCAGAGCTGGAAAGTGATCTTTAAAAGTGTGTTTCGGTGATTTCAAGGCTGATCCATTGCAAAGTTTCCTATTGATGGGCAGCACAGCCGCTGTTACCTGATGCTCACATTCATGACTGCAAACCAATCTACCTCGACTTGGGTGGAATAAAGTGGGTGGTTACCGGTCGTGGGATCCTTCCACAGGGCTACAGCATCAACTGCAGTGCAGCAGAGCAGAGAAATAAGAAGAAATGTGCTTGCAAATGTGTTCATAGCTGGAGTAAGGGCCGCCAAAATACCTACTGCTTTCACTGACACATAGCAATGTTTTGACAACCATGTTATCTTTAGCAGTAATGCACGGCAGGCAAGAAATTAAAAATTAAAAATAGGCGGGTATCGAGACAGCACAGTCAGAAAAACTACGAATTTTATTAGACCTTGCATCTCTTCTCTGTCGTTTAACTGTAGCCGATGTTTGCCTGGTAAACTTGTTATGACTCTTGCAAGTCGGGGCAATAACGCCAGCGATGCAAAGCCCAGAACAATCATCCCCCGTTGGTGGCTGATTTTCCGTCGGGGTCTGCACACGGTCAAGAAAGATGTCTTTAAAGACAGCATGCGTCGCAACCAACTAGCTCGGTAGCCAAAACACGGCCTTTCCTGGTACCAAACTGCCAAGCGCACGGCAAAATAACTGACTGGTTTGTTCACGTTAGCCAACTAGCTAGCAAGGTTCACCGAAAAACAAAACGGCTCCGGGCCCGTAATTTTCATGGCGTTTAAGCGCGTAGGAATGATATGACAGGGTGTTATTACACATGCATGAGCTCCAAGTATTCTTCTTTTTTCTAATGATTTGTAGAGGGGGGCTGTGTTGGTCGCTTGGCGATTATAAAGACGCCTAGAAAGGCTGAAAATGGGAAGTCAACACTTACCTAGCCTTACTTTCTACGCCATCTTGGATCCACTTGTCAGCCCATCGCAAAGCATAGTGGGATTGTACAGAGCTGAAGGTTGAGAGGACTTGTGTGTGCGTGCGTGTATCTGTGCGTGCGCGTTTTAACCTACGTAAGGGTCCTATTTTAACCTTCCCAGGGCCCAAATATTGGTCCCTAACAATTCTATTATTACATCCGCGGGTGATAATTCGAGTTTTTGGGGTGAAAGATGAGGTTAGGTGTAAGTGGGTGAGGCCGGTGGGATTGCTCCATACACCTGGAAATGTGCACCAAAAGCAATTTTTCAAAGTATAAATGGTGGGTTAAAGTCGGTGAGTTTGTAGATCCGAGGCCAAACTGAAACGGAGCGATATAAAAATCACCCATTCCACCCGTCAGTACTTCACACACCACTGCTGCACAGCTAGTTTAATCTTTATTTTTCCAAGAAAAGAGAAGCAAAACAACACAAATGAGAACACACTTTTTTCTCAAACTTTCATTTATGTTTTCATCCATCCTAAAAGGAGCTTTTTGAACAACCGTTATAAGATTTTTTTTCCAATTTTCCCAGACATTCATTTTCTTCACAAAATATTTCAGTTGCTTGGCCTCTTCAGGTCAAACTCAGAAAAGCAGTTTTCCATTCCAATATAATCTGCTCCTCTTTTCCGAGCATCAATATTTGATCCAAAGAGATGAGGTCAATTTTGTACTGCAGAAGCATAGCAGCCATGTTAAAACAATAACACTCACTGAAACCATGCATCGGATTCCTGTGAACTTCTTTGGACTATTATTCTGAATTATACCTGATGGGTGACTTTCAATTATAACATCTCAGACAGTCTACACAGATTATCTCATTTTAATTAGCAGCATCATGGACGGGCTCCAAAAAATGAAACGTAACTGGTGGATCCAAAGGTCCAGTTCAGCAGGGCTCTCAGTGCAGTTCTGCTATACCGCCACCAGGGGGAGACCTTCAATTACAGAGGAGGAAAAACGATAAGTAGACGCGAGTAACTGCAGAAGAAGACTGCCCAATAAAGTTATTTATGTACCGGTAGGTATGTACAAGCACAACACGCACGGCGTAATCAAGTCATATTAACAGTTATTTTGGTCTACACTGGTAATGGGATTTTAATTTGGAGACAAGTGGAAAATGACAGAGGGTGCAAGAAAGAAAGTGAAGAAAGTGCAAGAAAAGGTACTGGCTATGTATTGCCAATATCCCACCCTCCTCAATAATTTGACATTGGGGGTTGCTGCATTCACCGCCAACAAATTTAAAAAAAGAAAATTCATGCAGAAGAAAACCAGGCAAGCATGAACAAAAAGGAAAAAAACTGTAAAATGATAACAGCTCCCTGCAGGATGTGAATCATCTCCTCCTTGGTGATGAGATGCGTAGCCTTACTGACCAAAGACATGGGCGAGTCGAGTTTGCATGACCAATTGCTGAGCAGGTGGTCGGAGTCTCTGTGCCTCTGAAAGTTGATGATGCTGGCCAGTGGGTCAACTTTGAGGTAGTCGGTTTTGTTTACATTGAGGCTGGATCGGAACTCCTCAGGTTCCTCCTGAAATAGATGAGCAATTATTTCTTTACTAGTTTAAACCACACAAAAATAGTTCAGTGACCTCCAACTTCCTGTACTGGAACATTGACTACATTTTGTGTCAGGAGCTGTTCCAATCAGTCCCAGGTGAGGGTGAACATTTACTGTTGCCTTTAACATCCAGTTAGGTTCAGAGTCACGGTGGCCCATCATATCATTGCTTTATGAAATAGAAAAGTGACCTCAAGCCATGTCATTAACTGTGGTATAAGGGGCATATAACACCTGTTAACGAATCCCTCTGCATATGCAAAACAACTGGCTGACACTGGATGAATGCATTGACATAAAGGCCTGAAAATGATGACTTGCAGATTTACCGATCAGGCAGAACAACTGGAGCAAAAGAGCGAAATCAACCAGGTGGGCGGTGAAGTGCTTTGGAGACTGGTGACAGGATAAAAGTGTGGTGATTAACTGTAAGACAGTGTCCAAACAGGTCAGCAATGTTCTGATAGACTACTATAACCACCACATTCATGAACCCCCCACTTAGCCTCTCCTGTTGCCTCATCAGTCACAGAGTTCACAACTTCTAACAAGGTTTTTTCTGGTGTTGGAAAGATGAGGAAGAAGGGCCTTGATACCAGTGTTGATGCCAACATGAATGCTAGTCCTTAATACAACTACCACAGCAGGATTGATTAACAAAGTTTGGTTTGACATTCAACTACTCTGTGTGCGCACAAGTAAGAAAGCATCAGGTCAAACCCTTATCTCTCCCCATCGAAACAGACTAAGGGATGGACAAGCAAGGGACAGCACAGGGGGAAGCTTGTATAATCTCCAACATCAGCTGCCCTTTTTCTTTTGCAACATGTGGATGTGTGTGTGATCACAGTATCAAATGTATAAGACAGATGGGTTTTTGTGCCAGCTTGATGCTTCAAATCTGTAAAGGATGGAGATCCTCACAAACTAGAGGTGTGATTATAGAGTGCCAGTTGAGTGCCTAATTTTCCCATTCTTGTGGTTGCTTCACATTCTGACCAGTCAGAGAGGAACACAGTAAAAACTGGAAAAATCCCAGGTTTGGAGCGACTAACACTGCAGCCCAAATATGTAATGGAGACATATATGCTCCCCCTCTTTATTATGAAACTCACCCCTTTCTCATTGCTGTTTTTGGGCAAAACAAGAACAACTTGGTACACTACAAAGGCTATTCTACGCTTTCATCCAAGCTGCCATGCTAGAGAGGAAGTTGCTTTAACTGTCGTCAACATATATCAGGTCAAAATAATGTGTGCTTGTAAATGATCTAATTGTGCCAAAAGAAATTGCAGGCCATGCATTGAATACCTTGAGGTCCTGTCATTGCAGCTTTGACATCCCCACTGGTCTCGATATTGTTCCAGGGTCTTCATCACGATTGCGTAATCAATCTGTACACAGATGCGTGAAAAAAGCATTGGTGAAATAACAGCCAGGAGGAAAGTGGGAAAATGCTGTTTCACCCACCAAATAAAACAGTGTCACAGATGTTGCTGACAAACCTTGGCAGCTGTCACACTGCGATGTGTGTCCATAAGTCTTAGCTTGATACTGAGGCACTGAAGCAAACAGTTGTCAGTCACATCTACATACTTGTAGCACTCTTGCACCATCGTTGCAACTGTCTGATGAAGACACAGAGGAAAAAAAGGCATCCAAGTATTAATTTACTTCGTGATTTAACTTCATGCTACCTTCAATTAAAAAATAACTGACTTAATTTCTAGTAATCAAAACAAATTGCTGGGGCAAAAGTATGGGGTCATAACAATTATATTTTCAAGAATCATTTTTAAAAGTGTGCGTTAAAAAACAGTAACCAACCTGTTTTCGCTCACGTTTCCTCTTGGTGAGCAACCTGATGTTTTAAATCAGGGGCTGTTGACATCTTAGCACTAACTGGACACCATGTCTGGATCCTGACAGAAGTAAAGGGAAGATCAGTTATTCCCTATTTGTAAATATTGTTTTTAAAGACACAACTGTTGAAATAATATATTTGCAGATATGCTGTAATGCCACAATTTGAGGTTCAAAGTGAATTTCTTTCCGATGCACAATTATTCAGCCCTTGGCTTTTGAATTATAGAAGATCTACACAGCTTGTTACGAATGCCACCAGGCTGCAAGGTATTATTTACGTATTTTACCATTGGGGTTTGCTTTTCCAATGAGAAAATCCCATTGGCGTCCTCCAGCTTCCCCTCCTAAGGGTGAACATATGATTTTAATTTGGACTCACAAATTACAGCCATTAATGCTATTCTGACAAGGAATTCTGCGTTTTGGCGCTACTAAATATTTAAAAAAAATCTGCTAAAATAACCAATGCTTTACCTTGTTTTCATATCATCTGTAAAAACACAAGTGTTTGAAGATAAACTGTAATTTTAATAATGACTCTAAATATACGAATTGTATAATGCTAATGTAATTAAGTATTGCTAAAGGTGATACTGTACATGTTAGCTTGGATGCTAACAGACCACCAACACTATAGCCTCTTCCCGACCATACTCACTTTAACCGTCTTTTTCGTATTCCGAGAAACACTGGTTGAATAGTTGAATTGCAGTTGTTCTGCATTTGATAACAATTCTTTCTTTAGATCGTTGACAGCTTTCCTCAGTGTCGATGCTAATATATTGTCAGTCAACCAAACGATTAGCTATGTGACCAATCAGAGGAAAGAAGAATAGTTGTCCATAGCGCCTGCAGGACCCAGCAAGGCCCCACTGGAACAAATTGGATATTAGAAACTACTTCTTGCCTTTTTTTAAAAAAGAAAAAGAAGAGAAAAAACAGCCAAAATCTTTCCCTTTTTGCCTTAATTTTGTGGGTCTGTAATATACACAGAATGATACGTGAAACTCGTTCACTCTTAACTCTAGATATTAGAGGATGGGGATATTAAAACAAAACAGTGATACATTTAGAATAAAACTAGATTCAATCAAAACAAAGAAAACAATGATTAATCCACTAATTAAATGAAGCACTTTGTGAATGGAAACGATTAAGAGAAAGACGACTGCAGTGACTACAGTCAACCGATAGGTGTCCTCTACTGCCTGTATAATTTTATCCAGAAGATCCTCTTAAACCCTTATCTGCAATCAGTTGGAACCCAGAGAGGCATCAGCAGAATATAGAGGCCTGGTAATCTGGAAAAAAGGGTTTATGCTGAATAACCAGCATGTAATCATACCTACAATTCAATGAGATTTCCAATGCCTTGTGGCCTAATAACATCAAAATGTACTCATTTAAGAGGAACACAAAATGCATGCACCCTAACCTTTGGGATGATTGACATCATTTTCCAAATTTTCCAATTTCATATAGTAAAGCCAGAATTCACATGCTTATAAACTGGGGCAGAACAAGACCAAGTGGGGCATTCTGGAAGTTACTGGGGTATTATTGACTTGGAATAATTAGGTCATCATTAGGCCGTTGCTTTTCACGCGACACCAACATCACTCTCATGAAATTTTAGAATAGGTTAAGACAAACTTTTAATTTTAAATAGAATTAAAGCCATCAATTTCAGTTTGAAGAGTCTTCCTTAAAAAAAAAATCATGGGAAAAAAATGTATTTCAAAAGCATGACCACATCATACTGTGATTAACTGTTTTGAGACTTCCCTAAGGGCATCTTATGCATTCATGTCAACTGTTAGTTACTATCAGTTGTATGATTTGAACACAGTCTTTGTAACCCTGATACGTCATAAAGAAGTCACAACATATGAATTTGCCTACACTGTAAAAATAGTGTCCTTGACATTTCAAAGCTTTTAAAAAAATGTTATAACTGCACTCTGTGAAGACCCTTATAACTGCACTCTGTGAAGACCCTTATATTTTTGGTCAACATGCATTGTGTCTAAATGTAGAGCAAAACCTTAGAATAGTAGCTGGGCAATCAGAATTCCTTGTAGTGCGTGACAAAGTTATTTATCTTAAAATTAAGGATGATACTTTAAGTGTCCTTCTCTGTAAGGTAGTATGTTGGTAGTAAAATATCGAGTTCTTGGGACAACTTGAGGAGACAAGTTAGGTAAATATTTGGGTAATTAGGTAGACAGATACTTTGCTCATCTCCAACAAAAATTAAGAGGTTAACACTGAATGAATGATGCAAGTGAACATGGGGAGGACAAATGTAATAGAATATCATCCATCCATCATCTACTGCTGAGGTAAATAGAGTGGTTGAAGTATATATCAATAAACATGTAACGTTTATCTGTAGTTTCCTGCCGATAACTGTTGAAAAATCTCATCTTCATGTACAAACTGTTACTGGTGAAATAGTTTGGTCAGAGGATAATAGATAGAATATACTCCTGAGAGTTCCTGGTGCTCTTGGGGAAGTACAAAGGCCCTAAAGGGACATGGAGAAACAGATAAAACAATGATTTGTAAACGATAAGCTGTCCTGACAGGGGAGGGGAGTTTGGAAACACACAAACTAACTCACATCCCTTTTGGGGCTGCACAGACAGCAATAAAAATATGAAAACACCCTTTTAAAATGTGCCAAACTAGCTTTGTAGGAAAGTTTATCAAACCAATCCAGCCACGCTGAATACCGGTAACTGTGGCATGACATTACAAGCAAGGTCGACTGAATTTGCTTCCTTCTCTATAGGGGCTCAAATGAGCGATGCCTTTATTATCTGTATCAACTAAAGTTTTGGTTTTTTTTTGTTCTAACTCAGCCAATGACACCAACACGCTGTGCGCACTTTCATAGTTTTGGCCCCTGTCTTGAACTGTTGTCGGTATGTAACCTACATCAGACAGAAATAAAGACAAGCTGTGAGCTGTGAGTTTCCAAGTACAACTTGGCCTCTCAGCGGGTGCAGCGCAGAAGGAAAAGGGGGGTTGAGGGTTCTGTCAGCCACTTAAAATTTCCAATGCGTCTGCAAACAGATTCAAGTATTGTAGAAGTCTGGTCAGGCCTTTTGACTCAATGGGTCCTTTGGTACAATTTTAACGACTCAAGCAAACTTGAGTAAATTCTCTGTTTTGCCAATTCCAAAAGCAAATCAACACAATATCCGGTATATTTTTTCAAATTACCGCTGTTTCTCACGTAATTGCATGCTATATAATAGACATTTTTGAGTGATCTGCGTGTATTAGGGGTTTTGGTACCATGTATAATATTCATTCTAACATGTTTGTTAATGTCATAAGAATAAGGAAAACAACTATATTTGTAAATTATGGTCATTACCTTGAACAATGGATAAACCTTGACGAGAGGACACATCCGATTAATAGTGTAATTTCTAATTCTCAAATTGTGATTAAATTACCTTTTGTCCATGTGAACATTCATCACACAGATCATCCATCCATCATCTACCGCTCATCACAAGGATAATATATAAAGCAAGCACCCACATCCACACTTAAGGTCACTGTAGTCACCCATCCCCCATGTGTGTTTCTCTGGGATGTGGGAGGACGCCGGAGGACCCAGAGAGAACCCACGCAAACAAGGAGAGAAATTCCACACAAAGGCCCCTGGTCCCCACGGAGCATTTGATAACTAAATTATTAAAGTTCCGTCGCGGATAGAAGCAACCATTGGAAACAAGAGGATCCACCTTTTAAGACCGACAACAGATTCCTCGGAATTTATTAAGTATGTTTGGTGCTTTTTTGCAGATTTGCGCGTCTTTACGAGCGTGACAACTGACGTGCTCTTATTTTGAAGCCCCGCGTCTTCCGCTCGGGTTCGTCGCTGTTTTCCTGCTTGACTTTTCAGTGTGAAAGGAGGGGACAATCCTGGACACTAATTCCGCTTCTTGCTCCACATTCCTCATCGTGTCTGCAGGTTCCGATGAAAGAACCCAGGCGTGACTGGGGTGTACTTCACAATCCGGACTCCCCACCGTCCCACATGCTTTGACACGTCTCCGGTTTTACACACATCCCGTCCGGCGGCGGACGGACGCTCACTTGGTCGCTTTGACACATCGTGAATACACACAGGAGACTCACCCGAGGAAGATGTTGCTGAAGGAGTACAGGATATGCATGCCCCTCACCGTGGAGGAGGTGAGTTTCCACCTTCAATTCTGCCTTTTTTTGAATTTGAAGTTGGATTGTTCGCACATCTGTAAGACGTCTGGCTGTGACGCTCCTCCACATGTGGCGCAGCATGTGGTGAGACAGGGTTCAGGTGAACTGCAGAGGCTGCACTTTCTCGGGAATGTTGACAGCTTCTGAACACACCAAAGGTGATCTTACAAAACATTAAATAAACACAAAAATATGTGCAATGACGGGTCACCTTATCATCATCTCAGCAGGAAGTGTGGTGTCACTTCATCTGTCGCTCTTCTACATTACACACACGCACACACACACATGTAAATTCACTTCATGCCTCTCTTGAGCTCACATGATGGCACTGGCATGACTCTCTGCCACTTTTCATATTGATAATTAAGATTTGATGTTGCATGGTTTGCTGTTTTGAAGAAAGGCTCCATTGTTTATTTCTGTTCACTCAGCTTGGCGAGGTTTAGGCTCACGACCCATATCAGGAGAAGATGAGTATGGGGCTCTTTCTGGCCTACCTGTCTTATGGCGGGACGGCGGCCTTGCCACCTCTGCCATTGTTTTTGGAAGCATCTTGCATCTTCGCCGCCCCTCAAATCTCCTGAAGATGTGTTTAAAAAGGGATTGAAATGAACAACTTTTTCTGTCCATTTGTCATAGCTGGCGTGTTAGGACCATAATGCATCCATAAACAGATAAAATCAAGATCCAAAGACTAACATTGAAATATTTTGAGGAAAACACTCTATTGGAGTGCTTTCCTGTTCGGGTTGGGTATTACCGGAAGTCTTGTGCTCCGATAGTTTCACAATACGAGTTCGATATTTTCACAATGCTGCAGCCAGGTATTGTGATTTATTACCTTTTTATCAACTACAAATTATTTCTCCAAACTTTGTTAACATCCGACTGTTCTTATAAGGTAAACTTAAGTCTTTTCATGGTTTTAAAAGTGATAATGGCCATTCCATTTCACATCCAACCAAGTTTCTCTTGTTGTGCTACTTATTCCTCAGTCATAATCATAAAGTAGAAAAACTAAAGCGGTGCATATCCGTACAAATATATGGCTCATATTATGTGTGAGTCGCAAACGTGAAGTGATATTTTTGCATAATTCAAACATGTAGCAGAATTGTCAAATAGAGCCTATTTTCGCATTTTCTTAAATTTATATTTATTATCAATTTTAATGATATTCATACATGTTTAATGGTTCAATCCAAACCAGTTGATCCCCCAAGGATGCTGAAAATTAAGAAATGCAGAGTTGTGGAATTAGTATGCTTTAGGATGCCCTACAACTGGGATCAGCCTGGCCAGGACGCATCACTTTGGACTGAGGCTTCTTCTGATTTCCAGACAACGTTACCATCTTCAACTGAGTACCGAAGGATGTGATATTGTATGTCACTAATCTTGTCTTGACTGGTGTCTCTTGGAAATTGCACGTTTGTGTCTTCTGACCTCATACTAACATCTTGGCTAACTTCATACTGCGGGGACAGGCTCTGCTCTTCCAGCATAGTTCTCAGATCATCCAGTTGACTTTGTTGTTCCTGGTCTGTATCTATTAACGTAGATAAAAGATCTGTTTGTTGTTTCATATGCTCCAATTGAACCTGCTTCTCTTCGTGAAGTGTGTCTATTAGCTTTTCCTGAGATTCTTTGGTACTTTTGAGCTCTATAAATTCTTTTTTCAACTTATAGGCTTCTTTAGAGAGCTTTTTAATGTCGTCCTTCATTGTAGTAAATAGTTCATTATCTTCAAGTGAAAAAGTGCTCTCATCATCATCTTTATCATCCTCAGTCAATGCCTCTGTCACTTTTCGGACCTTCTCAAGCTCTTCCTTCAGTGATGTATTCTCTTGTCGGAGCTTCGCGACCTCTTCTTTTAATTCCGTAATATTCTCTTGTTGGAACTTCTCGATCTCTTCCTTCAGTGCCATATTTTGTTCCTGTTGGAGCTTCTCAACCTCTTCCTTCATACTCGAGATACGACTTTCATTTTCTTCTCTCAAAGAGGTGTGCTCATTTTGGAGCTTCTCGATCTCGCCCTTTAGATTTGTTGTATTTTCTTGTTGAATCTTCTCGAGGGCTTCTTTTATACTTGCAATGTCATTGCTTCTTTCTTGTTGGGTCTGATCTTGACTTTCCAACTTTTCTTTCAAGGCAACAAGATCCCCTAAAATCTCCTCAATCGACGCTTGCTGATTGGCTGATGCGATCTCTTCGTATTTGTTTTGGAGTAACACAATTTTTTCCTCTATGTCTGTGGAGTCGGATGGCTGCGGTATGTTGAAAAACAAGTGCAGGGTATCGACAATATAGCGGAATGACTCATTTTCCTTGAGCTCTTCGATAATATCCAATCTTTCCTCGTCCATTATTTTGGTGGATTGTATTATTATATTGTCCGTTAATATTATATTTGAATCTGTCTTATTAGAGTTTGACTGGTTTATAGTTTATCATTGAAAATTTTCACCATCAGAGCTTTGAACACATCAAAGACTTAATAATAAAAGGAGAGTTATAAAACTATATATTATACTTTCATGAAACTCCGCGTCTGTACGAAAATACTGTTGATGGTAATCCTAATCCTTCATGATGGCTTTGTGAAAAACATTCTTAAACATTTAACCATTGCAACCATTAACTGCTGTCATCACTATATCATAAGGAATCACACAATATATTAAGTTATAAAGTGCTTATTATAAGCTAGCACATGCGCCTTCCACGGTGGCAGCAGTCTCACCAGTGCTGAAGACGCTGTGACGAGGTGCTGTCATTTTTGCATGCAGTCAAGAGGCTTTCCAATCTCCTGTTTCCCCTCGTGCTGCCAACTTTTATGATTTTCTTCCCTAGTGCCTGGACAAGATCCTGAGGGGTGAAGTTGTCACACATTGCATTTTATCCTTCTAGCCCTTCAGTCCTCTCAAACTCAACGCTTATTCCTTGTTTTCGCTCTGGAGTGCCGTCAGCTGGCTTCCAAGTGTGTACTTGCAATCTTGCATAAGTAGAGCCTCCATCACAGGCAACCCATAAATTCATCCAATAGTTTCTAGGCATGTTTGGCTGGTAGGAAGCTCCAGTGCTGTGTTTATCCCAAGTAAACAAATTACTTTTTATTTATGGAAGTGCATAGGAAAAAAATTAACTATTGGAATTATTTGGATGTCCAAGGTAGTTTTCTCTGTCAACTGGACTGTGTTTCTTCTCTTTGAAGACGTTTCGCCTTGTGGGCTTCTTCAGTTCTGAACTCGCTGGGGACAGAGCTTGGATGTCCAAATAATTTTTTGAGGCTCATTCAACTTATCCAAAATGCTGCAGCTATAGAAGGTGTGAGGAGAGGTCACATGACTCCTGTGCTGGCTTCCCATCAGATCCAGAATAGTTTTCAAAATACTTCTCCTGACCTATAAGAAGCTGATAGCACCGTGTTATTCAGGGAGACCTGTCACTTGCTGAGGTGAAATGGATTATGGGATACATAGCTGTGTCAATTCCACACAAGTCAAGTCTGATGCATTCTTGGAAAAATCAAGAAGTCGATACTTTATTTTAGGGGTGGGAATCGAGGGCCGGGAGTCCATCCCAGCTGCCTTCTGGTGGCCTTGGATAAGTCACAGGACCTGCATACAAAGGCAACCATTCAAACTATCAATCACACCAAGTCTCCTGTCCCCCAAGCTGTGGGGAGACAGTTTCAGTGTACAATTTAAGAAAACATTCCACTTCCTGAGATGTTACCAATCTATTACAACTTTGTTTCTCACAATATTTTGAAATTCTCTTGCTATCTTTCTCAATATTCATTACACTCACATTCTTCCTGCGTTATTACTCATATACAGTGCTGCACAGGAATGTGGCTTTCACCACTAAGAACCATCAGTTAAGAGCTGAACCCATGTGTACAACTGTCACACAGAAAAACTCAAACCAGGGACTGTCTTAACATGAGTAGCAAGCCAACAGAGGGTGTACCTGACGCAGTCGATCACAAATTATTTATGACCCTTAGTGTAATTAGTAACGTAGCGAGCCTGAGCCTGTGACCTTGAATGGGAGTGTGAGTCCTTTTGTGGGAAAGAGAAAATTTTCCCTCCAGGTGTTGGTGCTGCATAGTTGATTTCCTGACTTAAGACTTCCCTAGTAAGAGTTGTAATTTAATCTCCATTTTAAATGGTGCCACATGTTTTTACTTGTTATTATCATGGCTACACACATGGAGTCTGGTTTCGCATACTCACTCCCTAAAATCCATGTCCTGGATTGTGGTACAAACGGAGACTTTGATGGATGCGATAAAGAAGGAAACGTGGAGTAGAAGGATAAGGCCTCAAGACTGGGCAACAATGCGATGACTCTTGAAGAGTAATTACAGGACAGACAGAGGAAAACGATGACCGGAAGGACCGAAAAAGAAGAAGGGAGGAGCAGGCAAAGAAAGGAAGTCCTGGGATATTGTTTTCTTTGAAATTCCTAAGGTCACATGGTGATATGGATATGAAACCTCAGGGACATGCAAGGCCAAGTCTCGCTGCATTGACTGAGGTCAGAGGTTACCTCATTCTTTAACGTCACCACAGCCTCACTGCAGCTATTTTGGGTCCCATTATTCTAAGCTTTTTTGCAATTTTCTGCTTTTTTGGTGGTCCAAGATGGTAGCCTACTGGACTGAGACCAATTCCCACTATAATCCTTTGTACATAAGCTCAAATATTTGGGTTTCTTTGGAAATAATTGTTTCTGGTCAGGAAATACTAACATTCCTTCCTGTTTTCAGTCTGAACCAAAAATGGATTTAAATTATCCACATTTAAACCACTGCCCTGTTTCACATTTGGGACTTTCCATGCTTTTAATTTGAATGTTTACATTGTGTTGAAAGAACATTTTCCTTTAAATACAGACACAGATCTTTTTTAAAGATGTTTTAAAATATAAATTATTTTAAACTAGGACACTATAGGCGCATGGACTGCTTTTCCACATCAATAAATATAGGCCTCGATGCTAAATTTCAGCGAGCTCAGTGACACAGAAGCGTGTGTGTTTGAGATTTATTTGAAAATTCCATCAAGACGCAAGATTTAAAAGTTCCATTTACACAGACCACTTAGCCAAAAAGAAAATATTCCCCTGCTTTCAGTTCCTTGGGGCTGTTCTCTTTCCTCTAACCAGGGCCATTCTTTAATTCCCCCCTTATTCCTCCTTAAAGGAGAGGCAGATCATAGATATCTTCCTTCTAACCATTGTGGTCTGCTGCAGGATCCCTTACGGGCTCCTGCTGTCTCAGAATCCCGAGGAAAAACATACAGGCTGCCAACCTCAGAGCTGCTCCAAGTCACTTAAGAATCATGGGTTTTACACAGTTACAACGCCCGGAGGTAGTACCGGTCAAAAAATTATTAATCACACCATCTGTTTGTTGAAGATTGCTGAAGATTGCTCTGAGACCATCAGGGCATTTTTTTAGGTTGCCATATGCTGATTATGGTACCATGGCACAATAATATATGACAGCATTTTGTATTTTAACTAATAATATCGTAATCATTTGAAACCAATCACTTATTAACTTGTTACCATACCAACTTTAGCCTTTAATAGGGAATAATTTTTATTGATTACCTCAATGGATGTGGTTAAATTGCCCACTATTTGTTTAATTTGCCCTCATTACAATGTTGTTATTCTGTGCGGAAATAATTGCACATGGTTTCAGTTCAGTTTGTCTTGTACTGCCCACTGCTCCCAGTGTGGTTTCCACTAATCGTTATTCTAGAATTAATCCATCAATTGGAGCCAAATGTGCTTGAAGGGATGTCTGCCAACTCACATGAGCACGGAGGGAACCATTCTGGTCCTTTTCCTAGTCTGGTTAAAGACTCAGGAACCTTCCAAATTTGACAGCATAGAACACTGAAAAAAACTACCCAGTTGTTAACATTTGAATGTGTTGTGCAACACTGTGGGCTTGCCCACCAAAAGAAAATAAGCCATCCGCTTGTTATTGTGGGAAGAAGGGGTGACTTCAGGAAAGAAAGGGAACTCAAGAGGCCCTTAGAGCTACCACAGGTGTTTCCTCTACCATGCCTCATACTGGCCCCCTGGAGCTGTGTCTTTCTGCAGCACAGCTATCCTTTACATACAGAGTACATTCTCTAAGAGGCGCAACATTGCTGCATGGGTATTCTGCAAATCCCTCCCTCGTTTCAATAATGCTAGTGTGAAATTGGACTTGGGCCGAATCGATGACTGCACAAATGGTTGGATGGCGAAAACGCACGGCTGCTTGGACAGACAGGCACTGTAGGTCAATGCAAGCCAATACTTGCAAACAGCACATGCAGATAACTGACTTGATCCCCAGTGAACCTGATTTCAGCGCTTTTCGTGCACAGCCTGAGATATGAGAATGTAAGTTGTCTGAAAGAAGCTAGCCTCCAGCCGGATATAGGAAAGCTTTGTATTTATCAATTTGATCGGAGTCTCTTTAGGGCTGGCTACTGCCAAAGCCTCGTAATTCTGTTCCATCTCCAGTCTTCTCGTACTATGCATAAGTTTCAAAGATAACAAGATATTTTGTTCTAAAGTGATAACCACAATTTCTGTGGCCTTAAGCAACAAGTATGCTGTGTGTTACTTCCTGTGTGATGTGCATAGCTCCGGGCGTGCAGCACAAACCGTCATTAAAAATTAAATGGAAAGTGATATTTGCAGACACATGGGGATCCAACCATCTCACAACTGTTCACAAACCTCCCTTCATTGTCCCCTAACATTTATGAGTGTTGAGCATAATTCACTTTAAAAAAACAACAACCATTTAATAAATGGTTGAAATGTCCTTGGAAAGAAATGTTGAAAACATGGATCAATGTTCCATCGGTGCTCTGGTTTTACTTCGTCCGGCTCATGTTAGAAAGTGAAACAACAAAAATGTGTCAGCGATGGCTGCTGCTTTGTTAGACCCATTTTTAATAAGAGCTCTTGAACAAGATCGGTTGCCACCGTTAAATCCTGGAGCATGTTTCCATGACGCCAGTTAATTTTATGTACTCATAGACAGGCAGTGCTGAGAAGCAGAGGGAGTGGGTGAGCACAGAGACAACACCCAGGCTTCTTTCTAGAGAACTCAAATTGCCTGTCTTATTTCTTATGGAGAGTTGGACAAGATGATGTGCCTGCCTTCAAAATCATAATATGGATTACACACGTCTGTAACATTTGACTTTAGACCGCTGTTTAAAGAAGGGTCACAGGTTATGGTCCAAGACGATGGTTTCACCCTTGGGTATGTGTTTAAACTTGTAAATCCAGTCTTGTTTGTAATAACTTAATCAAACATTTGTAACTATGGGAACCACAAAAGCCCCTCTGTTTCCTGTGAGCACTGGGGCCCAGTTCGTGAAATACGTTGTTTTCTCTGTTTATGTTCCAAGCCCTCTGACATCTTACAAGGTTTATTTAGAAAGGCCCATTAGTGTTTTTTGGTGTCATGGTAAATTGCAAGGCCACTTTGCCATCTGGTGTACATGACAATGCTGTGATTCAATCAGAATCCCATTTGATACCATTTGCTATAGTAGAGGAAACCATTGTGGGCAGTGATGGCCCATTATCCACAGATAAGGCCCATTCTCATTTCCTAGATGGCTGTGTGTGTGTGTGTGTGTGTGTGTGTGTGTGTGTGTGTGTGTGTGTGTGTGTGTGTGTGTTCTCATGAGTCTATTGTATAACCAGAAAGGCTTTTATTGCACAAAGTAAAACCTGACTGTCCATCTATCCTCCAACTGCTTACATGTTCATGTAGGTGTGTGTCTTATACACATTCATAGGTAACACAAATGCTTGTTTGTATTACAACAATGCAAAGCGCTTAAATCAAGTTTGGTGTGGAACAACTGTCATGTGTCTGAAAGGGGCTAAATCAGTAATGTGTGCTGAAAAAAGAGAAAGAGCAGCTTATTCTTGGACGGCTGATGTTTGTGGCAAGGTTCCTTTTTAATTACCCATACATGCTAATCGTGTCGAGACTAAAAAATGAACCTTTTGTGAGGAGACCTGCACATCTTCTCAGAAATGGACGTTTGGCTTGTTCCATCTGAACTGCAGCAGCGGTGTTATCGCCCTGTAAAGTCCCCTTGTGTTTGTTTAGCCACACTTTTAACCACGTTATCAGCCTTGCACAGTGTGCTCAAAACCTGATCAGCTGCTGCTTTCAGTTTTGAACGGCTTCAACCCCCTCAAATGTCATGTTTCGGAGGGCTTCCACATACAATAAAGTTACAGACACATCAGAGCAACGGAATGCAGCTGCAGCTGAATAACAGGTAGAGCAGAGAAATGTGATGAGAGCTGAGCAGGGAGGGTTTATTTGAGGTGTACCATGTTGTGTTCACACACACACACACACACACACACACACACACACACACACACACACACACACACACACACAGATGTGAGTCAGAGGAGCGTCACAGCTTGTTTTCACTCAATCTTTGCACTGTGGAAATGCACTGTTTTAAATTTTCAACAGTCTGCTCCGATCGGCAGCCAGGTTTCAGTTCCTGGCTGTGATCGCGTGCAAGCGCCGTCCCCACGGACGGAAATTTTTGGTTTTCCGTTATGTGTGAAGCGGGCCCTTTTAAGCTCGCCGTGAAGATACACACCGACCACCGTGCCGCCGTGCTCGCCAGCCCCCACACAGGTGAAACTCTCTGGAAGAACTATCAGCTCAACCCACACATGCACAAAGTAGTCAGTCTATAGATAGCTGTATGCCGACATACTTCATTACATCTCTGGTTTCTATGGTAACCAGTACAATTCATCCCGACCGTTACCCCCAATGGTGGACTGGATTATAGTGATTATAGTGTAAGAACATCCCGAGGATAGCTGTCAAATAATGAGGCAGATAATACTCATAGCTTCCCTCCGGACTGTGTTTGAGCACCAAGCTCTGGCATTTAGTGTGTCAGATAATAACATGAGTGTAAACTGACTGTGACAGCCAATATTCCAGCTAAACAGAATATCTGATGCGATGCCTTCAGCTCCCCTGTGCACGGCTCCTGCATTGCTCCCAGCTTATGTCTAAATGAAAGCCCAGTGCAGTCCAACGCATCATTCAGCATATTATCAGAATGTTTCATGGGTGAACTCCTTTTTGCTCATGTGTGTCATATTAATGAAACACATGGTTTGTTGGTTAAAATTCAATGAAATCGGCACAGTTGAAAGATCGAAATTAGCTTATTTTCCCCAGTATTGCTGGAAAGTGAACATACGTATCTTGGTCAGAGGCTGGCAATGCTGATAATGACATTTTTGCTTAACTTGGTTGCTTGATATTATATTGATGCGCTGCCGAACACCCCCAATTTGCTTCTCCTGTAGTTGAAGCTGTAATCATTGATGTAATGCAGTATCTGGCTGCCTCCTTCTGCTGAGGAAACACAAACAAAACTTTAAAATCTTTCCAACACCCGTCCCCACCTTCTGTTATATTATGGTTTAAAATGGATTTAGCAGAATTGCTCGTTGTGCTACTATCTTTAAAGAAGCTGCCTACAGTTGTACTTTATTTTTTAATCCATCTATCTTCTGATGCTTATTTGGAGGCCCCCACTTCCCTCCCCATTTATTAATCCTCCTCCAGTGGATTCTGAAGCACTTCCAGGTCAGCTGGGAGGCAAGGTAGTATTTTAAAATAGCAAAAATTACAAGAACGATAGATCTGTTTATCACTGGGTCCTTTTCATTCAAATAGCTATATTTGCACTTTATAATAGCCTTTTCAAAAAGGCTGTTAAAACACTTCAGAATGCAGAAATGAAGCCAATTTGAAGTTGTGTGAGTTGAGTTGTTGCAGCTTATCTCACGCACGTTTGGCGCTGTGGTGATTCACTGGCAGTTTTTAGTGTGATTGAGGGAAGTATAGAGCAACATTGCTGTCAAGAACAGTTGGCACTTCAGAAATAATGCTTCAAAATAAGGAATGGACGAGTTCTGTCTGGTCTTTTCCATTACAGGGATCACACGGGTGCTCCAGGCTGTGCATCTACGTGATGGCGCATAAGCAAATTTTTACAGGGGTCTGCGGTTTAGGTATTATATCAATAACAGGAATGCAATCTCAGACCTCATTCAGAGGAAGATGTTCTATTGGATCATGTTGTAACAGCCCAGGCTTTCACGTCCTTTAATGGTCAATGAATGATCACGCTACCGGTGGTCGGAGCAATAAGTGGTTCAAGGTTTTCCAAAGAGAGACACTTGACTGGAGAAGGTATTTGTATGGGACATAATCTCCCATTATGATTCCATTCAGCTGCCAAGAGAGGCTTTGTATCTGCTGCGCACATTTGATCATTCATGCATTTCAGACAAAGACTTGTGCTTGCTCAGACTAACGAGCACAATGACATAACACGGATGAAAGGTTCAGAGTCTTTACAAAATGCAGCGATTTGGCGGAACCAGTTAAGAGAGGTGATCTGAGGGTACAAGGTCCAGTCTCCTTTGGAGTCTGCGTACCTCTCGTCAAGACCGTCCTTCTCATCCATCACAGCTCGCCCTCCTTTCACTTTCCAGGTTTTATGGCTCTGGAAAGGCAAACAAGAGGCAGATGTAGATGCTCTTTAAATAGATCTTAAAGAGATCTTAACGTGCTGCCCAGTCAACTCAAGAGTAAGAGTCTGACTTCAAAAACGACACAAATCTGATACAATTACCGTGATTTATTCTGGGTGTTTCCACTGCACGTGGCAGCGACGTGCTGATGCTGCTCTTTTCACCAGATCTGAGACAATGGCCAAAAGAAGTCACCATAACGTGAGGATGCGCCAACAAATGAAAGCAGGACAAGTACAAAGCAGAACTGGGGTCGTAGCTATGGATATCACTTAGCAGGATCCTGCACAGCCCTTTGGTACAGCAAACAAACCATTTCTTCCCCCCACCATTTCTCCAGGCTTTGTTGAGCACAAACATCATCCCATATTGATCACTGCTTACTTTCTACTCATAACACAGAGCCAATAACATCCCACGTGCATATTTTTACTTTACCGGCTGTGCTTGTGTGTTTTTGCATCTGTATGACTCATTTTCATCCCACATACTTCTATCTTGAGGAGTCTCTGTTTTTGTACAATCTGTGTAAAGCCCCCAGAATGTACTGGAAGGAAAGAGAGAAGGGATGTGGAATCATACGGGGGGGGTCGAGTAGAAACACCAGGAAGTTACTTCATTTGTCATATACACTTTCGTAAGCTGGTAGTTTGACTTCTACATTGTCCTCATCCATGAGAAGCAGCCGGCAGACATTTACAGCACCAGGGACCCAATACCAGTTCTGACCCTGCCAATGACGCCCCTAGTTCATGGTCTGTCCCAAACATCAGGGGGCCAGGGGGAGGACTACACCCTACGCAGGTCCCCAGTCCATCACAGGGTCCTCACACCATGCCCGTTTTTCATTCACGAGCTGGTTCCAATTTACGGTCGGGGAGAATTTGTCAGCTCCACCGAGAGCTTGAATCAAACCCGGAGCCTTCTTGTTATGAACCAATAAACCATGTAGTATAAGCAGAGCAACATTCAAGGTTCATATCATACCGAAACACTATTGCCGAGTTGCACAGATTTAACCTTCGTATGAAAGTTTGGTTCACTAAAACTCTCAATTTGAATATTTTTATTTGTTTCTATCAGTGATGACATATTTTGGGCAGGATCTTCAAAAGCCCATGTTAAATTCACAATGACCAAATTTGCCGTTTATTACTCACTGTCATAGTGCGCAAATGAGAAAGGCTCAAATTCCAGGTCACGGTGTGTAAGTGAGGCAGATTAATCCAAAAATAAACACGGGCATTTGGAGAAAGGAAGGGAAAAAAGGGGATTTCCTCCCAAAACGGACAGATCTGTCCTTAACACAGCTGTGACGTCAGCGGGAGGCAGAGCTGGGCAGAGTCAAATTCCTGAAAGACTCACTCTCCAGCAGACCTTCTGCTGGCCCCAGTGCTGCACCGTGAAGACGAAGCCTTCCGCCACTCCATCTGGCGCTCGTATTTGCACTTGACAAATATTGTGGCAAATGCATTATGCAGTGAAACCGCAGCAAGGCAAAACTCTGCCTGGTAATACACTTATTCAGATTGTTGCTTTGACTATCACTAGACTGGTTCTGTCTCCTCGGGCTTTGTGGTGAGCCCTAGCTTTCTTGTAGCCTGTGTAACTCGATCATAATGGCACAGGTAGATTATTACCGCCCTTGTTGGTGCAGTTGTACATGCGTTAACTTTAGATCTGCTGACCGGATTGACGTGTGCGCAGGGAGAATCAGGAATATGGTCATTTGGATATGGTTGCCCATGTCTGTGTGTTTACCTTCCCTTTCCTTCAGTGGCTGGTTATTCTGCTGAGTGAAGACATGTGGTAAAGGAGGGAAAGAATTCAGGAGGAGGGGGTGGGAAATGAGGTGCAGCTGATCTGATGTCACTGGCAGCTGGGAGGATGTACGATGTGGAAAAGTGGCGGTGCCAGAAAAAACAATTGGCCTTCTATCATGTTGATTATGTGATGCGTCTGCAGAAAACTATTACCTCTCTCTTTCCACGCAGCAGCGGCAAGTCAGCCACTCCCTGGATAAACGGTGAATGATCTTAGAGGAATAGCCCAAGGATGAAGCTTTAACTCTTTGTTCTTTCACCTTCCCGGAGCATAGAAACAGAATGATTCATTAAAGGTGTGTAACACAGAATCTCGTCATTATTCACCCACTGGCTCACTTACTGGATTTTCACTTACTGAGTCAGTGCAAAAGGATGGTGTTTTTTTTTTCTTGAAGATGTTCCACTTCTCCTCCAAAAGGCTTCCTCAGCGTTGGGAGTCCCTGAGAGGTCGACAGTGGTCATCTGCATCATGAAAGGGTTGTGGACGCTTCCAGCCATCGTTTTCTTTTGGGTGGGAGCGATTGGGAAACTTACTGGGTGGAACAGCTGTTGAAAGCCTCCTCCTTTGTTCGGATCTGGTTTTTCTTGGATGAATGAGAACATTTGCTAACACACAGTGTGCACGCATGACCTCTCTGCTGTCGTGACCATTGTAAACGATGTTATACCTCCCTTTTTCAGTGCATTTTTGACCTTGTAATCAAAGGCTGTATTAGAGAGCCTGTTATGGAAACACGGTCCATTGCTGGCTCAGTATTTCTTGGTCACAGGAACTCAGACAGAAGGTCAAGGGTATTCAGTCAACGTCAACAAAAGCCAGTTTGCTCAAAACAGAGGATGGCTAACGTAGGTATATACAGGGGACTTGTCTTTAAAAACGGACTTGAAACATCTCATCATCGTCTTTGGTCTAATCCAGCTTTGCGTGCTTTTGGCTTCTTTTTGGGCTCTTTCTTTCTGAGTGTTTTATTTTGCCATAAAACCAGTTGTGTTTTTAAACAACAAGGGTAAGTATATCGCCTTTGTAAGAAGTAACTCTGGGCCAACAGCAGGATTTCAAGTGATCTCCACGGAGTTGTTGCTGTGTTAGCGTTTCTACTGGACATGAACAAACGCTGCAGATGCACCGGGCCACAAAGGTCCAAATAAATCCCTTTATTCCTCTGGACCTCTGCTCTGTGTCTGCAGTGGCCTTTGCTGCCCGTCTCCCTCCCCTCTGAGTCTCAGCAGGAGCCATCCTCTTTCATACTTTCAAATGTCACTTTACAGGGATGACGCTACTACAGATGAGGAGCGGCGTCGCTTTGAAATGATGGTCCGTCAACATGGGGCAGCAAAGGCAGACACTTTTAGGCAATTCTACACACATATATTTGTCTGTGACTGTACATAAACACATTCCATGCTTTACTAACAAAAAACCAAAATGAGCCTCTTCATTGTATTTGTAAGATGTGGATCATGCCTGGTCAGATTTATTCTCTAAGTTGACACATGACTACCTTGTGTTAGGAGAAGCTCAGTCCCATGGTCCTAATGCAGTTTCAGTTCAGTGGCTACACACACACAGACACACACACACACACACACACACACATAACCTCATGTCTGTTTTTTACTCACAGGCCATCAGGGATGGATTGGACACTCAATGAGAAGGAGTCCAGTATTGATCTACCTGCGTGTTTCAACAGTAAAGAGAGGCCATTATCACTTTTAGATCACACTTTTCCTCCGTGTCCACTTGCTATGGAGGCTCTGCAGATTTTGGCAAACTTTACTGAATACGACCGAGACCACTGACAGAGTCACCTGACACGCTGTGGCTCTGGATCTGCATGCTAATGTGTTGCACAAAAGTATTTGTGTGTGTGTGTGTGTGTGTGTGTGTGTGTGTGTGTGTGTGTGTGTGTGTGTGTGTGTGTGTGTGTGTTAAAAAGCTTCTACTGACTGTTTTCTGCAAGAACATCTTTGTCATGATGGTGACGTCATGTGTCTAAATGTGAAAAATTAAAATTAGCCATATTTGCTGGAATTAAAGACAGACACACAGTACTTGTGTGTTGTGGCATTATAATCTCACAGTGTTGTTCTCATCTGCCCGACGTGAATCCATTAAACGTCGCTCCTCTACAGGTCGCTGCTGTTTTCAGAACACCCAAAGGCAACGTGGTCTGGATGTAATGGGACTCATGGGATTAACATAATCCACATACCTGACCTGAGTGCAGCCAGAAGTGAGAAAAGGGAGCAGGCAAACATGGCAAAATGATCATGTTCCTCAACATTCCAGGCTTGTCGGGATGTTCCTGTCTTTAAATCAGGTGCTGAAAGAACTGTTTGTACTTGACGTGGACTCGCAGTCTCTGCGACCTCGCTGCACCTCCCGGCCCTTCACCATCACCATGGCAACCACTCCAAACCCCTCAGTCAGCTCCTAGGAAATTAAGAGCACTCTCGGCTTCCCACAAAAGTTGCGCGAGGCTGCAGGGGAATGAGAGGGGGGGCATTTGGAGTCCCGTACTGTTAGAGTGCCAACTGAGCTCGTTTGTTTAGCCACCCTGATGGGACCGCCAAGGCCCGTTTCCCTCTTTGCTCTGGGGCTATTTCTTTGTGGTGGCCAATGTTTTTGCGGCCGCGGTACTCGAGGTTGTTGCTCACTAGAGTGTGGAAAAGGAAAAAACACGCATTTGAATCTGTAAATGTTCTAAAACTGTTCAGGCCTTTGGGGCTCGATCGGAACAAGCGAAGCCTGATGCAATTTTACGGGACAAACAGTTCCTGATACGAGGGAAGCTTGATAAGTGAAATTTGACCAAGAATCAACACTGTTCACGTGTCTCGCGGTGAGCGTAACAGGTCGGGGGCAAAATGACACATTAGTGTAAACACACGCTTACAAAATGAGCAATCCTGTTTTTCAATATGTTGAATCATCAAATTATTTTTAAGCTGTTATATACAGGGCAGATTTTCTGATAGTTTTATGTCTGTGATTTTAATGTCTGTCTAAATGATATATTTAAATATCGGGTAGATCTCTTTTACATTACCTCAGGAACTGGACTCTTAATGGGAAATCATCCACATTTTCACAGATTTCCCACCAGAAACTGTTAAACTTCATCTTCTCTTTCCATCAGGAAGCCATCAGGCTTGAGATCGGTCTTGTCTAATCTTATGATCCATCCACCCTGCTTTTTAGTCCCGATCAGATTTCTGTGAATGAATCTAACCCATCCCACCACTGAGCCTGTAAATAGATTTTGAGTCTGAATTTTAAACTTTAAATTGATTTGATATGACCAGAAGTGCGTGATGCAGTCTCAGCTGCATTTCCAGACACAAAGGCAGACCTGCCGATACAGACGCTCCACCTTCCACTTTTTATTTTTCCAAAGAAACTCTCCATTTCTGCTCTGGCTCGCAGCTTGATGACAGGTTGGAAACGGTCTCCCCTCGCCCACTTGAACACATCCAACAAGAGGGCGGGACAGATGAATCGGTGACGGGTATTTGCCCTTAGATGTGAATGTGAGTCGCATCCCACGGTGTCAAGAGTGACATGTACCGTGGACCAGTGGTTTTTGTGTCACTGTGTCTGTGATGCGGAAGTGAGTCACAGACACAGATGTGAGTCACAACCGTGTCACAGTTTTCGTGTCCTAATCTGCAAACCTGAATGTGGCCCGAGGGCTGCCAGGATGTGGCAAAAGAGGCAATTTCAACATTCAGTTGCAGCTCTACCTTAATGATGTCACCCCACTCCCTTTACGAGAGTCTTGAGACTGACTCGGAATCGACTCTATTTTTCAATTCAATTATTTTCGTCAGGTTGATGATTCAATCAGAGATGCTTGTAATCTTCGGTGCTCTTGACTGTGGTTTATTTTGGCTTTGTGGTGCCTCAGTAAAGGTCCCCGTGCATTGTCCTTGTGTTGGTTTGCAGTTGCCTCGATGGGATTTTGCAAAGTCACTGTCCAAAAGGGATTCAGACACAGGTTCCTCTCAAAGATAAGTGTTTACTGGTCATTCGTCAATTGAGGAGCTCAAAGTTAAAAACTTCTCTTTATGGAAAAGATTAGTAGGGAGTCAGAAATTAAAACTTTAATGGAAAACATGAACTCATCCTGTTAATGTCTAGGCTATTTGGTCACACCGCATACAAAGCCTGTTGTCCATTGAGACAAAAGCCTCTGAAGACGTGAATTCCCTGACAGCTCAGTGTGTTTGGACATGAAGGGCTTTATGTCGCAGCGTCTACAGCTGTCACTATAATTAGCACTTGTGTTTTGGTTGCCTAGGCAGCGATGCACTGTCTGGCTGTACGTTGCGAACGCTCTGTTCCTTTCCATTTTCCTCAGCTTATCCGGGTCACAAGGGCAGCGGTTTCATTAAGGAAGCCCGGTGCATCCTCTCTGTAGCTCCTCTGGAAGAGCTAGATGGGAAATGGTGTCCCTCTGGTGTCACATCCCAGGTCTGCATGGGGTTCGTCTCGTGGCTGGACATGCTGGACACACCCTCCCAGGGAGGAGTCTGGCCATCTAAGCATCTGGACAGTCTCCTCGATACGGAGGAACAAGAGCCCAACTCTGAGTGCTCTCAGATGTCTCGGCTTCATCTCCTCCTCTGTGAACAAATCATTTTACCTGAACTTCGAGAAAATGTCACCATGTTCGCAGAGTGGCATCATTAATTGGGCTGTTTATTAGACATCTGCTAGCTTTTGAAGTTTATCTTGTACTGCTGCTTTCAAATACTTGCATCAAAATATAGTCCTCCAAAATATAGGGTATATCCAGTATATGACAGTTTATATCACAGAGTTTCTATGGAGCATGCTACTGGGGCAGAAGAAGAATTAAGACCAGGGCATGGACCAGGTCTTGTCAACCTCCGGACCAAAATGAGAAGTGTGAAAGCACAAAATGGGTCCACCTTTCCTTTTGTTGATGAAATGTTTATTCAGGGACAGAGACGGGGTTCTCCAAAGAAAGCCAACTTGAGTTTCATTTCAGTTATTTAGAGACACTGAGTTACTGTGAAAAGTCTGTATCTGAAAGTCCCGCTGTGGTCTGGGTGAGGGTGAGGCTGTTGTTAGTGGTGTGGTAGCAAACTGACCTCTGCCAACAGGCCACTCTTGATACAAAGTCATTAACGCATTTACAGTTACACGTATGCAGTAGCTCAGCTTGTGAAGGGATCACGAGAGGGTGACAACCGTAGGTCAAATTAAGTGCCCCGGACAGCGGAAGGGCCAATCTGGGTGCAGCTGAAGAAAGCGTCAGGTGGATCTTTCAGTCCGTACAGTAAAAACTGCTGCAACAACCGTCCTGCTATCGGAAGCCAGCTGGTGTTTCAGTTCTCTCTTAGCTGTTTATCTCAGTCTCATCATGATGACACTAATAAGGTTTCTGGCATTTATCTTAAAGGATGATCTGAGGTGATTGTAACGTCTCGGAGCACAACCGGTTCTCCGAATTAATTATGGGAATGATGACAAATACGACAGTTTGATTCTGGATCGCAAGCTCGTTAAATGAATTGATATCCGGCGAATTCCCTCTGCTTGCCTACACTCCGTACTCTGAAAGCATTCTCAGAATGTTAATTGCAGATGAGCAGAAGCGGCTCGACATTGAGAACCAGGTTCTATTTATGTTTGCACGTTTGTGATCTTTGAAGCAAACCTGTCACTCCGATGTTGCCTGTTCTCACCAGAAAGCTTCTTCTAAATAGTTCCAGATAGAACTCTGCTCGATTGTGATGGCAACAGATAATACGTTTTTTTTTGGTTTTTTTTAAAGCTAATGCATAGCAGCTTTACAAGGAAGAAAAGAAAGAAAAGAAATGCGTTGGTTCTAAAATGAGGCTCTAGGTAAAGCAAAAGATTAGTAACAGTAAAGGACAAAACACAATGAACACAATGAAGAGAGAGGAAAAAGGAGGAGTAATGATTGCCAACAAAGCAAAATCACTAAAAATAGTACAGAAAGGTGCCACACACACGCACACACACACACACACACGGCACAGCTTCTGACCTTCTCATTTAGGTTGCCTTCATTCACTCTCCCACTCTACTATTTTTTCACCTGCATATGAAAACGTGATTACCCCGGCGATTCCAAGGGCACCTGCTGCAGATAAGTCACCTCCCCTTCCTCTCCCTGTCCTCCTGACTAGGCTTTATGGCCCTTTAATGGGATCTGGGGTCCAATCACTGCCTCTGTCGCCGTTTCCCAGTAAATCGCAAGCGTTTACAGCTGCATTGCCTGGTCGGGCCAATAGCTTTTCCTTGAAACCAACGTAAACAGTCATGATCAGTGATTCAGCTAATTATGGCAGCTGTAAAGTTCCTGTCCAACCATTACACACGCGGGTCCAGTCCACCCATTAACTTGGAATCACAGCAGTAAAAATCACTGCGGGCCAGGGCTCAATTTCCAGCCCTGGAATTGTCTTCTGCGTGAAACGAGGTGCAAAATTAATTAATTTTTAGTGGTTGTTTGTTTATTTGTTTAGATTATTAATGCATACATGCCTTTGGTCCCCATGTTGAGCTTTATTTGGCAAGAATATGCGCACCACACGGTGTTCATAAACTCCCCATCATGCTTGATTGTGTTTGCCAACATAATTTATGTTAACAGGGTGACATAGTTTGGGCGTTACGGCCCGGCGCCTGTTGTAAAGTGGTTGGTTCAAGTGCGTTGGTTGGTTCTGTCCTCCGTGCCCTCTGTAGAAGAAACGGCTGCGGATGCCGATCTGCACTTCACAGCACAACTACTGTGACCTTTACCTCAGTGGCTGGAGCCAACTGCCCCCCCCCCCCAGCTCTGCAGAGGTCACGACTTTGAAGTGGTTTCCTAGGGTGTTTCGAACTTTATTGTGAGTCCAGTTCAGTGTGTGTTGGGGGAATTTTAATGTACAAACACCAGTATGTGCTGATTTGGAATAAGGATTCTTTTCATTGGCTGAAATGTAAAAATTATTGCAAAGAGTGAAATTTCTGATGATGCTTTATTTTAGGGAAAAACCTTTTTATGCTTTCCTAACCACCAGGGGGAGAAGTCCCTTAGAGTGTGGTTCTAATATAAGTTTCAATCTCCACTAAATGCATTTGTCGTGCATGATAATAGAATGAATAATCGCAGTTCAGGTGATTAATCGTTCTCTCCGAGGGGAGTGCGGTTCTCAGGTGTGCGCCCGCACTGAATCCCACATTAGGAGGAAGTTGGATCTGACAGGTATCAGGTTGAGTCTCAGCTGAGCAACTGAGTTGCTGTTTAATTCACTTAAAGGTTGAGGAAGCAGCTTTCCGAATCCATAAACAATACATGTCATCATTTTGTCTCATTTCTATTCACATCAACAATAATGGCCGGAACTGGATTTAGGATTTGTTTGTTTACACGTCCATCTTTTTAATCCAGTATCGACCCTTTTTAAACTATGTCTTTGTTTTTATTGTAATTACAAACCAGAAATTTAAAAAGCGTTAATATTTTACATGGACGCCCCCTGGTGGCTGGGCGAGGAACCTCTACACCTGTAATACTTTCAGAGTAGGTTCCTCCAGTACTTTAAAATGTGACCTCACATATGCAAGAATGTAATGTATTAGTTTTATTTCTGTACAACTGATGGTGGTGATTGAATTGTGGGCTATCTTCATTTAGGCCAGCGGTACAGATGAGAGGCATTAAGTTCCCTCACAACCCAGCCACAGCGAATGGGAACGGATGGGGTTAGCAAGGCCACATATGACAGGCATCAGTGGAAAAATATTGATTGGGAGCACTTCTCATTAACATATTTGCCTAAATTGTAAAAGACAGGCAGGAGTTGGATGAGTGGAGTAGTCCGGTGCAGAACTCCAGTGCACACCAATGTTTGTTAGTATAGCATCTAAAAAAATGCTCTTCCACTTTGTCAAAATGAGCCAGCGAAAAATTGTGATATTTGCAGCTGATGTTCCCTGTCTTTCTGCTGCTGCCACTCTACCAGTTAACACAATGACTGTTTACCTAACTTTCTTTCTTCTACTCCCCGAGTAAGTCGCTGTAAGCACCATATACTTGTCATCTTGTTCATTTGCCCTTTCTCTGGAGTCTCACTCGTCTACTGACAGACACTCTAATTACACTCTCGGTCCACCGATCGACTGTCAGACCCGCAGCTGAAGGATAATCTTATCTGGAGAGAGCAGAATATTGCACGGCACCGTGCTGCCACGTTGATTAAATGTCCCCCAAACTGTGGAAGGAACGGGTGTGTGTGTAATAAAGCTGCTCGTGATTGTGCTGTCTGCACATCACCAGCACTCAGGGTTGTAAATTTGTGAATTTTAGTCAACATTCACGGAAGGCTGACGACCACATGTACTGTCCTTGTGTGATCGCATGGTTGTGTGTCTTCTCTGCAGAGCGACACTTGCTGTGCTCATTAACTGGAAGACATTGAAATAAAAAAAGAACACTGTTCACAGATCAAACGAATCCCATTTTCTGAGCAAATGTTAAATAGTTTCCACAGGTTGTGATTACAACGGCTCGTACGGAGTGCTGGAAGTTTAGCATTGTCAGCATAAAAGCAAATCATGCTGCAAAACTGAAATCACGGGCAATAAAGTGCATTTCTAATATATATTCCTGAAGACTGGAATGCAAAGAATGCACTTAAAGTCACCTTTAGTCATCAATTTTGAAAAAAACAGCTTGTGTAAATAGAAGCTACACAATTGTGGGTGCACAGTCCAGAATGCGTGCAGGGGAAATAATGGAGTGTAAAGAAAACCATCTGTGAAGTGTGAATCATTTATGTGATGTCATCTCTGACAACTGGGCAACCTGAACAAAGTGACCAGCTCCGAGCGTGTGTCCTGGCGCTGATGAATGACCCAGAGTGCTTAGTCCTCAGCCTGATGAAATTAAGACAAACGCCAGCGCTCTTAGCGGGGGCTCGGTGATGAAGCCAAGCGATTGATTAAGAGTGGTTTCTCAGTGCCGCGCCATTTTCTGAAGTGATTGTCTCGCTTCTCCTGGAGGAAAATAAGGGGAGTTTTCAGCCAGTTGTGTTTAATGTGTTTGCCTTCATAATGAACCTTCTTCATAGTTTGTTCCAGTTTCCACCTCCCTGTATTTTCATACTTGAAATCTCGGATTTTTAAATAAGACGTTCCACTCAGGAACAGGAGTCAGTTGGGACGCTAGTTCATAAATTAATCCATCAGCCTTGATTCTCCTGGGACGCTCCCACCTCCAATCACCTCTTATACTCATTTCAGCTTAAAAATAATGGGTGAACACAAGGTTTTTTTACACGCAGGTACACCCGTTTAAGATTGACCTTTGATGATATTTTTTTCTTACAATCAAACTGTCAAGTTCATGCACTTACTATTGAACTACAGCGAATGAAAAACAGGGTCATTGTGGTGAAAATGAAGCGATTTAACTCTTCTTGGTTTGTTTTTAGCTGACGTCAGCGTCCTAAGGTGTGAACTTGTCGGTGTTTCTGTCTTTCAGTACCGGATCGGACAGCTGTACATGATCAGTAAACACAGTCATGAGCAAAGTGATCGAGGCGAAGGGGTGGAGGTGGTCCAGAATGAACCCTTTGAGGACCCGGAGCACGGCCAGGGACAGTTCACAGAGAAACGCGTCTACCTCAACAGGTCAGTGTTTTTTTTTAATCTATAGTTGCTGCAGAGTTGCAGCTCATGAACACTAGAGGAGACACTATTTAGTTAATGATGTTTACACATCACATTTGAGCTGTCAGCATCTTCTTACATCTAAAAGCCCTCCTGCATGTTTTGCCCAGTGAATCAGAAATGTGACAGAATGTGTCAAGTAGAAACAGAAATGACATTGTGCGCAAAGAACGGCAGGCAATAAAGAACAAGGAGCCTATTTTGTTCCCAATTTGTTTGACCACAAGCACTTGTGTCAGCATTCCCTTTGCCAGAGTGCCATTTATGTTGAGTCAGCAGATTTCTGTTCTGCAGAGGAAGGATAAGATAAGAGGCAGCAGAGAAAGACCTGGCTGCAGCAACCCCCCCCCCCCCCTTTAACCACCAGCTTGGACGGTTTACATTTTGCTGCTGAGGAATTAAAAACTGTGTCCTCTGGTCTTGTCAGAAACAAATCTCCAGCAGTTGTCATGCAGATTAATCAGATGGTCCTCCAGGTCCTTCCAAGACCTACTGCTGAGACACACCCACAAGGCAACAGTTGCTCTCAGCACTAAGCAGCTAAAAAAAATCCCTCTGGAAAGCAAAAAGAAAGCTACATAGCGGTTTAAGGAAACCACAGTCATTTCATATCAAATGTTTTAGCCGGGTCTGTCCTGGTAAACTGGCCATTTGTCTGCTCTGAAACCAGAAAGCATTTAGCTCTCATTCACCAGCAGGGAGCTCAGTCTGGGCCGGAGCTGTCGTGCTCCAACTGTTAACCCCGAGAATCTGCCGCAGTGCTGCGCTTCGGCAATTTGGACGCGTCCCATCTGACTCGTCCCGCGTTATATTTGGACGACTCAACCGAGCGTCCATCAGTTTTCGCCTCTCCGTCCAGAATTGGGCAGCGACGGCGATGCAACCACCCACCAGGCTTGAACGCCCGCCAGAGCGGCTCCTGCTGCAGCCGAGAGTCTTTAAAAGAACAAGCAGAGGGAACGAGAGAACTCAGCAGATGGGGGAGTAGGAGGAGTGTCGGTCTTTTGTTGGAAGGCAGCGAGATGGAGCCGGAGCGCGAGCCTGCCAATGTTCGCACAATATAACTGTCAAAGTTGTTTTTTAATGCATTTATTCCATTTAGGTTTTATTTAGAACCATCGCACCAGAGTGGGAAGATTTGAAGCTTTGTTGTCTGGGGGAAATAAGTTGTTTTCATGTCAATCATGGAAGTGACAATGAAGACAGGCCCGCAGGAAAGTTTCAGCGTTGACAGCGAGTTCAGAGTTGACCATCAGACGACGTCCGCTATAAACGGGAACATTTTGTTTCATGTCATCGGTGTAAACCACAAGTATTTTGCTCGAAAACTGAAGCTACAGTTGCTTTGCTCTACTTCTTACAGATCAACACATGTCTCTTAAGTTACTGGTGATGGTGTTACATTGTCTTCAAATGAAAAAACTTGATTTGTCCTCAACAATAGAAAAAATAAAACCAAATTATGAAGAACTAAAAAAAAACCAACCTGAGACAAGGTTGCATATCATAGAAGGTTACAGTAGTACAGTTGTCGTAGTGGTGGTACAAGTAGACACATGAATATTTGCTCATACATCTCTGTCTGACTTGACTCTGCAGTAAATTACCCAGTTGGGCTCGAGCAGTGGTTCCTAAAATCTTCTACGTGACAGAGAAGGCGTGGAACTACTACCCCTACACCATCACAGGTAGGCAGAGAGTCACCTTGTGAATTTGCTTTAGGAAAAGCCTAAACTGGAAGGGAAGAGGGAGTCTCCTCAACTGCTACTGTCTCATGTTTTGGACCATTTCTATCCTCTGCTATTCGATTCTCTACTCTGGAATTGGACGTGTGCAGTATTTTTTATTTATAGTCGTGGCAGTTTGAAACCTCTGTGTAAACTAACTGCGGTTCTCTCGTGTTCCATTTGTATTGTGTGCGGACGTCTCTTGAACCCCTGCGATGATCTGCAGAATATACAGTAAGTGACATCTCTCCTCAACCTTTTTTGACGTCACCGACCAATTGAAGGTTTCATATAATTACATATTTGTTGCAAACTTTATGTTTCGGATTGAGAAATAGGGAGTTTCCACTGTTAGTGTTTTATTTTTTCAGTCAGCGATGGATGAGATTTGATGTATTCAGTGCATTTGATTCATTATTCTGAAATATTTCATCCGCAGTGCTCATTCCTGCCCAAGTTTTCCATCCACATAGAGACAAAATACGAGGACAACAAAGGCATCAATGACAATGTGAGTGTACTGTGCTAGAAGAGAGATCAGGTCCGCTCCCTGTTCTCAATCCTCAATCAAACGGCTGCTTTTTCTTCATTTCCACCTGATTCTGCATCGTTCTGTGTGAATTAGACATGAGCACGGCAGATCATTTTGATCATGTCGTTATGACCATGATTCTGAAGCCCAAAGCTCTGAGTCAGCTGGGTATGAAACACGGCGCCGAGCCAAACAGAACTCCTCGGGCCCGCAGTGTAAGCAGTCTACGCAGCAACAAATGTGTTTTTATATAGAGAAAAATACTGGTAGGTGAAAGGATTGTGCAGTTTCCTCTCTTTACTACTACCTTCTCGTGCTGCTCTCTTTCTTTGCCTGGTTCCCCTGCATCTCTCTCTCTCTTCCTCCTCGCTCTTCCCATCCCACAGCAGCACTCCTGCTGCCACCCACAATAAGACAGGAGGGAAAAGAATCAGGAAGTGGACCAGTTTATACAAAAAAGAAACTACTTCGACTTTTAAAAAATTCTGAATCTGTTTTTTTTACACACATTTAAGTGTTTTCGAGGCCGTTCTGCGACATCAGAGAAAATGTGAGATATTAGCACCACCTACTGGTTCAGTATGGAAACGCACCACTCGCGTATTTGGTCAGCAGACAGTATCCCCATTTGTGTTTAAAAAAAGTGTCTTTTTGTGTGCACTGGTTATCCTCTTGTGTTTCAGATCTTTGACAACGAGCTGAAGGATCAGGAGAGAGAGGTGTGTTTCGTCGACATCGCCTACGATGAGATCCCTGAGCGCTACTATAAAGATTCCGAGGTCTCTGAATTATTATTATTAAATCATTACTGATTAGTACAAATGGTCCAACTAGTCAAATATTCCCAATTGGTAAAAAACCCAACATTGCAATTGTTTTATGTGTTGCTGTAAATGTGTTTAAAATGACAGGGCCACTTGCTAACCTCTACGTGAGTTATGCGTTCTACAGACTTTGACACCTCTGTTCTGAATGGTGTTCAGGTCATGCATCTAATTTTAGGCCATCGAGCATGACCCTCCCCTGGGGTGTTGAAATTGCGATGCCTCATGGGCTGTGTGCGTGTATGCTGGTGCGTGCGTGTACACCCGCTAACATATGTGCTCATTTTCTCACCGCTGCAGGATTTGAGATATTTCAAGTCAGAGAAAACATCACGAGGGATTCTTCAGGAGGGGTGGAGGGACACACAAGACCCCATCATGTGCTCATACAAACTGGTCACTGTCAAGTTTGAGGTGTGGGGTCTGCAGACACGCGTGGAGCAGTTTGTACATAAGGTGAGAGGTCACGGGAAGTCTTGGATCCTCCTTATATGTACCTTCACTGTGTTATGGAGACATTAGCCAGCTGCTGTAGGGGGTAAATTTCTCCTCTCCTGCCTCCTTGAGCTTCAATAGTTCTGTCCTTTGTTGTCCTTAAGGTGATTCGGGATGTGCTGCTGCTGGGACACAGGCAGGCATTTGCCTGGGTGGATGAGTGGATCGGTACGTCCATTTTCTTTTTCTACACTTCTACACTGGTGTTGGAGTTACGGGTCACGACTTAATTACGCAGACACTCCGTTGGCCTCCAGAGCTGGAGCGACTGTGTCTAAAGATGCGGCAAATATTTTGTTAATCATCCATCCTCAGTAGCCAAACCTTCACTGTCAGGCAAGAGCCTCCTGTCCAACATCTCAAACTGCCTCTGAATCATCAACAGCGGCAAGAATCAATCAATTCATCTAGTTCTCGATGGCACCAATCCTAATTTGACAAGTGGTTCTCAGCTATTATTTTATTTTATTATTATACTTATGGCAGAAGGAATCAGCCAGAATTGCAGGTACAAACAATTGTCTAATAATGTATTTTAATTTTGAATCCCCAACTGTGCTGTGATATGAGTGTATCTGCTGACCAGTGCTCAACTACCCTGCATCAAACCCTGTCACCGTCAGCTGTGCTGTTCTTTTACAGCATGGCTCTTCCTCTCCTTTTCACCACTAACCACTAACACTCCCCGAGCCGGGCCCAATCTCACCCCGCCCCGCCTGCTTGAAGCAGACCATAAATCACCTGACATGGAGTGCTTTTCTACTCCTTTCTTCTACTTTTCCATGTGCTGAATCAGTCTTTTGGCAGGGAAGCTTTGCCTTTGACCTGTGCAGTCATTAACTCTTTCTGTTATGGCTCAGATTTGCTCCCATTTCTACCTCATCTCAAGTCTCCATCACTGAAAATTAGCTCCTCAGAAACTAAACACTACTTACCGACCTATTGCACCGGCGCAAACTCATCTCCTTTCCTCCCCTTTAACCCCCAGAGTTTATTTGTGGAGGTGTTGCCAATGTATCGATCCTGGTTCTACTCCCTCTCCCCTTTTTCCAGATATGACTTTGGATGATGTGCGGGATTATGAGAGAAACATGCATGAGAAAACCAACATTAAAGTTGTAAATTACCATGAACAGCAAGAGCATTCCACACCCAAACCATCATCTCTGGATGACATAGAGATCCATGACAAAGCAAGTGTATGTCCCTTTTCATTGTCTCTTTCTTTCATCACATTTATCTGGTGTTTGTGAACGATGTGTCCGTCTGTAATGTGCTGTGTTATAGAACAGGTGGAGGTTTATGTGCCCCACCTACCCACAGGCCACTGGGCTTTGGGTGGATTAAACATAGATCACCTGACCAGGATAAATAACGAAGTTGCTAAGCTAAAGTGTGATGGCTGGTGAGTGTGGGAAGCTGAGGAACAAAGGCAAGAAGGTCAAAATCATTAATCCAACAGGAAGCGGGAGGTCAACGCAAAACCGGCTTCAAGGCAACCAGACAAGCAGGGAGCAGCCAGAAATCCATCAACAAAGATCAAACCGGTCAAACTCAAGAGGCAAACAAAAAGGGCTAAGACACAGAGACAATCTGGCAGTGGGGGCGGTTTAAATAGACCAAACAAGACACAGGTGAAACACAAGTAATCAATTTGGGGGAAGGGGGAGAACTGGCTGCAACACCGAGACAGGGACCAGCGCTGTTTCCGAAACCACACACTCGTTCCCTATTCACTACTCACGACATGGGGGACGTGGATTGAGTGAACTACGCAGTGCGCTGAATTTAAAATGATCATTCGGACACTATGGCGCACGCAAAAATGACGCCATGGTGTCCCATAATAATTACGACCCCGGTCGACGGTAAAAGTGGCCAGGTCCATTTAATTATTTTAACCCATCCGAAATACATTGAGCGGTCATTTTATGAAAATGCAATATTTTACCCTATAATTAACTTTATGTAATAAATAGAATATTAATGTCAATAATAGTAAAATAATAATTACTTATTACATAAAATAATTGGTGTCCCTTGACATTTTCAAGCCTAGACGTGATGGCACATTCTCAGGTCATATTCTGCTGCAGGGAAAACATTTAATAAAAGCAATTTTTCATCAAAAAATGACTCCAGAGCTACTTTTCATCTTTGTAAATATTCTTTTACTGAGATCCTGTGAAGGTTGATTGACTTTTTTTTTGCACATTTATGTTGTAATATTTTAGAATAATCATATTGGACCCCTACTGAAAACAACTGTAAACTACACATTGATTTCTTATTTCCCAAAAATTTCATATATCAAACCGCAGTGGAAATTACGTTAAAAAAATGTATCCCATCAGCCTTTACGGGATCACGTGATACCGTAAAGGCTGAGGGGATACAGTTCCGAGTTAGGGTGCATTGGTTGTACGCTACTTTTCGCAGTGCATTGTGGGATACATTGAGTGCACTACATAGGGTACAGCGATGCTCACTAAGAATTCGGACACTATTTCAAAATGGCATCCACACTATTGAGTGCACTATGTAGGGTATAGGGGGTGGTTTCGGACACAGCAAAGGACTTTCGAGACTTTCAACAGGAAGTGTAAAGGAACACGGGTCCGACCCCCGGTCCAACCCCCCCCCAACCCCCCCACCCCCCACCCCGCGCTCCATACGGCCCATCAATAGTCTGAGTTTAAAACATTTTGCAGAGTTTTGAGGTGCAGTCCAAATGCAAACCATCCGGATTTTTTAAAGTATCAAATTAAAGCTTCCTGTGGAGTTTGAGAGAAGGACAAGAGTTTGTACTAAATTTGACCATGTGATCCAAAATGTAACGGGAATCCTATGCTGTCAGCAACGTTTACCTAAAATTGTTTGACTTGATCTTTTCCCAATCCAGACATGACCATGGACGAGGTGAGAGAGTTTGAGCGGGACATCCAGGAGGCTACCAACCAGAAGATTGGTATATTCCCCCCGTCGATCTCCATCAACAAGACGCCGCTGTCCTCCTGCGCCCTCACCGGTCCTGCCAGTGCTCCCTCTACCCCCATGTGCACCGACGCCCCCGAGTCCCTTTCTGTCCCCAAAGATCGCCCCCGAAAAAAGTCCGCTCCCGAAACCTTGACCCTCCCCGAACCCGTCTCGAGCAGCGTCCCTCAGGGCTCTGACCTAAGCACATTGCCAATTTCAAATCACCTTCAGTCATCCACACCTTCCTCCGCCAGCTCATTTGCTGAAGTGGATGAGCAGTAGAGGGACCCTGAAGTCTTCCCTTACTGACCCTCAGATCCAGATGAAGCTAGCATAACCTCAGATTTCAATGGGGAGACTTTCTCTGGCCTCCCCCGACACTGAACGACTCCCCATTATAGCGTTGGACAGGACAGTCGCACTAGACCTCCTCATCTGTGTCATTAACACCACCCTGGCAGCTGGAATCTCAGCCACCCTGATGTGGCTGAATTCTGCATTTTGCTAATCAAAAATCGCAATCAAAAAAAAGAGAGCCTCCGCGTTGGCCTTCAATCACAAACGTATTATCGTTCTTAGTATTTGCTTTGCCTTTATCTCTCCAATTCCTGTACTACGACGTACTTGCCTTAATGCCACAGAGCCAGTGATGTTATTTTGATATTTTCGCTTTACAATATGGGCAACTAGCAGAAGTGTTACATCTGTGGAAATTAGGTGAGGAAAACCGGCCCGATCAGTAGCTCTCAGACTTCCCTGCAGAGCAGATTCCAGCCATCTTTTCCGTCTTGATTCGGAATTACCCTGCCGATGCAAGATCAGTACAATCACATAAAGGTAATGTTCACACCTCAGGTCTGCCTCACCCTGGTCGGCTAATTCGCCAAAGACAGGGTCCTACCCTCTTCCTTCCTTAAACTGCCACATTTCATACCTCCGCGGAAGTTACCACACAAAAACTCGGGCCTGCAGTGTTCGTATCTACTTACCTTTGGAATGTTTACACATGAGGAGGGTTGAAGGATAACAAGACATCGTAGTTCAAGTTGATATTCTCCCGTTAGCCTGTTAGCTTCATGATGACAACATGAAATCAGCTGTCGCTTTTCTTGTAGTCCAGCAAAGCGACGGCAAATTGTAAAATACCCGAAACCGATGCTGAGACGGGTCAAATGTAGGAAGAAGACTGGAGATTTCTTTTTTTGTTTGTTTGTTTTAAGCGTCAGCTGTTGTCTGTGCAGAGAGGAAGAAGAAAGGTTTGACTGGAGACGAGCACATGCATCAAGCTGACTTGAGAATGTGCCTCGCCGGCCGTGGGAGGTGCTGCTCGCCAAGGTCAAGCCGGTTCTTTGGAAAGATGTGGAAAACGTTGCTTTGCTTGATCCGTTATTTGTGACAGAGGAACAAATGTACCTGAAGAGGGACTCGCTGGTGAAGCCGCTATTCCTGAAGAACCATCAGATGATAAGAAGCTTTTATATGCTGCATGGGAATGCTCGCTCCATATATCCATCCACCTTAGGTGGAATTCTGTGTATATGCTGTAAATGACTGGATTGGTACAGTATATTTACTAATAAGGCTGTATGAAATAATGATTCTGGATGAGATTTTGACTGAAATATTAGCATGTCCACAGATTATAGTTCCAAAAAGTCTCAGCTCAGTGCCTCTGCATGCAGCTACAGACAAGTGTGTTGTGACTGCTTATATGTCAAACCTTCAGCATCCACAAACAAGTGGATTTAAACCTTCCATCGGATTTCTTTTTGGGGTCCCCCACACCCCCTAACCCAGATGTTACATTTCACAAGGACAAATAGTCTGTAGCTCTGATCATAGGTGGGTAAATAATCCTAAGTGCATTTACAGACTGATGCTCCAGGTTCAGAGTGGAACGGTGGCAGGAAACTCACAATACCTTGAAAATTCTGAGATTTTATTCAAAGGTTAAGGTTCTTTTGCGTGATGTTTTGACCTGAATCACAGCAGCACCATCTCACATTCTTAATAAGGCTTCGGTAAGAAACACTTTTTTCTCCACTGATTATGTTTTCTTTTGCAACTCGCTTTGTTTTTGCCACCGTTGCCCCTTTTTTTTGACAGCGTCGTTTGTTTGTCTGAGATTACGAAGCCCTTTAAGCCCTTTAAAGTGAGGTCACAGAGATGGTCGGAGAGATTTTGCCATAATATACAATTATGTTGTTACGACGGCGTCGAGTTTCACACAGGTTTTGCTAAATCGTCTTCAAATCAAAGTGCTGTAGCTTTTAATCTGGAACTGTAGCTTTCGTCTTTGCCTTTGGAGACTCCGGTGGTGTTGGAACAGTTGTTGGCCCTCTATAGTTGACATAATAACCCTTTATCAGGAAAACAGAGATGCAGGGGTGTGGTGGATCTATAGTGGGCTTAAAAAACATGCAAAATAAGTGGTGTGACATAAACTTCTACTCTGTTTAAAAGAGTAACATTGTAGTAATTGTAAATACTTCAGCTGATGAATAGGTGGTTTTTTTTCCTGATGTTGTGTTTTAGAGTCAGGTGGATCTTCTCTGGTGTTTTGTTTCAGATCGCAGACGTGTTGAAGTCTAATGGTAAAGTCATCTTTCGACGGGAGCGAACGCAGCTAAATTCGCTCTTCTCGAAGATTCCTCATCATGGCAATGCACTTTTGACCCTCCGGTCGCCGCGGTGACCGCGCAGGAGAGAAAATATTTGTACAGAAGTTCAAAATCAACATGACAATGTGGATTCTTAGTGGTTGTTTTTGATGTTTTCTTGCGAAGCTCTTCAGTGGCTCTTTAGTTGTCTTTTGAGTTATTAAGTAGTAATTATCTCTATTTTTGTGGTTTCTGTATGGTTTAAGGATCTAAATCATTGTTTGGTTGGAGAAACGGACCAAGATTTTCACCCCCCCCCCCCCCCCCCCCCCACCATGACTAAGTTAGGCCAAGCTGTTGTTTTCTCCTGATCACCAGGATCCATCTCATGAGCAGAAGCTCACTGAGGGAAGTCCAGATCAGCCCTGCCTGGTTCTTTTAGCCTTAGCCTGTTGCGTCAGAGTCCTTGGTCCCGCTGTTCCATATTCCAGGTTATTCTTCACTGTATTTGCTACATTTTTATTGCTTTTACACATTCAGTTGGTTCTTGGTTGTCATGCTTGTTTGACTTTTTCTGATGTAGAGGAATAAAGTTCACTAGTCATCAGAACTGTGTCGTTATTCGTCCATGTATCCTTCCACCAGAGCTCAGTGAACACAAGTAGTACGTTTGTTGATCAGATTTTAATTAATTCCAAGCAGACTTTATTTAATTGGATCGGATTATGTGAAGAGAAGGTCAAAGAGTAACTGAAGTGGATCAACATACAAGGAATTCTAAAAACTGCTTTTAAGTGAAAACAATATAATTCACTGTTTATGGATGAATCATTGGGGGATATAAACCGAAACGTGCACATTTGTTCATGTACACAGAAAACAGCAGAACCAACAAAGAAAAGATGAACGTAACATTTTAAAGCTACTTCACATCCCAAAGGAGAAAGGCTGAAACAGTTATCCACAACCAGAGAGATCTGCTCAGATTGGGCCCTGCATTGGAGACAGCAGCTGGGGTCACAGGGGCCACTGTGCTGGTGCTGCTGGTGCTACTGGTGCTGGTGCTGGTGCTGGTGCTGGTGCTGCTACTGGTGCTGGTGCTGCTGGTGCTGCTGGTGCTGGTGCTGCTGCTGGTGCTGGTGCTGGCCGATCCCACACACCTCCCCACATTTCCTGCTCGGTCTACTGCAGCCAGCTCTACACTGTCTGAACAGCAAGAAGCGCTGTAGGTGGCCACGGTTATGTTTTCCCCTCCTGCTCCGACCGCGCTGCTGATATTCAGGGTGCCATTTCCCTTTTGGACGGTGACTGTTCTAATGCCCGTCCCATTGATGCCATCGGTGAAATTAGCGATGAACTCCCAGTGAGCCGACGCACAGTATGTCAAAGATGAGTTACAGCTCGTTGATAAGCTGACTACCTGACACACAGGGCGGGTGACATCAGTTGCCTGGATACAGAAAAACACCATGAAAGGGGAAAAAAGACAAAAACAGACAGCTTAATCACAAGAAACAATGAAAACATTGAGGAAATTGTGGTTTCGAGGCAGGTTAGGTAGGAAAAGTCCTAAATCAAACAGAAGAATGCTGTGGGAGCCAAGACTCGCATCTAGAGACGACTGTTATTAGCTCACACCTGCAGAGACACAAACCATTGTTGCTCGCTGACGTCTGCTATTGAAGGGAGAGGTTAAAAGCAGACAAGAAGTTTCACCATAACCAGTCTAGATATATATTTTTGTATTTAAAATAACATAATACCTTGGCAGCTACTAAAAACCGGAGCACAGCGTAGTTGATGTCTGTGCCGGCAGCGTCTTGGACTTCAATGGTGAGAGTCACATCTGTTCCAGATGAGGCCCCGGCTGGTACCGTCATGTTCACAGTGCCGTTTGCTGTGCCCCCACTGCCCGCTGCTACGTTGATGGAACTGGGCGACAGTAAAGTGTAGCTGCGGTCATTGGTAGCCTTCACGGTGAGTGTCTCCACAGCAGAGCTGCCGGTTCCGGTGGAGGTCATGGTGACTGTGAACTGGACTGAAACGCTCGCTCCTGGTTCCATGCTAGTGGTGTCCGCTTGGGCCTGAAAAAGACAAGAAAGTTGAGTGGAACCAAGCTCAGACATGTTTTTTTTACCATGTGTTTGAGAGGTCTGTGCATCTGGGCCGTGTGATGATGATGAGAATTAATAAAGGAGGATATTTCAAATTTTGCTAACATTACACAGCGAGCTAAGATAGTAGCTTTGGGATGCATTTGCAGTACTCATTTACAAAAAAAGGTCCTAATGAAGATTTGGAAATAGAGCCCGATTTGAGAAAAGGTGCCGACATGATAAGTGAACAGTTCGGTCCAGCAGGAAAACTGAGCTCACAGTCAGAGTGATGCCAGAGGTCTTGATCTGTGTGGAGGCCTGTCTCTGGAAGATGGCTGGCGTTGACCTAGAAGTGGAGCTGTTGTCCTCGCCCCTCAGGTGGACCACATATTCTCCAGAGGGAACATCAGTGAATGTCACCAGGAAGGTGCCACTGTCCAGTGGCTGGAGAGCACAGGCAGAAATTGGAGTGACATTTATTTATTTATTACATCGAACCATCACATGTCAACCATAAGGTCTTCATCAGAAGAGGAAAACATCAACCTATGCCAGCTTGGGAATTGATAAACAGGACATTGAGAGGCAAGGATTTTGTTTTTATGGCTTGAGACGTGCCTGCAGTGTCCCATTGACGTCCGTTTGACTTGAACTGTCAACCAGAGTGACCTCTGTGACCTTTACTTTGTCGCTTTCTGTGACAGTGACCAGAAGACTCATATTACCGCCTGAGATTGATGACAAAAGAGAAGAAAAAACAAAACATAGTTACATGTTGAGTCCATAAACTGTTCAAACAATGTAGTGTAGAGTTGGTGTGTATATTTGATATGAGAGTCTGACCTGAGAGAGGACGTCCATCCTTTAAACTGAGATCTCCATGGGGGCCTTCACGAGCATCCACAAGATAAAAAATAAAGTTCACAGAACTTTGACCTAGCAACACACACAAAAATCTGAGTTATGTCAGCATTCAAATCAAGATGGCGATTGCATCAGTGCTATTTTGGTGCTCGGGACGCCCAGCTGCCCTCAACAATACAATACAGCACTTCTCCATATCAGACCCCCCCCCCCCCCCCCTCCCCGGAACTCACAACCCAAAATATGACCTAAATGTATGATTTTAAAGTCTGGTTCCAGGCGCTAGCATTCTCTCCCTGTTCCAATTAAATGTGTTATTATTGCTAATGATGTTATTTCATTTTCGTTTTAGTTTCACTTTAAATGGCAGCAGCAATGGTTGCACTGGTCCAACCAGTCTGGTCTGTCAACCACAAAAATGGCAGAAGTAGAGCAATGACTCCCGCAGCAAACATTCAAAACTCAACACCTTCACCTGGACGTGAGAAGAGCTGAACGAAAACAAAGCTCCAGACGCGCGCTGCCACTGACCTGTGACCTTGACAGAATAGCTGTTAAACGAATCCACCTGGATCTTCCAGGATCCTGTCCGACCACCGGGATGGATCCTTAACCGATGCAGATTTCCAGCTGCGCTGATGGAGGCCAGCGGACCGCTGGACTGACCGGAGCTCTGGGTCACTCCTGCGAACCAGACGGGAACATGTGATCAACGCTGACATGTTGAGAAAGTGACCTTGGGCGACGGGAGACGCCACCTGAGGGGTCAGTCAGGTTAAAGGTGAGGGGCGGGAATCCTGTGATGTAGATGGTCACGTTGATTAAAGAGCTGTCGACGGTGAAAGTAAACTGGTCGGGCCTCCCGGGGTTCCGTACGACCTGAAAAACTGTCACCTGGAAGACAGAAACGCAATTGTTATCAACCTGCTGCATCCAATAGGATGGTGTTCCGCCCCGGTCTGCTTCACGTGCACGCACCACAGCCCCGGCCGAGGAATCTTCTATTATTCCTGTTGCCAGAGGGAGGTCCGACTTGGAGACCTGAACAGCCTGTCCCCCAGAGGCTTGAGCTAGGTCGTAGTACAGCCGCACGTCTGACAGTCTCATTGTGGGTGAATTTTCACCCTGAGGGCTTCTGGAGACCCTTCGAAGGACATCTGTTATCATGAAATTCACCTATAATGTAAAGATAAGAAAGGCCGCTTGAGAATAAGCTTTAGTGAGGACTGAGCAGTTACTAAGAACCACCCTGTGGATCCCAGTGAGATTGAACATGAGCTGTCGTACCACAGACTTGGAGCTCTCGATCAGAGCCGTCACGGTGCTTTTCAGGTAAGCATCTTTAGCTGGAGCATCCGTAAAAACAAAGATCTCAGAGGAGGGCGGAGCTGCTGTCAGAGCCAGCTGTCAGTCCCAGATGTGACCAGAAAAGAAAAAAAACATGCCCATCATAAAGTTTCTACACCACAAATATCTGTGTTCATAAAAAATAAAATCCAGAGATTTTTATTTTCAGGCCATAATACCAAATAAGTCGGACCTTTTAAGATGTGCTGTTGGCTGCCTGAACCATGAATATCGAGCTAATGAGCCATCTATAAAGTATCTAATTTAACGATATGGAGATGCTTTTGAAGGTTTTATTTTCATATTATTGAAATGAGTTGCAGTGTGGCGTTATTATACCAGTGTGGTTGCAATTATGTTAATAAGTAAATTAAAGTCATCATCCTCGAGATGTATTTGTCCTTTAAATTGTTATTTGGGACATTTGTAAAAGGCATGTGCTCAGGTATGTCTTAAAATGTTGTTTTAGACAGACAGACAGACAGACAGACAGACAGGCAGGCAGGCAGGCAGGCAGGCAGACAGACAGACAGACAGACAGGCAGGCAGGCAGGCAGGCAGGCAGGCAGACAGACAGACAGACAGACAGACAGACAGACTGACTGACTGACTGACTGACTGACTGACTGACTGACTGACTGACTGACTGACTGACTGACTGACTCACCTGCAGTCCAGACAAGCTCAACTCTGGAGCGTCTCCACCACCTGTTGCAGTCAGTTTTTTGATGCTCTCTTTGAAGACATCAGCATTTGTTGTCCTTATCAAGGGTCCAAAATCTGTCAAAGTAAATGACAAAAAATGTGTATAATAATAACACTTTAATGAGCTGCCATTTCATGTGACGTTCACAGACGTGCTGATGGAGGTCAACAGTCACGATCTGCAGCACCTGGGTCGTTGAAGGGTACCAGGATGTAGGCAGAAGGCTCCTGCTCGGTTCCTTGCTTGCGATCAATAATGTCTAAAGACACTCGTTTAGCTTCGGCGATGTCATCGCTCATGCTGCCTGTGGTGTCGATGACAAAACAGAGCGCAGAAGCCTGGGAGAGACCCATCAACCTGCAAGAGAGGACAGAGGATGGTGACGTTAGATCATCTGGCACTGGCCCACGAGGAGAATGGACCCGGGACACGTTCTGTTGTGTAGCTTCTTACTGCAGGAATCTCCTGTCTCCCACAGCGACTCTGAGCTCCTCCAGCAGGTCCATCGTAGCGAGAACAGCCAAATCGGCCGCCTTGGGGTGGAGCGAGCCGTGGCTGGATTTAACTGTGTCCTTATTGATGCCCCCCACAGGGTCAGTTCTGCTTGTCCTGTCGAAGAACCCACCATGGCTGCATTTGCCTTACAGCCAGTGGGGAGATTTGTGTTTGGCGCACTGTCACAAAGTCACGCTTTGTTCAAAAGATGCAGCAGATGTCTTTAAATTACCTGGAGGCTTTTTTGAGGAGAAGAGACTGAAGTACCCTGAAGTCAGCAGTCCTTGCTCCAGCAGCTCAGGCAGGACATTGTCCTCACAGTTGTCCCCTTTGCAGTTTCTACAGGTTGGAGTATTTATGTCTGCAGTGAAGGCAACACAGGGAGTATCAGCATGCACCATCAGATAAATGTGCTGCCACATCCTCATTCAGGTAAAACAACGGCTCGCGGCACATCTGACCTGCCAGCGTGTCGAGAGTCTGCTCGGAATTGATCAGAGCACCGTAAGGAATGTTGTTCCCCAACTCCACCCAGTTGCTGTGGCTGTAGAAGTCCTTAAAACAAAGAACAGCAACTACTTTCATTACTATTTGTTTCTTTTGACAGTGCATATTCTCCAACACACACACTTTTATGGCTATCTCCCCAACCCCCTACCCTACCCCTCCACTTAACCTTAACCTAAACTTTAAAAAAACAAAACAAAAAAACTTAACCCACACTAAAATGGCCTCACTTTAATGTTCAAACTTGAACACAGGAGCCCGAAACGTGAAATCTCACCTGCAGGGTGTGAAATATTGCCCCAAGAATCAATCTTCCAGCAACGAAGTTCTCCAGCTGCACGCTCTCGTCTACTGACTTCATACCTCAAGAAAAGGAAAGTCCGCATGAACAGGAAGCAGTCGGGCGGTTTTCGTTAAAAACCAGCTATGATACCGACCTGCTGTGATGATATCCCGTCCTGCCTGAAATGTCTCATCATCAAAATGATGCCTGGCACTCAACACAAAAACATAGTCCACTTCTGCGTTTCTTAAGTATACATCTGCGATGGAGAGGTGGAAGCCGACGGTAGAGAGGAAAGAAGAGGAGGCACCTGCATAGCAGGCCCTCTCCACATCTCCAGCCGACAGGCTGTCGTCAATCTGAAGACAATCGAAGACACAAACACAGGTGTCCCTGCCATTAAAGTTCCAGTATGGATTCCACACCAGAATATTTCCAGTCCAGAGGTCCTAAACTGATGATATTCATCTAAGGAATTTAAAATGACTGGCCACCTTTGAATGGCGGGACAACCCATCAATAAACAAAAACCCACTCGTGTCCAACTCACAGTCAGAGTGAAGTCCCGTCCTGCTGATGCAGCGATGTCTCGGCATACTTCGGCAGTCTTCCTGAGGATGGCCCTCTGGGTGATCACACGGTGAGAGATGGATCCAGGTGAGAGGAGGGGTATGAAGCCGTGAAGGAAGCCCGGCAGGAGGACAAACATCAACACCAGCAGCATATCTGCACCTGTGGCGGACTTGCGGTCCTCACTGCGACACAACAGGAAACAAAGTGAAGAGGAGATGACTGGACGTTAACCAAGTGGAAAATAAACCTCAGGGGAGAGGGACAAAGAGGTAGAAGGAAGTAAAGATGTGACTCAGTTTAATTTTTTTTACAGCAATGGGTTGAAAGTGAAAGTGGCTGACGTTACTTTCAACTTTTTAATCCAACAATTAACAGTTTCCTCAACAAAACAACCTTGTGATTGGATTAGATATCATCTCTCTGTGTGTGGCGCTTTCTATTTTAGTTGCCATGGAGACTGTGGACTGGATTTAGACAGCAGTTTGCTGTCTCAACGCATCCACTCACTCAGAACTTTTGAAAGTTGAATTTTCTTTCCTTTTTTTTAATTGACCACCTTGAAAAGTAAATATAAAAAACTTGAAATCTCTCTCACCTGTGTGCGTTGTTGTGCGCCTCGCTCCAGTTTTGCTCACACAGGTAGACGCTGATGTGTTTCTGCTGACAATACACAGGTAGCCTTATTTTTTCTCTTGCAGTCACGATTCGCTGTGCTGGAAAAGAATCCAGCATATCTGGCCCTCTGTCTCTCTTTCTCAAGAAACACTCTTCATGGCAGAACCCAAAGTATTTAAATATGTAACCGAGTAGTTCGTTGGTGAATAAGCAAGTTAATATCGCTGGATCTTGTTTGTATTTTCTTATATTGTGTTGAAATAAATGATTTCTTGAAATAAGAAACAAGTTGAAATAAGTCTGCATCTCAACATAGAGTCCAGCTATTGAGCTGCGTCATGAAATTACAGAAGAATGTGTTTAAGATTAAATTGTAAAGATACATTCCTCAGTTATCAACATACAGTAAGGACATGCACACACACACACACGTGCGTGCGCACAGTTACAGAGCAAAGGTGAACTTGATGATCACTGGAGTGTGAAGTCCATGAAGTTGTCTTTCCTTTCCTTTCCTTTCCTTTCCTTTCCTTTCCTTTCCTTTCCTTTCCTTTCCTTTCCTTTCGTGATCCTCGGGATGCTGTGTGTGTGTGTGTGTGTGTGTGTGTGTGTGTACTGGGACATACATTTTCTGGGGTCAGCACCCCATCAGGAAGAGAAAACGCTTATTATAATGTTTTCCACCACAATTTCGAGCAGCGTAATAAAATCATCCTGTAGTTCTTAAACTAAAACAAATCCACATGACATGAATGTTTTTGTTTTGTTTTTTTAAAAAAAAAGAAATGTTTTCTCTCAAAAACCTGCATTGGCTTGATTGCAGACTAATTGTGTGAGCAAATGGTGCGTTCGTGTGCAGGTGTGTGTGTGTGTGCGTGCGCGCGTGCGTGTGTGTGTCTCCCTGCCAGGGTCCGAGGTTTCCTGTGTGTCCAGATCCCTGCTTTTGTTCTCTCCCCCACCTGTCGCTCTTATTACACTCACCTGGGCAGGAGACTGGAGGAAGCACCTGAACCAGCTGCAGCCAATCACCAATCAGCTCTCCTTAAAAGGCCGGCTCTGGCTTCCCTCCAGTTCCAGATGTTTCCACATGTTATATCTGTGCCAGCATCAGTTGTCTCATGACAGTGGTAGTGTTCATCTCCTGCGGTTTCTCTTTTTTTTGGGGGGGGGGGGGGGGGTTTAATCAACTCATGTTTCCGACTTTTGAAGAGAATTGTGTTTGCTTTTTGATATGTTTCTGTTTTCTGTTACAGTTAGTTTAGAAGTTAAGAATAATATAGGTAATCATTAGCAAGAGTAAAAACAATAAGTAGTCAGTTGACCCTCCCTTGACATAACTGTTGTTTGGATAATTGTAATCAGGGGAGACAGTCAGGCTGAAAGTGTTAAACAAACATCGTAAAACTGGACAGCATAGTTTAGTGGTGTTGATTTATCTGCAGGAAGAATGTGAACTTTGATCTGGCTATGTGTGAAACAGTTAAAAACAATGGAGAACAAGGACGATGCCAGCATCAAATGGAACTGGAAGAAGAAGACGAGGTCATCCAATCAGAATACAACATAGGACTGGATTAGCATCAGTAATTTGCCTATGTGTTTCCATAAAAGACTGGGTCAAGACAATTAACTTTGTTATTGTAGGGTTTTGAACTGGCCCGGAGCTCCGTGATATTTGTATCTTGAATCGCTTCTATTTGCTAAATACATTTTACAGAGAGAAATTGTCGTTTTTCTTCTTGAAGTCTTCATTCGAAGAACACGCGGATCAGCAGTGACACATTTTAGCGTATAGCGATCCAACAATTTACCGTATGTTTTTTCTCAACGAAGCAAATCATGCTACGCACATCCTGCGTAAATTAAATGTCTTTGGCATCAGAACACCAAACTGGCCCGCGAAGCCTTCCATTATAAAGCCCATCTCAAGATTTTAAGCTCTCATTTTTTTAACACCTTAAAAATCACAGAAGGTAAGAAAAGGAACACAATCACCATAAAGGTGATGCCAAACATCACCCAGGACTCATTGACTATAATTGGATGGAGCGACTCACTCGCCCTGTCATAAACACAGTTGAGGTTGCTCTCCAGTTTGTGGGTGAACTCGCCCCTCCGGGGATCCGAGGAGACGTGGGTGACTTTGAAAACCTCGTAAGGGGGAATCAACACCTGGCCGTCCTCTTCCAATGCTGAGTAGTGACTTATATCAACGCCGAAACACGTGTGGACCTGGAAACACGTGTTTCCCCTCCGACGACACCCATCAGAGCCGAGGACAAACGTGCCGAAGCGCAGCAGTTTTCCGGACGTGTTCAGATTCAAGGAGGGGTCTGAAGGGTAACTTGTCGTGTGGCACAACCTCTGACTGTGTTTCAGAATCTGAATGGCTTCGCTTAGATAAGCGAAAAGGGGTTGAGATTCAGAGGTGAGTTGTTTTTCAGGACCCTCCGCAGCCGTAAGGACGGTCCCCCCCGGCCGCCTCACAGCTTGTGTGTACATGTATATGGCGACTGAATGCTGTTTCTGCATGTAACGGTGCTCAGGAGTTGTAGCTTTTTGCTCTGCATTGCTCCAGGCTTGGCTGAAGTTCATGCTGGCGTTCCATATCCTCGACCGGTCTGCTGTGACTATGACCTTGGACGTACAGGCATCGGGATTCAGATCCAGGTCTGGATCCTGATCATCCTGCATCAGGAACGTCTGTTATAGCATTTGGCCGTTCGTGATACTTCAAGTTACACTTATACAACCTAATTCCGTGAAGAGAATACCTGTCCAAGGAGATAGTGCCAGCTGCTATGTAAAACAGCAAAGATCAGCAGTGCACTTAAAAAGACAATTGCAGTAATGGCGCATGTAGACAAAGATCTCCTCTGGCATGTTTCCCTGTCGCTGGCAGGCATAATGAATCTGGAACACAGTAAAAATGATGCGTCATCCACTACAGAACTCTGTGATGTCTGTTATTTGCACTCATAGAAACAGTAAATCATACCTGGAGGCAGCAGACAGAACGCAGAATGGGGATTATACCGTCTTGATGTCTGCGTTAGAAAGCGTGGAACACGGCGTTGAAGCAACTGGAGACGGGAAAGAGGCCGGTTAACGCCAGTGTACACAGCATTAAAGTAATCAAGCCAGCAGCTTGTGAAAACATCAAATGTCCTGGTTTGAGACACTAGGATGGAGCAGCAACAGTGTTTATGTCACTCTTTTACCCCCCGACACACACGTAAACACACTCACACACAAAGTCACTCTCTTTAAATCATTACTAAATATGTTAGTTGCAGCTCACCACACTGTCGGTGCGGCCATGGCAATGGTTTGTTGTAGCAAAATGGGTTTGCTGCGCTCTTCCCTTGCTATAAGTGCTTTTAAATTACGTAGCATTATTTAATACGGGTGTGTGCTACCAAACTGGAACGACCAGTGTTGCCGCATGGAGAATCTCCCGCCCGCTGTGACTGACAAAACCAGCGCTGTTTTTTTTTAAACAGCGCTGTACGTTTCTTTGGGGAGATGCTAATTTCCCTAATGGACACCCCCTAAAGGGATCAATAAAGTACCCTGGTTCTGATTCTGATTCTGATCATGACGCTGCTGAGGAAACTCAGAATAAGTGATACGCTGCACAGGAAAGCTAAAGTGATCAGGATGTACTGATGTGATGTTGGTAGAGGACAAGTACCGTAAATGTGGGGTGAATTAGGCTTTATTGTTCAGTTCTTCTTCCTCTTGTTGTCTCAGCCAGTCAGGTCAGAGTTTGACCGGCAACTAGAGTCGAAATGACAGAAACAGGATTGTACAGAGCCAAAGCTGTGTTTTCCTTTTCAAACCCGCATTTGTTTCTTTCAGGCACATCCAGTTTGGCAATTGGAAAAGTTTAGCGACCCTTTGTGTGTTGCTGCTGATGGCTTTTCTATTATTTAATGACCCGTTCCTCCTGCTCTGGTGGCCTCAGGAACCTGCGCAAGTAAGAGAACACATTTGACCCTTTCTATAATCACCGTAGTGGCATTTGCCTGTAAATATATACTGGAACAAACGATGAAGCTGCATTACACTTCAATCTGAATATGCAACACTCGTGAATGTAATTGCTGACTGCTGTTCCTGCCTGCGGCTGCTGCAGGGATCAGAAACCGGTGGGTTGCCCCCGCCCGCGAGACGTTACCCGCTGACAACAACAATGGTGCTGATCTGCAGCCGCTACCACCGACCTGTTTGTCGACTGGCTCGTCAGCAGATGGTGTCCTTTTCAAATGGAAACAGAAACCTGAGTAAAAATGCCTGGACACGCTTATTTGTGTTCTGTTAAATGACTTACAAGTAAAGTAAATACACATTGGCTGGTCGGCTGAGTCGCCTCATAGCCAGAAGGGTCTAGGTTCAATCCCAGATCCGTGTGGGTTTCCTCCCAAAGTCCAAAGATAAGGACATCAGATTGATTGGAGACACCCCCAGGGTTGAGTGTATGTGTGAACGGTGCCCTGTAGTGACCTGTCCAGGATCCGGAGGATTCCTGCCTCTGACCTGGTGATGATTGACATGGAGTCTAGAGCCCCCCTGTGGCCAAGATTAGAAAAAAGGAAAACATATTCACCATTAACTACCTGCTTATTAACACGTGTATAAGCAGCATATTGATGCTTCATGATTTATTACCAAGCAGTTGTGACCTTATTCTGTAAGATAGTTAATGGCGAATACATGGTGTTACTGTAATGATGGATTGATGGATCTTTACTGTTCCCTTTCCTTTAAAGGCTGAAAAATAAATTGTGTTTTCCATTAAACCGCCAAAATGTTGCATCAGAATTAGGGAGCACAGCCTTATGAGTCTACACCAAGCTTCCACAATTCTAGTTCAGGCTTCCATTTAAGGTCACGATAGAGGCTCTGTTATTTGCATAGCGAGTTCAGAGTTGACCATCAGACGACGTCCGCTATAAACGGGAACATTTCGTTTCCGCCGACGTCTCATGTCATCGGTGTAAACCACAAGTATTTTGCTTGAAAAACTGAAGTTACAGTTGCTTTGCTCTACTTCTTACAGATCAACACATGTCTCTTAAGTTACTGGTGATGATGTTACATTGTCTTCAAATGAAAAAACTTGATTTGTCCTCAACAATAGAAAAAATAAAACCAAATTATGAAGAACTTAAAAAAAACCAACCTGAGACAAGGTTGCATATCATAGAAGGTTACAGTAGTACAGTTGTCGTAGTGGTGGTACAAGTAGACACATGAATATTTGCTCATACATCTCTGTCTGACTTGACTCTGCAGTAAATTACCCAGTTGGGCTCGAGCAGTGGTTCCTAAAATCTTCTACGTGACAGAGAAGGCGTGGAACTACTACCCCACACCATCACAGGTAGGCAGAGAGTCACCTTGTAAATTTGCTTTAGGAAAAGCCTAAACTGGAAGGGAAGAGGGAGTCTCCTCAACTGCTACTGTCTCGTGTTTTGGACCATTTCTATCCTCTGCTATTCGATTCTCTACTCTGGAATTGGACGTGTGCAGTTTTTCTGATTTATAGTCGTGGCAGTTTGAAACCTCTGTGTAAACTAACTGCGGTTCTCTCGTGTTCCATTTGTATTGTTTGCGGACGTCTCTTGAACCCCTGCGATGATCTGCAGAATATACAGTAAGTGACATCTCTCCTCAACCTTTTCACAGTTTGACGTCACCGACCAATTGAAGGTTTCATATAATTACATATTTGTTGCAAACTTTATGTTTCGGATTGAGAAATAGGGAGTTTCCACTGTTAGTGTTTTATTTTTTCAGTCAGCGATGGATGAGATTTGATGTATTCAGTGCATTTGATTCATTATTCTGAAATATTTCATCCGCAGTGCTCATTACTGCCCAAGTTTTCCATCCACATAGAGACAAAATACGAGGACAACAAAGGCATCAATGACAATGTGAGTGTACTGTGCTAGAAGAGAGATCAGGTCCGCTCCCTGTTCTCAATCCTCAATCAAACGGCTGCTTTTTCTTCATTTCCACCTGATTCTGCATCGTTCTGTGTGAATTAGACATGAGCACGGCAGATCATTTTGATCATGTCGTTATGACCACGATTCTGAAGCCCAAAGCTCTGAGTCAGCTGGGTATGAAACACGGCGCCGAGCCAAACAGAACTCCTCAGGCCCGCAGTGTAAGCAGTCTACGCAGCAACAAATGTGTTTTTATATAGAGAAAAATACTGGTAGGTGAAAGGATTGTGCAGTTTCCTCTCTTTACTACTACCTTCTCGTGCTGCTCTCTTTCTTTGCCTGGTTCCCCTGCATCTCTCTCTCTCTTCCTCCTCGCTCTTCCCATCCCACAGCATCACTTCTGCTGCCACCCACAATAAGACAGGAGGGAAAAGAATCAGGAAGTGGACCAGTTTATACAAAAAAGAAACTACTTCGACTGTTTTTTTTACACACGTTTAAGTGTTTTCGAGGCCGTTCTGCGACATCAGAGGAAATGTGAGATATTAGCACCACCTACTGGTTCAGTATGGAAACGCACCACTCGCGTATTTGGTCGGCAGACAGTATCCCCATTTGTGTTTAAAAAAAGTGTCTTTCTCACATTCTTAATAAGGCTTCGGTAAGAAACACTTTTTTCTCCACTGATTATGTTTTCTTTTGCAACTCGCTTCGTTTTTGCCACCGTTGCCCCTTTTTTTTGACAGCGTCGTTTGTTTGTCTGAGATTACGAAGCCCTTTAAGCCCTTTAAAGTGAGGTCACAGAGATGGTCGGAGAGATTTTGCCATAATATACAATTATGTTGTTACGACGGCGTCGAGTTTCACACAGGTTTTGCTAAATCGTCTTCAAATCAAAGTGCTGTAGCTTTTAATCTGGAACTGTAGCTTTCGTCTTTGCCTTTGGAGACTCCGGTGGTGTTGGAACAGTTGTTGGCCCTCTATAGTTGACATAATAACCCTTTATCAGGAAAACAGAGATGCAGGGGTGTGGTGGATCTATAGTGGGCTTAAAAAACATGCAAAATAAGTGGTGTGACATAAACTTCTACTCTGTTTAAAAGAGTAACATTGTAGTAATTGTAAATACTTCAGCTGATGAATAGGTGGTTTTTTTTCCTGATGTTGTGTTTTAGAGTCAGGTGGATCTTCTCTGGTGTTTTGTTTCAGATCGCAGACGTGTTGAAGTCTAATGGTAAAGTCATCTTTCGACGGGAGCGAACGCAGCTAAATTCGCTCTTCTCGAAGATTCCTCATCATGGCAATGCACTTTTGACCCTCCGGTCGCCGCGGTGACCGCGCAGGAGAGAAAATATTTGTACAGAAGTTCAAAATCAACATGACAATGTGGATTCTTAGTGGTTGTTTTTGATGTTTTCTTGCGAAGCTCTTCAGTGGCTCTTTAGTTGTCTTTTGAGTTATTAAGTAGTAATTATCTCTATTTTTGTGGTTTCTGTATGGTTTAAGGATCTAAATCATTGTTTGGTTGGAGAAACGGACCAAGATTTTCACCCCCCCCCCCCCATGACTAAGTTAGGCCAAGCTGTTGTGTTTTCTCCTGATCACCAGGATCCATCTCATGAGCAGAAGCTCACTGAGGGAAGTCCAGATCAGCCCTGCCTGGTTCTTTTAGCCTTAGCCTGTTGCGTCAGAGAGTCCTTGGTCCCGCTGTTCCATATTCCAGGTTATTCTTCACTGTATTTGCTACATTTTTACTGCTTTTACACATTCAGTTGGTTCTTGGTTGTCATGCTTGTTTGACTTTTTCTGATGTAGAGGAATAAAGTTCACTAGTCATCAGAACTGTGTCGTTATTCGTCCATGTATCCATGAAGAGAAGGTCAAAGAGTAACTGAAGTGGATCAACATACAGGGAATTCTAAAAACTGCTTTTAAGTGAAAACAATATAATTCACTGTTTATGGATGAATCATTGGGGGATATAAACCGAAACGTGCACATTTGTTCATGTATAGTGATCCCTCGGAGTTGCGTTCCAAAAATAACACGCGAAAAGTGAAATCCGTGAAGTAGTCAGCTTTATTTTATTTTTTTATTATTTTACAATGCAATACTAAACTATAGAATGAAACCAAAAATCAAAACCTGTTTTAAAGCCCAGAATTTGTTTAAAACAATTTTAATCTAGTAATACAAGGTTGGAAACATTGTCACTCGCGTATTTCCCAGTCCCAGCTGTGCCTCTTCGTCCTGACTCCGCTCCGCTGGAGCGTCTGTTTCTACTGAAGGCGCAGGAGTCTTTCTCCGAGAGAAGGACATTGTTATGGGTAGTTGTTGGCGCTCTCTTTTTCTGAGCAAGAAGATTTTTATAAACTGATATGCCACCTTCGATTATATTTGAGAACTGCAATGAACGACTCGCATAAAAAAAAAAAAAAAAAAAAAATCCGTGAAGCAGCGAAGCCGTGAAAGATGAAACGCGATATAGCGAGGGATCACTGTACACAGAAAACAGCAGAACCAACAAAGAAAAGATGAATGTAACGTTTTAAAGCTACTTCACATACCAAAGGAGAAAGGCTGAAACAGTTATCTACAACCAGAGAGATCTGCTCAGATTGGGCCCTGCATTGGAGACGCAGCTGGGGTCACAGGGGCCACTGTGCTGGTGCTGCTCTGCTTGGCCGATCCCACACACCTCCCCACGTTTCCTGCTCGGTCTACTGCAGCCAGCTCTACACGGTCTGAACAGCAAGAAGCGTTGTAGGTGGCCACGGTTATGTTTTCCCCTCCTGCTCCGACCGCACTGCTGATATTCAGGGTGCCATTTCCCTTTCGGATGGTGACTGTTCTAATGCCCGTCCCGTTGATGCCATCGGTGAAATTAGCGATGAACTCCCAGTGAGCCGACGCACAGTATGTCAAAGATGAGTAACAGCTCGTTGATAAGCTGACTACCTGACACACAGGGCGGGTGACATCAGTTGCCTGGATACAGAAAAACACCACGAAGGGGAAAAAAGACAAAAACAGACAGCTTAATCACGAGAAACAATGAAAACATTGAGGAAATTGTGGTTTTGAGGCAGGTTAGGTAGGAAAAGTCCTAAATCAAACAGAAGAATGCTGTGGGAGCCAAGACTCGCATCTAGAGACGACTGTTATTAGCTCACACCTGCAGAGACACAAACCATTGTTGCTCGCTGACATCTGCTATTGAAGGGAGAGGTTAAAAGCAGACAAGAAGTTTCACCATAACCAGTCTAGATATATATATTTTTATATTTAAAATAACATATAATACCTTGGCAGCTACTACAAACCGGAGCACAGCATAGTTGATGTCTGTGCCGGCAGCGTTTTGGACTTCAATGATGAGAGTCACATCTGTTCCAGATGAGGCCCCGGCTGGTACCGTCATGTTCACAATGCCGTTTGCTGTGCCCCCGCTGCCCGCTGCTACGTTGATGGAACTGGGCGACAGTAAAGTGTAGCTGCGGTCATTGGTAGCCTTCACGGTGAGTGAGGTGGAGGTCGTGGTGACTGTGAACTGGACTGAAACGCTCGCTCCTGGTTCTATGCTAGTGGTGTCCGCTTGGGCCTGAAAAAGACAAGAAAGTTGAGCGGAACCAAGCTCAGACATGTTTTTTTACTATGTGTTGTTGCGGATATGCACGTTTGAGAGATCTGTCCATCTAGGTCGTGTGATGAAGATGAGAATTAATAAATGAGGATATTTCAAATTTTGCTAACATTACACAGCGAGCTAAGATAGTAGCTTTGGGATGCATTTGCAGTACTCATTTACAAAAAAAGGTCCTAATGAAGATTTGGAAATAGAGCCCGATTTGAGAAAAGGTGCCGACATGATAAGTGAACAGTTCGGTCCAGCAGGAAAACTGAGCTCACAGTCAGAGTGATGCCAGAGGTCTTGATCTGTGTGGAGGCCTGTCTCTGGAAGATGGCTGGCGTTGACCTAGAAGTGGAGCTGTTGTCCTCGCCCCTCAGGTGGACCACATATTCTCCAGAGGGAACATCAGTGAATGTCACCAGGAAGGTGCCACTGTCCAGTGGCTGGAGAGCACAGGCAGAAATTGGAGTGACATTTATTTATTTATTACATCGAACCATCACATGTCAACAATATGGTCTTCATCAGAAGAGGAAAACATCAACCTATGCCAGCTTGGGAATTGATAAACAGGACATTGAGAGGCAAGGATTGTTTTTATGGCTTGAGACGTGCCTGCAGTGTCCCATTGACGTCCGTTTCACTTGAACTGTCAACCAGAGTGACCTCTGTGACCTTTACTTTGTCGCTTTCTGTGACAATGACCAGAAGACTCATATTACCGCCTGAGATTGATGACAAAAAAGAAAAAACAAAACATAGTTACATGTTGAGTCCATAAACTGTTCCAACAATGTAGTGTAGAGTTGGTGTGTATATTTGATATGAGAGTCTGACCTGAGAGAGGACGTCCATTCTTTAAACTGAGATCTCCATGGGGGCCTTCACGAGCATCCACAAGATAAAAAATAAAGTTCACAGAACTTTGACCTAGCAACACACACAAAAATCTGAGTTATGTCAGCATTAAAATCTAAAGATGGCGATTGCATCAGTGCTATTTTGGTGCTTGGGACGCCCAGCTTCCCTCAACAATACAATACAGCACTTCTCCATATCAGACCCCCCCCCCCCCCCCCCACTTCCTCCCCGGAACTCACAACCCAAAATATGACCTAAATGTATGGTTTTAAAGTCTGGTTCCAGGCACTAGCATTCTCTCCCTGTTCCAATTAACAGTGTTATTATTGCTAATGATGTCATTTCATTTTCGTTTTAGTTTCACTTTAAATGGCAGCAGCAATGGTTGCACTGGTCCAACCAGTCTGGTCTGTCAACCACAAAAATGGCAGAAGTAGAGCAATGACTCCCGCAGCAAACATTCAAAACTCAACACCTTCACCTGGACGTGAGAAGAGCTGAACGAAAACAAAGCTCCAGACGCGCGCTGCCACTGACCTGTGACCTTGACAGAATAGCTGTTAAACGAATCCACCTGGATCTTCCAGGATCCTGTCTGACCGCCGGGATGGATCCTTAACCGATGCAGATTTCCAGCCGCGCTGATGGAGGCCAGCGGACCGCTGGACTGACCGGAGCTCTGGGTCACTCCTGCGAACCAGACGGGAACATGTGATCAACGCTGACATGTTGGGAAACCTCGGGCGACGGGAGACGCCACCTGAGGGGTCAGTCAGGTTAAAGGTGAGGGGCGGGAATCCTGTGATGTAGATGGTCACGTTGATTAAAGAGCTGTCGACGGTGAAAGTAAACTGGTCGGGCCTCCCGGGGTTCCGTACGACCTGAAAAACTGTCACCTGGAAGACAGAAACGCAATCGTTATCAACCTGCTGCATCCAATAGGATGGTGTTCCGCCCCGGTCTGCTTCACGTGCACGCACCACAGCCCCGGCCGAGGAATCTTCTATTATTCCTGTTGCCAGAGGGAGGTCTGACTTGGAGACCTGAACAACCTGTCCCCCAGAGGCCTGAGCTAGGTCGTAGTACAGCCGCACGTCTGACAGTCTCATTGTGGGCGAATTTTCACCCCGAGGGCTTCTGGAGACCCTTCGAGGGACATCTGTTATCATGAAATTCACCTATAATGTAAAGATAAGAAAGGCCGCTTGAGAATAAGCTTTAGTGAGGACTGAGCAGTTACTAAGAACCACCCTGTGGATCCCAGTGAGATTGAACATGAGCTGTCGTACCACAGACTTGGAGCTCTCGATCAGAGCCGTCACGGTGCTTTTCAGGTAAGCATCTTTAGCTGGAGCATCCGTAAAAACAAAGATCTCAGAGGAGGGCGGAGCTGCTGTCAGAGCCAGCTGTCAGTCCCAGATGTGAACAGAAAAGAAAAAAAGGTGCCTATCATAAAGTTTCTACACCACAAATATCTGTGTTCATAAAAAATAAAATCTAGAGATTTTTATTTTCAGGCCATAATACCAAATAAATCGGACCTTTTAAGATGTGCTGTTGGCTGCCTGAACCATGAATATCGAGCTAATGAGCCATCTATAAAGTATCTAATTTAACGATACTCACTCACCTGCAGTCCAGACAAGCTCATCTCTGGAGCATCTCCACCACCTGTTGCAGTCAGTTTTTTGATGCTCTCTTTGAAGACATCAGCATTTGTTGTCCTTATCAAGGGTCCAAAATCTGTCAAAGTAAATGACAAAAAATGTGTATAATAATAATAATAATAATAATAATAATAATAATAATAATAATAATAATAACACTTTAATGAGCTGCCATGTCATGTGACGTTCACAGATGTGCGGACAGAGGTCAACAGTCACGATCTGCAGCCGTGGCAGCACCTGGGTCGTTGAAGGGTACCAGGATGTAGGCAGAAGGCTCCTGCTCGGTTCCTTGCTTGCGATCAATAATGTCTAAAGACACTCGTTTAGCTTTGGCGATGTCATTGCTCATGCTGCCTGTGGTGTTGAGGACAAAACAGAGCGCAGAAGCCTGGGAGAGACCCATCAACCTGCAAGAGAGGACAGAGGATGGTGACGTTAGATCATCTGGCACTGGCCCACAAGGAGAATGGACCCGGGACACGTTCTGTTGTGTAGCTTCTTACTGCAGGAATCTCCTGTCTCCCACAGCGACTCTGAGCTCCTCCAGCAGGTCCATCGTAGCGAGAACAGCCAAATCGGCCGCCTTGGGGTGGAGCGAGCCGTGGCTGGATTTAACTGTGTCCTTATTGATGCCCCCCACAGGGTCAGTTCTGCTTGTCCTGTCGAGTGACCCACCATGGCTGCATTTGCCTTACAGCCAGTGGGGAGATTTGTGTTTGGCGCACTGTCACACAGTCATGCTTTGTTCAAAAGATGCAGCAGATGTCTTTAAATTACCTGGAGGCTTTTTTGAGGAGGAGAGACTGAAGTACCCCGAAGTCAGCAGTCCTTGCTCCAGCAGCTCAGGCAGGATATTGTCCTCACAGTTGTCCCCGTTGCAGTTTCTACAGGTTGTAGTATTTATGTCTGCAGTGAAGGCAACACAGGGAGTATCAGCATGCACCATCAGATAAATGTGCTGCCACATCCTCGTTCAGGTAACACAACGGCGAGCGGCACATCTGACCTGCCAGCGTGTCGAGAGTCTGCTCGGAATTGATCAGAGCACCGTAAGAAATGTTGTTCCCCAACTCCACCCAGTTGCTGTGGCTGTAGAAGTCCTTAAAACAAAGAACAGCAACTACTTTCATTACTATTTGTTTCTTTTGACAGTGCATATTCTCCAACACACACACTTTTATGGCTACCTCCCTAACCCCCTACCCTACCCCTCCACTTAACCTTAACCTAAACTTTAAAAAAAATAAAAAATAAAACTTAACCCACACTAAAATGGCCTCACTTTAACGTTCAAACCGAAACGTGAAATCTCACCTGCAGGGTGTGAAATATTGCCCCAAGAGTCAATCTTCCAGTAACGAAGTTCTCCAGCTGCACGCTCTCGTCTACTGACTTCATACCTCAAGAAAAGGAAAGTCCGCATGAACAGGAAGCAGTCGGGCGGTTTTCGTTAAAAACCAGCTATGATACCGACCTGCTGTGATGATATCCCGTCCTGCCTGAAACGTCTCATTATCAAAATGATGCCTGGCACTCAACATAAAAACAAGGTCCACTGCTGCGTTGCTTAAGTATACCTCTGCGATGGAGAGGTGGAAGCCGACGGTAGAGCGGAAAGAAGAGGAGGCACCTGCATAGCAGGCCCTCTTCACATCTCCAGCCGACAGTCTGTCGTCAATCTGAAGACAATCGAAGACACAAACACAGGTGTCCCTGCCATCAAAGTTCCAGTATGGATTCCACACCAGAATATTTCCAGTCCAGAGGTCCTAAACTGATGATATTCATCTAAGGAATTTAAAATGACTGGCCACCTTTGAGTGGCGGGACAACCCATCAATAAACAAAAACCCACTTGTGTCCAACTCACAGTCAGAGTGAAGTTCCGTCGTGCTGATGCAGCGATGTCTCGGCATACTTCTGCAGTCTTCCTGAGGATGGCCCTCTGGGTGATCACACGGTGAGAGATGGATCCAGGTGAGAGGAGGGGTTTGAAGCCGTGAAGGAAGCCCGGCAGGAGGACAAACATCAACACCAGCAGCATATCTGCACCTGTGGCGGACTCGCGGTTCTCACTGCGACACAACAGGAAACAAAGTGAAGAGGAGATGACTGGACGTTAACCAAGTGGAAAATAAACCTCAGGGGAGCAAGATGAAGAGATAGAAGGAAGTAAAGATGTGACTCAGTTTAATTTTTTACAGCAATGGGTTGAAAGTGGCTGACGTTACTTTCAACTTTTTAATCCAACAATTAACAGTTTCCTCAACAAAACAACCTTGTGATTGGATTAGATATCATCTCTCTGTGTGTGGCGCTTTCTATTTTAGTTGCCATGGAGACTGTGGACTGGATTTAGACAGCAGTTTGCCGTCTCAACGCATCCACTCACTCAGAACTTTTGAAAGTTGAATTTTCTTTCCTTTTTTTTTTTTTTTTTTTTTATTAAATTGACCACCTTGAAAAGTAAATATAAAAAACTTGAAATCTCTCTCACCTGTGTGCGTTGTTGTGCGCCTCGCACCAGTTTTGCTCACACAGGTAGACGCTGATGTGTTTCTGCTGACAATACACAGGTACCCTTATTTTTTCTCTTGCAGTCACGATTCGCGAGCAAATGGTGCGTTCGTGTGCGTTCGTGTGCGTTCGTGTGCAGGTGTGTGCAGGTGTGTGCAGGTGTGTGCAGGTGTGTGCAGGTGTGTGTCTCCCTGCCAGGGTCCGAGTTTCCTGTGTGTCCAGATCCCTGCTTTTGTTCTCTCCCCCACCTGTCGCTCTTATTACGCTCACCTGGGCAGGAGATTGGAGGAAGCACCTGGACCAGCTGCAGCCAATCACCAATCAGCTCTCCTTAAAAGGCCGGCTCTGGCTTCCCTCCAGTTCCAGATGTTTCCACATGTTATATCTGTGCCAGCATCAGTCGTCTCATGACGGTTGTAGTGTTCATCTCCTGCGGTTTCTCTTTTTTTTGTGTGTTTTTTTTTTTTTAATCAACTCATGTTTCTGACTTTTGAAGAGAATTGTGTTTGCTTTTTGTATATGTTTCTGTTTTCTGTTACAGTTAGTTTAGAAGTTAAGGATAATATAGGTAATCATTAGCAAGAGTAAAAACAATAAGTAGTCAGTTGACCCTTCCTTGACATAACTGTTGTTTGGATAATTGTAATCAGGGGAGACAGTCAGGCTGAAAGTGTTAAACAAACATCGTAAAACTGGACAGCATAGTTTAGTGGTGTTGATAAGTGAAATTAAATTGAAACAGTTAAAAACAATGGAGAACAAAGACTACGCCAGCATCCAATGGAACTGGAAGAAGACAAGGTCATCCAATTAGAATACAACATAGGACTGGATTAGCATCAGTAATTTGCCTATGTGTTTCTATAAAAGACTGGGTCAAGGGATAGTTAGGTTGTCAGACTTTATGCCCTGACAATTGACTTTGTTATTGTAGGGTTTTGAACTGGCCCGGAGCTCCGTGATATTTGTATCTTGAATCGGTTCTATTTGCTAAATACATTTTGAAATTGTCATTTTTCTTCTTGAAGTCTTCATTCAAAGAACACGCGGATCAGCAGTAACACATTTTAGTGTATAGCGATCCAACAATTTAACGTATGTTTTTTCTCATCAAACTCTCGGAAATATCGAGCCACCTTTAAAAAATAAATAAATCAACGAAGCAAATCATGCTACGCACATCCTGCATAAATTAAATGTCTTTGGCATCAGAACACCAAACTGGCCCGCGAAGCCTTCCATTATAAAGCCCATCTCAATTAAAGATTTTAAGCTCTCATTTTTTTAACACCTTAAAAATCACAAAAGGTAAGAAAAGGAACACAATCACCATAAAGGTGATGCCAAACATCACCCAGGACTCATTGACTATAATTGGATGGAGCGACTCACTCGCCCTGTCATAAACACAGTTGAGGTTGCTCTCCAGTTTGTGGGTGAACTCGCCCCTCCGGGGATCCGAGGAGACGTGGGTGACTTTGAAAACCTCGTAAGGGGGAATCAACACCTGGCCGTCCTCTTCCAATGCTGAGTAGTGACTTATATCAACGCCGAAACACGTGTGGACCTGGAAACACGTGTTTCCCCTCCGTCAACACCCATCAGAGCCGAGGACAAACGTGCCGAAGCGCAGCAGTTTGCCGGACGTGTTCAGATTCAATGAGGGGTAACTTGTCGTGTGGCACAACCTCTGACTGTGTTTCAGAATCTGAATGGCTTCGCTTAGATAAGCGAAAAGGGGTTGAGATTCAGAGGTGAGTTGTTTTTCAGGACCCTCCGCAGCCGTAAGGACGGTCCCCCCCGGCCGCCTCACAGCTTGTGTGTACATGTATATGGCGACTGAATGCTGTTTCTGCATGTAACGGTGCTCAGGAGTTGTAGCTTTTTGCTCTGCATTGCTCCAGGCTTGGCTGAAGTTCATGCTGGCGTTCCATATCCTCGACCGGTCTGCTGTGACTATGACCTTGGACGTACAGGCATCGGGATTCAGATCCAGGTCTGGATCCTGATCATCCTGCATCAGGAACGTCTGTTATAGCATTTGGCCGTTCGTGATACTTCAAGTTACACTTATACAACCTAATTCCGTGAAGAGAATACCTGTCCAAGGAGATAGTGCCAGCTGCTATGTAAAACAGCAAAGATCAGCAGTGCACTTAAAAAGACAATTGCAGTAATGGCGCATGTAGACAAAGATCTCCTCTGGCATGTTTCCCTGTCGCTGGCAGGCATAATGAATCTGGAACACAGTAAAAATGATGCGTCATCCACTACAGAACTCTGTGATGTCTGGATTGTACAGAGCCAAAGCTGTGTTTTCCTTTTCAAACCCGCGTTTGTTTCTTTCAGGCACATCCAGTTTGGCAATTGGAAAAGTTTAGCGACCCTTTGTGTGTTGCTGCTGATGGCTTTTCTATTATTTAATGACCCGTTCCTCCTGCTCTGGTGGCCTCAGGAACCTGCGCAAGTAAGAGAACACATTTGACCCTTTCTATAATCACCGTAGTGGCATTTGCCTGTAAATATATACTGGAACAAACGATGAAGCTGCATTACACTTCAATCTGAATATGCAACACTCGTGAATGTAATTGCTGACTGCTGTTCCTGCCTGCGGCTGCTGCAGGGATCAGAAACCGGTGGGTTGCCCCCGCCCGCGAGACGTACCCCGCTGACAACAACAATGGTGCTGATCTGCAGCCGCTACCACCGACCTGTTTGTCGACTGGCTCGTCAGCAGATGGTGTCCTTTTCAAATGGAAACAGAAACCTGAGTAAAAATGCCTGGACACGCTTATTTGTGTTCTGGTAAATGACTTACAAGTAAAGTAAATACACATTGGCTGGTCGGCTGAGTCGCCTCATAGCCAGAAGGGTCTAGGATCAATCCCAGATCCGTGTGGGTTTCCTCCCAAAGTCCAAAGATAAGGACATCAGATTGATTGGAGACACCCCCAGGGTTGAGTGTATGGGTGAACGGTGCCCTGTAGTGACCTGTCCAGGATCCAGAGGATTCCTGCCTCTGACCTGGTGATGATTGACATGGAGTCTAGAGCCCCCCTGTGGCCAAGATTAGAAAAAAGGAAAACATATTCACCATTAACTACCTGCTTATTAACACGTGTATAAGCAGCATATTGATGCTTCATGATTTATTACCAAGCAGTTGTGACCTTATTCTGTATGATAGTTAATGGCGAATACATGGTGTTACTGTAATGATGGATTGATGGATCTTTACTGTTCCCTTTCCTTTAAAGGCTGAAAAATAAATTGTGTTTTCCATTAAACCGCCAAAATGTTGCATCAGAATTAGGGAGCACAGCCTTATGAGTCTACACCAAGCTTCCACAATTCTAGTTCAGGCTTCCATTTAAGGTCACGATAGAGGCTCTGTTATTTGCATTTATATTATCTGATTATCTATCCAATGTAACGTTACTGAACACTGTAGTACGCACCCTGACAAGATGTTTGAGTCCACTTTGTCTGCGTTTACATAAATGAAAATTTGCATGTGTGCTTTTGCCTAATTAAACAAAAGCACACATGCAATTTCTTCAGACACTTTGACTTTTTCTTAGCCAATGATGGCGTTTGGAAATATTTGGATGGATTAGATTAGAAATACTTTGATCACCAGAGCATTTATTCAGGTGTCTTAAGTCCAAATGCTTCAGAATGCATTAAGAGTCCGTTTGAAGATTAAGGTCTCTAAAAGACAGAGGAACAAGAATGTGTGTGCGTGTGTCTGTTCTTGTACCTGCTCCATGTCTACTCAGTAGCAGGAAGGTTGAGCTGAGAATTGGGTTTAGGTCAGTGTCAGAATTAGCTGGGATGCTTAGGGTAAGGGTAGGGAGCTGGGTAATACAATGAGCCTATGAAAGTCCTCACAAAGATAGAAGAGCAAGAACATGTGTGCGATTGTGCGCGTATGTTCCTCGACATCAGAGCAAATATTCTGTAGTACGTTAATCTTGTGTTCCACAAACGTTTGTGAAGATAAACCCTGTCCTTTCCCTTGTACGGTCAACGAAGCAGCGCGGCCTTATTTGCATCACTCTCCTGTATCTCTCACCTGGAGTTTATCTGCCTTTACTGAACATTATATACAGTAGGAGCAGCACCAGCGGCGCGCGCTAGAGGGACATTCAGGACATTAAGTTAGATGCAGCCATGACATTTCTACATCAGGGGAGAATGGAAGCAGTAGCAGTTTGGGCCCTTTTACTCAGCTGTGGAGTCTCGACAGCAACGGAACAGGTAATAAACCAGCAGTTATGACTATTTATTCCAGCGTTTGTCTTTTAACCAAGCAGTCTGTTCATTCTCCTGTCTGAAGGTCTCCGCCATACCCGCCACAGAGCCTGTCATCACACTGGACATGGCGCCCAACGCCGTCGACGACATGTACAGCGGCTGCAAGGACAAAATGAAGACCAAGGTGGAGAAAGAGTTCCTGCCCAATGAGAAGAACACAAACAGCCAATTCAGGCAGGCGTGGGAGGAAGCGGAGCAAGTCTATAACACCAAATGGAAGAGAGAGACCGTGATGGCCAAAGAACAGTTCATTGCCATTTATGCGTATAACTTTGGCAAACGGCAGATCTACCAGGACATCAAGACGGCTATTCAGACCCAGCACTGTAACTACAAAACCACCTTCAGCTATCACTCCATGACCTTTTTCCTGACCGACGCCCTCCAGAACCTCAACGCTCGAGGACAAGAAAAAGGCAGGTGTTTCATGGCGTACCACAGAGTCGATCAGTACTTCAGCCAAAACGTCCTGGGCAAGGAGATCCGATTCGGTTACTTCACGTCGACCACGCTGCGCGGCTACAGCACCAAGCGGAGAAAGGGGAACAAGTCCTGCTTTAAAATTGAAACCTGCTACGGGGCGGACATCTCCATGTTTGGAAACGTGGACACGGAAGCGCTCATTCCTCCTTACGAGGTCTTCAATGTCACGGGGATAAAGCGCCGATGTCAGCAGCCCAGTCTTGAATGCGATGTCATCTACGAACTAAAGAGCACGCACGCTCTCTCCAATCTGAATTGTGCTCTTTTCCCACAATAACCAGCATCACAGGTCGCACGCGCTCAAGCAAGTCATTACATCGACCAACACAGTCCACCGAATTTTCTTACCTTGTCATCTACTTTAAGCTGAATGGAGGAGTCTCCCTGTGGTGTTGCTGAAAGTGTAAGCGTGCAAAACGAAAACGATTAAACATTTTTGTGCCTCCTTTATTCGTTGTTTCACATTTGTGGAATTATTTTCCTTCTGACTCTGTCCAGAAGCAAAACACGTAAAAGCCAGAGCAAACGAACCCCGAACATCTAAACCCCAAAGCAGCATTAGAGGTCATTTAAATTCAGAGCTAAAGAACCCAATAGCTTATTCCTTCTTTTGGGAATAAAAACCTCCAGACATGTAACAGTGGGGATTTACTTTTATTCACTGTACACTGATGACCTTTTGCTACTGTTGCAAATTGCGGACACACGGCCGGACCACGTATCTAACCTATCGTGCTCGTGCTCGTGCTGTGGATTCCATATTTTGTTTGACCATTGCTGAAATCCTAATACGGGGTGTGACTTTGCCTCAGCTGGCAGAGAGTTACAGAAGATCCCACCCCAAAGCCAGCATACAGAGGCTCGCTGAACTGAGCCTTGAACTTGTGGATGAGCTCCATGTTCTCCTTCACCGCGTAAAATGCGACGGTGTTGCCTGCGTAATCCAGGTACACCCCGATCCGCGTGGCCCTGGGGGCGTCGGGGAGGTCCCGGTCTACTTTACTGTGCCAGGCGGAGTAGCCCGAGTCCGAGCAGAGGAGACTCCAAGACTTGTCGTTGTAGCCCAGCAGGCTGTGCGAGTTCTTCCCTTTGCGACTGATGCTCCTGTAAGCCACCCCGATGGAAAACTCCCCCGTCCACTCGGCCTCCCAGTAAAACCTAAACCCCGACAGAGGCTCCTTGCACAACACCTGCGAGAACCCATCGAAACGCTCGGGGTGATCCGGGTAAAAGTGGACCGTTTTCTTCCGCGTGACCTTCTGGTTGCCGTCTGACATGACCAGCTCTTTGTAGGCAGTGTTTGGGTCAAAGGTCATCTTGCAGGAGTCTGAATAAAGAGCCAAATAAGCAGGTTTTTTATGACCAATATTTAATGTATCCATGCAACATTCCTGTATTCTCTTTTCTTTTCTCCTTTTATACTCACATCGTAGGAAGTCCGCCCTCGTTTTCGGCTCCTGAAGATCAGCTCTTGAGGGAACTGAAGAAACACGGTCATTATAGTCAGATATAAGAACGCTGACTTTCATGTTAATGCACATTTACACAACGCTTCGTTTACCTTTCAGTCGTTTGTCTCCGTTTCTTGGTAAAAGTATGTACACGGGGGTTTCGTTAACTGTGTGGACGATACAATTACAGATGTGTGCAAAGCACGTGGAATACCAGATGTATTGAGTCTCATCTGCGTGACACAAACCTGTCTTGGAAATTTTGCTCAGTTCTTTCTTGCAGATGTCATCCAGATGTTCCTTCATGTCTATGGCCGTCTTGCTCATCTCGCCGAAGGAAAACTGAGGGTTGATTAGAACTTTGGGCACCATGGCTTCGGGAGGAACGCACAAGGTGGGAAAATTCTGGACGCGCAGAACAAAAAGGAATGAAACACTCCGATGTGAAGGCAAACGTACCGTTTCGCCTCGCCCGCGGGCACCTGCAGGAAGTGGATGTTGTCTTCTGTCTCCAGGATCTGCCGCAGCTCCGCGTCTCGCCGCTGCAGCTCCATTATCTCCTGCTCCAGGCGCTCCACGTAGCCGTCGGCCTGCCCCATCGCCGCCTGCATGTTGGCCATTATCATCTGGTTGATTTCAGCCTTCCAGCGCTCCACCGCCTGCAGCATCTCGTGGAAGGTCTTATCGCTTTCTGCCTGCGCTCGCTGGGCGCCGCTCTACGGGGCAAAAAATCCATTTATCCACAGGTTTCCAAGGGTGACATCCGACGTCATGTGACCCTGATGTCTGCGGTCTTACTTTTAATACGTCCACGTTGTGTTTGAGCTCCTGCAGCTCCTTCATCCTCTCTTGAATGATGTACTGGACTTCAGACTGTGTGACCACCAAGATTTTCTAGCGAAACAAGATATTCGTTTATCCCAGAACAAGATAAAAGGATCCGTGGATCTGTAAATCCACAAATGACCCCCTCCGTTAAAAAAATAAATTCCATTGAGAGACAAGAAACGACTTTCGACCTTCAGACTCACTTGCTTTTCGATCCGCTCTTCCTCCGCTGAGGCGATGTTGTGGCCGCGGTGCTCTCTGACAGTGCACAGCACACAGATGCACATCTGGTCGGAGCGACAGAAGAGCTCCAGGCCTTTCTCGTGGTGGGGGCAGATCTTCCTGTCCAGATGACCGGTCTCGTCCACCAGCTTGTGTCTCTTGAAGGTGGAGGACTCGTAATGCGGCTTGACGTGGGTTTCGCAGTAGTAGGCCAGGCACATCAGGCACGACTTGACCGCTTTATTGCGGCGACCCACGCAGAAGTCGCAGTAGGACTCGCGGTGCATGTAGGGAAACGGCATGAGCTCCGGAAGCTGGCGCCGCGGCTCGTGGTTCACGTCGGGCAGATTGCGTCGCAGCACGGGCCGTGGCGTGAAGGTCGCGCGGCACTGCGGACAACTGTACACCCCCATGTGGTCAAACTGGTCCCAGTAGATCTTGATGCACTCCAGGCAGTAGGTGTCTCCACAAGGAATGGTGACCGGATCTCGGAGCGCATCGGCACAGAGGGGGCAGTAAAGCTCCGGTGGTGAAGGAAAACTCGACTCCGCCATGTTGCCTTTAGGTGGAAATGATCGATCGATATTTGTGATGCTCGACGTGCGACGATCCTGAAGGTCCTTTCCAGACTAGAGGCGACGAGGGCGGTGATATTTAAAGGCAAGCTTTGTTTTGACTGTCAATAAAAGATCTGAGTGAAACTACAGGTGCTAAAATCTGCAACCATATAGGAATTTGTCCACCGAGCAGGAACTTCAGGTAAACATTACGTAAGGTTAAGTTACTACCCCAAACACCAGTCTGTCTGTTTTCAACACCCACGCCACCCAGCATTTAACTGGGATTTAGCATAAAGTGTTAGCATTTAACAGTATTACGCTATATCTATGACTGTGCCATCACGGGTTTGTGACTTTCCATTGTTTAAGACCCGTTGCCCCTGACAACCGTCGTTTTGGCTGTGGGTTGCTTTACTGAGAATATTCCACCCTTTTGCTTTCCATTTGGCCAAGCACTGAGTTTCATGATGGTGCCTGATTTCAAAACAACCTTTTCTGTTTATGCTGGAAACAGAGAGGACAGCGACAGGATCGTTGTGCGGGTAGACAGAAAGAACAATTCAGCTAAACCCCAATCCTGACCAGAAACTCTGTGTTTTATTACTCCGTGAATGAATCAATACTTTATTATGCTGTTTACTGTGTTACGGTCCCCTCAGAATGAGCCCCCTCTTTACACATTTATTAATGTGATTTCTCTTAATTGTCTGTTTAACATATTTGATTAACACTGCAGATGTCTTGACTCCTTCTTTGAATCATAGTTATAACGCCTTTGCACCTGCTCACAGGGAGAACCAATCTCCTGTAGTTTAGTATAGGATGTATTTAGGTCTTTCACGCGTGCTGCAGGGGGAAGTCAGGACATAAACAAAGGACAAAAGATCCAGAAAGATTAACCAGATTGCAGCAACATCTTAAAAATAGGTGTGGAGCAGAAGTCAGGGTTTTTCCTTTTGACTGCACCAAAATAGCTTGTGGGTGGACTTTTTTTAAGCATTGAAAGGCTGGAGGACTTACTATTGTTACATCCCAGTCTAGGGGTTTGGGAGCATAATAAAAGTGGCTGGCTCAGGGAGTTAAAAAGAGTGATTTATTGTAATTAAATAAAACAATACAAATAACATCAGTCCTTAAACGCACAGGTTTACAGTTGTAACAAAGAGTGGATGACGAGACTAGAGAAGCCAGTCAATACAGCCTACCTTCTGAATTGACCCACTAACTAAACCCCAAGTCAAAGAAAAGAGAAATTAGTGCTATTTACAGGTGCTATAAAAGGTTGAGCCCAACTTGCAAGTAAGGTGAAAACCTCAACAAGAATAAAGGGCTCGGTCAAAGCAGCAATAATTCACACACAAAGTTTTTAGCAGTTCAACAATGAAAAGGCCTTCCTCTCATACAAAAACCTCTACTAGGATCCTTCCACCTTTGTATCAGCCAATCAGGACGCAGGAACGTTGATGATCTTCAGGTGGAACTTGTTGACCATCTGCACCTACCAAAGACTTTCAAACAGAGAGAGATGTCTTACTCGTCAGTAGAAAGTAAGACAAAAACAAAGATCTCCTATTACATGAGAACGTGTTACTCTGACACTAAAATAATATACAAAACAAGTCAACAGCCAAAGTGTAACATCGGGAACAGTTCGAGTCCCCCCCCCCCAAAAAATACTGTGTACACACGCACACACACAATTCTATCTTTGTGAGGACTATTAAAAAAGACAATCATGCATTCCCCAGCTCACATCCAAACTAACTCCTTTACCCCAATCCCAAACTAAACCCAATTCCAATGTTAAAACCAGGCTTTAACCCTCAGTCTGGACAGTCTTTGATGGGGGACTGGACAGGCTGGACTATTGCAACTCAGTCCTTATAAGAAGGTTAAAAAAAAATCGGCAGTCCACAGAGCTGCAAGAAACCAAAAATTAGGAGCACATCAGTCCAGCCTTGGATTCACTCCGCTGGCTCCCTGTCCTGGGCTGAGTACAAGATCTGTCACTCACCAGTGTATCCATGGTAACGCTCCTCCCTACCTCAAGGAGCGGATCACCCAACGTGACACAACAAACTCCCTCCGCTCATCTTTTCTTCACATCCGCAGAGTTCATACTTTTAGAACTGCTGTTATGTGTCTTTGAGATTTAAACTGTAAAGTGCAAAGCAAATAAAATGCAAAAAGTGTCCTCACATCGCTGGTAGAATGCAGATTTTGGCCCTCAAGTTGTAGCAAGTATTTAAAAAAAACACACACACACAATGTGCTGGTTTTAAATCTTACATCTTTAAATAAACCACCAAAACTTTTGGTTATGTCATTTGATGTTTTTTAGATCAGATGTGCGTGGGAAAACACCCCAAATTTCCACTTCCACAACACTCTCAGAGACAAAATGGAGCAAAATCTTTATTGACCAAGAAGAGTGATCACATGGATAATACAGGACCCCACCAGCATTTTCACAGAAACTGGAGATTGTGAAAGCATTTTAGTTCCAATACATGAGAAGAAGCATAATAAAAAGGTGTAAATCCATATGAGCTGATGCAGTGCAGGGATTTCATTTCAACATAAGCAATAATGTTACGCAGAGAGACGCCACAGTGGGTGAGGAGCTCATCGCTGCAGTGCTGGAAAGAATCGGTCCCCTGACCTTCAAGGCTCCCTGCCGGTCCACTGAAAGTGGTGCCGGCTCTGGTTTCACCTCCCACCGTTGCTTACATCAAGAGGGCCGAGTTACATGGCAATCTTGTTGGTAAGAGGAATAATGAGGGGGAAAAGGTTTAGGGTTTTAATTTGGGGTTTTAAAATGGACGGAACATTTGTCCGACAGGTTGCCGATGGCTCAAAACGCTCATCCGAACCTAAAAGAACAAAGAAAAACAGGGTTACACCAGCAGACGCATCACGTGGTTGTGCAGTTTGAAGGGAGAGGAACAGGCTCTTACCTCGGCTGCTTTACCGAAGAACAGAACAGCCGTAAACCAAACTCCTACATTTGAACGCGGCGAGTTTTTGTTTTTTAAAGCTTTTCCTTGGTGCAGTGACAGACCTTGAAAAACATGTCAGACTTTCTCTGTTTTCTATCATCTTTAGAACATCAACAGGTGTGAAATCAAAACTCTGGGATGTGCTTCGTGTTCTTTAACCATGAACAGACCTACACAGGGTTTTAGGCGGCTGTCACAGCAATTACACATCAATTATAATCCTTTTTAGCATGCCGCTGTCCCGCATTAGCACTCTGTTATACTGACAGGATTATTTTGTGAGTATAACACAAAAAGAGCCCTTTTCATCTTTGCTAAAGCCTCGTGGATAAACAAGCGACAAGAGACTTGGTCTAATTCTATAGTTTCCGCGTAACAGGGTGGCAGCGAGTGTGTGCAGCACTATAGTGATGCTACACATACGATAACTGCTTAAGAATAACTCCATAGGTAAGGCAGTTTTTCTTTATTTACCCTTACATTTCCTAGATCACTTTGGCCCCATCCACGTCTGATGAGCAGTGGGCGGGTGGCGCAGTGGACTAGATCAGAATGAATCGTTTTTCCAAGGCAAATATTGGTCATTACAAAATACAGCAAGTAAATACGTGAGCTAAGGAATGCCGAAGCGAGTGCGGTGGGGTCGGCTATATGAACACAACAGCGATGTGGATACAGTCTGAGTACACAAGCGTTCATTCAGTTTATAGAAAAGGCCAAATCGAAGCTGATTGTGGAGTTTCTTTTCTACATGTACTTCGGACTGAGGAAGACGCCATCTGGATCGGTGGAAGGGGGGGGTTAATCTCTTCAAACAGCAGAATATCTGACACATCCAGGGCTGGGTCTGAGGCGGGAAGTGCTACATGGCACGGGTCAGTGGGGGAGTGGGGGGGGGGGGGGGCAGAGCGGGTCGCTCTGAAGCACCTAGGGGAACCATGATGGGCCGACAAACACTGTGGGGGAGGGAGGGAGGGTCTGCTACTACTGCTGATGCTACAGCTGCTGTCAGGGAGGAGGGGACACGGGCGTAAAACGAGTAGGAGGGCATGAAATGTAAAAACAATGGAGGCAAAAATGGTGGACATAGGGTAGTGGTGGAGAGGAGGGGGGGTGGGCATGGAGCTGGGGGATTTCCATCCTCTTGGCCCCGAACACAAAGGCCTTTTTTAGTCTGTCCAGTCTTTCTTGATGTTGAGGTTCCATTCCCAGGACAGCAGATCGTGCTTGTCATCGTCAGTGAACTTAGATTTGATGTTGTATTGGCCGCGTGCCAACAGTCCTGTGGGAGCTTCTTCCAAAGAGGTCAGGAAGTCATATTCAGCATCTCGGGGGCCGTAGCTGCCCACCATGTAGTCTGTCTTATCAACTGTGGACAGAAGAAAGTGGACAGCACAATCAGAGATATCTCCAGAAAGAGGAACTAGTACATCCATCTATCCATCTATCTATCTATCTATCTATCTATCTATCTATCTATCTATCTATCTATCTATCTATCTATCTATCTATCTATCTATCTATCTATCTATCTATCTATCTATCTATCTATCTATCTATCTATCTATCTATCTATCTATCTATCTTCCTTTAAAAGGTAGTAAATTGCCATGTTTCTGGTCTATTGTCCACTGGTCCAGACTGTTTAACTGCTATAACGCCATTTGGCCAGTAGGTGTCACTGTTACCGTGTAACATGACGCCACTGCAGCCATTAGTGGAACCGGTGTTAAGAGAAATGGTGAATATTAGAAACACTCACTCCTCAATCCTTTCCTGTATGTTTGCTGTACATACTTGAGGCCTGAAACGATCTCTCGGTTCACCTGTGGACACACAGACAGGATTGGGTCTTAAAAGCTGTGCGTTGCATCGACTATTTCATAAGCAAGATGTAACATTAAATGCAAAATCTGGAGCAGCCAACTCAATGCAAACCATCAGACTATTTTAATATTTAAAGGCTGTTTCTTGTTAAATACGCTCACCTTAAAGCTGATCTTTATCTTGTATTCAACTCCCTCTTTCAGAACAAAGGCCTGTTTCTTCAAAGCTTCCAGGTCTCCTGTAACAAAGCAGCAAAGGAAGAAGACAACACATATTTCTTTACTGTAGGAAATTTAACTGACTTGAGTTCATCACATTTGTCTTTTGAGGCAGAGCTATTTTTAGAATAAAACAGCCAATCAGGCAGCTTTTCTACCAATCACAACTGGCCAAAAAACCCTACTCAGGCAAGTTACTGGTTGCATCTACAAATCTACCATTTGTGACTGATAAATGAACTGAAGAGAAGGACGTCATTCGTGACACCACAGCAGGGACGACTGGACACTGTGTGCAAGCTGTTTTCATGCTTTCTTCCTGGTCTGCAGAGCTAATGTGCCTGAGAGGGTCTGGAAGGCCTCCAAGTGCTGGTGCTACGAGGGTCACGGCTCTGGCCTGTCGCACTAGAAAAACAGGCCCTGTTGGGCATCATCATTGTTTTCTGATCCCGGCTCATTGTTTTTTCTGTTTTTCCTTCCTCAAATTCTTAAAATGGGTCCCACCCTAAACGGAAACAAGACTTATTCGGTTTGTGCATCTAGCCTTGACTTGCCTCCTACAGAAAAACAAATGTTGATTAAAAAAAAAGTCTACACTCACAAGTATTTCTTAGTGCCACTTTCCAAAACCTACTGACTGAGAATGATCAGATTGGGGGATCATCATAAGGAGGATTATATATATATTTTGGTCTTAAAAATCATAATCAAAGAGGGATAGCTACTGGTGCATTCAGAATGGCAGCTGGATTAGCAAGTGGATGAAGATGAGGTTCACCTGTCCTGCTACACATTTACATAATGACCCACAAAAGGCAAAGATATGAGGTCAGTAAGGGAGAAGGTCAAGCTGAACTTTGCTTCTGACCCATTTACCAGCCCCAGTTGTGACCAACCTTTCAGGTCCAGGATCAGGGGTTTTGGAGAGCCTTCGCAGACCAGAGACATACCAGTGACCTGGACATTGGGAATAGTGGGATCTGAAGCAGAGAAAGAACATTATTAAAAGATACATACTGAAGAATATCTCAGGCATATTTGTCTTAGGGACAAAAAACATCAACTCAGCTTCACAATGACAGGTATATTTTTGACATGACATTATCTTATGACATGTTCTCTAAGACGTAGCCGGCATCAAGAGAGAAAGAATTAGAACAGCCCTTAAATATTAATTAAGATCTAAATTACATTCACTCATCAAGTGTAACAAAGAAATGTCCTTTGTTACAGGGTGAAACTTAGTTGAATTAAATTATAGTCATTTTGAGCACTTGTTGATGCAGTTATCAATGATGTGGGCTGTTAATCAATGTGAGGAAATACCCAATTATTGTTTATCATTTGTTGTTTCTAAAAGCCCCATTGGCCGCATCTGGCTCCCCCTGGTGGTAAGCAGAGGAATGACAGAATTACATATAAAATTACATTCATATAAAACATTGAATAACAGCACAATCACAAGTGGGTATTTTATTTTTACGTAACCTTTAAAGAATACAATCTCCATTTGTTCCTGTTAAAGTAAATGAAATGAAGCCATGGCCTAACTTTTATGGGTCGATGTCAGTTTCCTTTTCTAGTTTTTTGCTATATATAAGCTCAGTGTTTATGTTCATACTGCATGTAGATTTGTTAAGAATTAAAACTCCACCTGTGCCTGGCTGCAGCTGAATACTCAGGCCTGCTGCTCTGCAGTATTTTTATTTCAGCAACAAACATGTATGACGGTACCAACTAATAATTTCCTTCTATGATAAACAAATACTGTAACTTCTTTAAAAACGTGTCAGCATTAAACAGATTTGCTCGGATTACCAGGAGATACAAATGTTCTGCTATTCCAACCCTTCCTCATTCATCCACCCCCTGCATTACCAGCAGACGTGACCCCAGGTCCGAGCAGGGTTTCCTTATATTTGCGCAGGCTCTCATCATCTTTATCCAGATCTTGGATCTCCTTCACCGATTTCTGGGCTGGCGGTTTATAATTCACCGGCTCTGGCTCCTCGTTTTCTGCAGCGATGGCTGCAAGCTGCTCTGGAGTCACCTCATCCTCGGCCATGTCTGGAATCAGAGCGGACGCGTGAGGACACCAACACTGATATGAACTTATGAGGAACATAAAGGTGACTGCATGGCAGAATGCTGTCATAAAGACAATAATAATAGTCACACTAATGATAAATCTGTGGCGAATGATAACCTGGCTGCTGAATGACATCACCCAACCTAATTTCTCTGTAATGACATCAGCAACGGCCTAATGAATGAGGAGTCATGCATCAGGTGACGGACTCATGGGGGCTTGTGGCCTTTTACGGATCCAGGCATTTTTACAGGCAGGAACACGAGACACAAGGAAAAAGATGCTGAAGTTTGTTTGTTTGTTTTTTAAAGAAAAAGGCTCATAGACTTTAATTTCTATCACTTGCACAAGAGTGCAAATGGTTGTAGCATCCCGTTGTCTTCAGAAGACGACTACAGGTGACCCGGGAGTGCAAAACTCAGTTTGAGAGGCTGTAAACATTAGTAATTAGCCCATTTTCCCACTGCACAAACAAACATCTGCTCAGCTGAGCCAAACAGTTCTTTTCTCATGACAATGACTAAAATAGCTCAATAGGAGCTCTTCAGTTACAACATTGTAAATAAGGCTCAGGGACAGGCCCCCGTTCCACTGGAAGTATTTTAACAAGCCTTTGAAAGAGAGCCATCTCAATATTTATTTATGTTTGGGATTATTTGGTTATTCACTCCGAACTTCAACATCCCGGCACCAACAATTAAAATGTCCTTCTAAATAATAGATTTCTAGCTGTAAAAACCTGTTTTCAGTGTATCTCTGGCATGTTTAAACTAACAGAAACATGTCTCCAAGCACTAAAGGCAGAAACACTGTGACTGGAGTCGTTAAACATGCTCCAGCTTTGTATATAACTGTACTTAAACTTATATATTCAGGCTACAATCCCAGAAGTATACTTCTACTTGTTAAAGGTATTAAACCCAAACATTGCGGGATAGCTCTTTAAACTGACTCTATTATGCAACTGCTTGATTAAATCTATATAACTATCTTTTAAGACACACATGCAATAATATCTTTAATAATTTAACTCCAAATGTGCAGGATTTTTTAATTGTGTAACAGCAGAGGAGATGGTCGTCTGCCATTAAATTCCGGCCCGTATATTCCTACAGTTTAACACAAACCCCACCCTAGAATAGAGGATGAAAGCAGTCTGGCTTTTTTTTTTTTTTTTAAAGATGTTTAGGAAAGATGGGGAGACTAAAAATGAAATCCGACATACTCGAATGTTCAATTATCGAGTTTGGCCTTGGGAGGAAACCCCATTGTATCCGCCACATCACAGCCCCATTATCTCCCTCCTTTTAACAGCACTACAGAATGTGTGTCCTGCAAATACAGTAAAGGAGTCGACAACATATTGAAGGAGCAGGAGCGTATTTAGTGGGAAATGACACCCGCGGCTCTGCTCTTCATCAATTGTGAGAATGATCCAGACATGGGCGTCATGTGGAAACTGCAGCTGCCGCCTCAACAAAGCGGCAACTTGGCTGTACGAGCAGCGTCAGCACTGATTTATCCAAGAACCGGCATAGAAACACTTATTTGGGCATCACTGTGCCATGTTGGCCAACACAATCTGACCGAAAGCACAAGTTCCAACGAGGGATCGCTAGTGTTTGGAAGAAGCTGCGCACACACGCAGGGTGGGACTGGAGCGGTGTCGACCACTCTGGAACAATCGGGCTTTGATGGGCTGCGGCTAACGCTAGCCTGCTAACTTTCCATCAGTCCGACAACATGTCTGGAACCAACCCCGCGATGCCGACGGCTTTTAATCGGGCTCTTAATGGCCGCAGTCACCGGAGAAGACGTACCTTTTACACGCAGAGTGGTGATTTCAGGCTCCTTCGCTGTACGTGCGTTCGCAGTTGGTGGATCTGCCGCTATGGCGAACAAGGGAACGGCGCCGCCCCGCGCGACGCTCGCGCGGCAAGTTTCCGGGAATCCGCGCGGAGTTCACGCAAGCGACGCACAACGCGGGAGCGAGTGGACGTTCATGTTATGCGTGAATCCAAATCCGGACAAAGCAGAGATTCAAATCCGAGATTCCAGGACAATCGATTCAAAACTTGTCCGTAAACCGTTTAAAGGCAAAGGCCAACACGAGGAGTCAGGATGGCACGAAAGACATGACAGTCTGATCTTCCATATTTAACATTCTTTCAGAATTAAAAACATACTGGCGATTTGACCAGTGTTCAATCCAATCATCAAGAAAAAGAGGGGAAAAAAGAAACGACAAATGTAACACCTGCATATGTACAAACTGCCGTGTTTACATAAAACTTACAGCATTGAAAGAAAACTCCATGGTCACAAACTTAGCATTTACATGTTTTAAAAAAGGTGTTGGTGGGTTTAAAAATAGCCAATGATGGAAAAGCATTAGAGGTACCAATGGTCTTAGAAAGAAAAATTCAAAATCTACCCGTTTTCCAAAAATGGCAAAAGCATAAGTGTCAAATACAGTAAAATGGCTTCAAAACAGTTGTGATGCAGTATATGGAGCAGAATCATCCAAGCACCTCTAACTGGTGTCCATCTGAAAAGCAATAAAAATGGCAATTATTGTACATTCCAAGCTTTACCCAGAAAAACTAAAAAATATTTCATGCGACATGAGCATACTTTGGCATTGTAGGCATCTAACTGGGCATCCAGCTCCTCTGCAGACAGTTGAGGTCGGCCTCCTCCTCCTCCTCCTCCTCCTCCTCTTCCTCTTCCTCTCCCCCCTCCTCCTCTTCCTCCCCGACTTCTAAAGTTCCCGCCACGTGCGCTTCGGCTTTTTTCCCCCCAGTCAAACTTAGGCTGCCCAAGCCTGGTTCTGTCAAATCCTCTGCAAAGAGCAAGATCAAGATCTTTTGTGATCGGGGATAAACTGCTTTAATATGTACCTTCTGACGTAAAACAATCAACACAGCAGTGCCTTTAGCTTCATACCCTACCCTGCTGTGGATGTTCTACTGCTTGCCTCCACTTGTGATGTCACTTGTTGGATTTTCATTGGGTGGCCTAAGAAAATCAAACGGCATTAAACATTAACAGCATATATACAAAACACACAATAGCTTCTGTACATATGATACATTATCTTTTCATTGATATAGTAAATGTAAAGGTCAGGCATGTGAAATTTGATTACCTATTTTATCATTTATAAGCAATATATTTATAAAACCAAACAGTAATGAGTGTTCTTACTCATGACTATGACCCATCACACGCTGTCAATTTTCTACATAAATATTTGGGACAAGTTCAATATCTTCTACAAGTAACTTCTAGTTATAAGCCTCGCTATACTCCAGTTCCAACAAGAGCTAGTGCGTTCAAGTGGGAATTTCAGCATAGTCAAAAGAAAAAATCCATACCATCAAGAGGGACACCATTGTATTGCTTTAAGGCTTTCAGTGCATCTGCCTTAAGTTCAAAATGAACATCCGCTGTTCCTTTACTGCGGCCTGACCGGTCATAGTGGACGGATGCCTCTTTTAATGGCCCGAACTCTGCAAACAATTCCTGAGGAGAAAATCAGAATCGTCTGGCACAGCACTTCCATAACGCAAGTCTCACGAGCACATGTTGCAAGTAATTACCCTGAGATCGGAGTCGGACACACCAAAGTCCAGGTTGGAAACCAAGAGTTTCGCGCTGCCTTCTGCTTCACTGCTTTGAGGTCCATTGGCGTGCTCCTCAAACAAGTCATGCTGCCATTTGTCTGGTAGCTCGCTGGGCTGTGAAAGGCAAGTCTGTTCAAATTTGTGCTTGACACCATTGTTAAAAACGTCCAGCTTCAACGAAAACATGAGAAATCATCATTAAAAGAACTTGATACCAGAATTTGTATTCACCTTGAGTCAGAGAGCTATTGGTCAAAAGTAGCAGTCAAATTGGCTTTTACACAGGTACATTTCTGCAATAATAATTGGCCTGCAGGACTCGTTCATCGGTGGGTAATCCTCCTCACCTGGCCACTTGATAAAATAGGGCTCGGACGACAGCAGCCATCTTGAAAAAAAGTCCATCTCCATCAAGGACAATTTCACACCGACTTCTGGCCGTGTATAATTTTTTAATGGCGCCCGTTAACTTTGTCGTCACGAAGTAAACTGAGAACATTTGTTCCAGTTAGTCTAGAGCCTTTTCCAACACTCGCAACCAGAAGTGGAAGTCCGCTGAAGCACCGGAAACCCGCACATAACACACAGCGAAGCAGGTTAACGTTTCATTTTAACATTTTTTGCACATTCATTTCAGTAGCATATATTTCGTACCCGGGTGTATGGGGTGTATCTGTCGTTTCTTTCGCGCTGAAAGTTGTCACGACGATCCCGCGCCGGCCTCGATGGCCGACGGCCTGAACTTCTTCCAGTTGGTCTAGATGAGCCACCTTCGCGTCCACTGCCTGCTTTCTTATTTAGTTTTATGATGTCGTCCAGAGACATGTTCACCTTGTCGGCCATTCTTAAAACGCTGAAAACGACACAAAGGAAATCGGGACGGTTAACTAAAGGTTTGTTCCCTCCACGCCAGTGCCGCGGTGACGTTGAAACTACCGGAAGGAACGTAGTATGCAAAATAACATTAGCATCTCGCGCTCCTCCTCCTCTTTCTTCTTCTTCTGATCCTTGGTCTTCTTCGTTTGTGTTATGGGAATTTGCTATCCATTTCTGGGAGCATTACCGCCACCTACTGATTTAGGGCGATAAATTAGACAGTTAGGCTACTCTTTCAGAGAGAAAAACACAAATAAACCCACAAAAAATTTAATCGTTCCAATTAGTCTGTGTTGTGTAGAAACTAAAATGTTCAAACAGATCATCCCTCTCCTCGGTCTTCTGTTGTTTTTTCTGCTTCTATTCTTATTCTTTTGTTTAATGACGGGTGGCAACCAGCGTCGAGGTCCATTAGCGCCACCTACTGTGTGGAATGTGGATCAGAGTGAAACCCTTTGGAGCGATCACACTGCCAAAAACCAACGAATTTAATGCTGACTAAATTTTATAAATTCATATCGAATAATTATTTAACCATTTGTTCCTTGGCCATTGTGGAGATTTCCTAAAGAAAAATGTCATTAAATTCGTTCATAACTTGAGTTATTTTGTTCAGAGACAGAATTCCTGTAAGATCAGTGGAAGGAAACATGGCCGTACATCATGGCCTGCTGTATAGGACTGTCAAGTAGATGGATAATGTGAACGATGCTTCATGCAATGTTAAGCTTTCTCATCCTGGACAAGTACCTCATCCACCTGTCCCAGTAAGCTGTGTAGGTGGTGCCGCTCTAAGAAAAACTGGCAGGAAACAGCCAAAGACTGTCAACATTAAGGAGGCTTTGTTGGACAGGCAGTATGGGCCTAGAACATCTATCTATCTATCTATCTGTCTGTCTGTCATTGTGACAGTTTATAAATTAATCAAGACCAAGAAGGGGGGATTTGGGCATTTGTAATCCAATTTCAATTTCTCTTTATAGAGTACTTCTATTAAATTCTTGTAAAATGGAGAAGTATGTGTAATGCTCACACAGAGCAATGAAACTCAAGTTATCATAGTTGCAATTCTGACTTCTGCTAACAGTACTCACTTCACAGAAATCCTGCTGAATGTGACCAAACCATGAGCTTCAGTGTCAAACTGTCAAATGAGTCCAGTCTATTACCTTAAACACGTTGCAGTGTGGTCAAATTTTCTGTCACTTCAGTTACAAATAGACATAAAACTGCAAACACAACTTAGCTGGGGAGGGGGGAAATCAAGGCTCTGATTCATCTACTTACAAAGAAGGAATATTTGAATAGCAGGTTACAATTACAGGTTACAATTTACATATGTGTGCAGCGCAAGATTAGCAAATCAAGTTGGTCGCAGAGGATGAATAAATCGCGCATCGGAACAAAACACTCAAAACATTGGAGCCGCGTTTGTGCGCAATCAATCCACAAGCTCTCAACGCTCTTTGGGGAGAAGTTTTGCGTGATCGATGCGTTATCAGTCAGCCAGCGCTGCCGTGCGGCCTTGTAAGCAGAAGAGCAGTCATTCACTTCCAGGTGCAGGCTGCTGCGGTCCAGTCACATTTCAACACGAACTGCTTTCGGCCTGATAAATGCGCATGCGCACTTCCGCTGACCCCTCTCTGCTTTCTACGTGCTTGTGCCACGTTAGTAGCGGTAGACACAAAATACCAGCTACTCTCCCAAACCTTCACCAAGGGGGTAAAAAAGACCCAAAACAAAGCTCAGCCTATCTCTCCGGTTATCCACTGCCTACATTTTCCGCAACTATGATGAAGTTCCTGCTCCTCTGTACGCTGGTTGTGGCCAGCCGGGCTGAAATCGCCGAAGAAGATGACGTTCTGGTGCTGAAGAAAAGTAACTTCGACGAGGCTCTCAAAGCTCATCCTAACATTCTGGTTGAATTCTGTGAGTAAAACTTTATCGTACTCCCCCGGCTAATGTTACCTTCCTAGATTCGCCACGGCTACCTAGCTAAATTCAGCCTGATATCGTGTTAGCGGTAAACTTTGTCACTTGCCACAAGTTGCCGCATTTACTAGCTAACTTACCGCTGGTGCACCACTTTAGCACCCGGGGGTGAATCTTCTTTAAATTACCTCCCCATTCACGAGTTTTTAGTTAAAAGCGTCCAAAACATGGATTGACCATTGTTTGGATTTATTGCTACGTTATTTCCTATTAGAATTGACGAGCTAGCGACGAGTATCATCATGGGCATTCGTCAAATCAGCCTACATAACATGGTAAAATGTATAAAGTAACAATATCCAGCACAACTACGCGCATGACTAGTACTAACTTCTCAGGGACTCATTTTAAATGGTTCATTGCGAGCCATATATTTCGGGGAGGAAACGATTCCAAGTTGGTACAAAGTAGCTGGCTTATAACGGCGCATCATTTCTCAAAAATCCGCCATTACGTGCACGATCAAGATATTGCTGCAATAACCCAAACTAAAGCGGCCAAGTCTCCAGAAACAAGCGGGTATCTTATCAGTCGTCTGTGGTTACGTTTCGATTCTCTGATTTGGTTTCAACTTGAGTGTTGAGCGTGACGTTATCGCCCATTTTTCCTGTTTTCACTGTTCTAGAGTCAGATTTTTGACCCGGTCACATCAAATCAGTGGAGCCCTTGTGCTGGCCATGGGGAGCCCTCTCCAATGAGCTCAAAATGGGAGGGATGGAAGCTGGGTTTGCCTGCAGATTCCTCCATGGGGCGGGATCTTGTTTCATTTGTAGAGCTAGGTTGACGTGTACTTTGCAGAAGTTCAACTGTGCTGTTGATATTGACCGGTACAAGGAAGTCGTGTCCTCTGTCAACAGTGTGAGCTGATGCAACGCGCTTTGACTTGACGTGTCAGTTGTGGTTTATCTTTGAACCTTCGGTGGTTCGTATGATCACTCGGCTTTATTGCAAAGCGATGGTGTGGGATGCAGGCGTTAAGTGCTTAAACAAACTGTCCGCACACACAATCCAAACTAGGCTATTAACCTGAAATTAGACGTTTGACACGATGAAAAGTGCATAATGTGAAATTAGCTCTGCCACAAATGCTTAAATGCTCCCTAGGCACTGATGTCTTTGCTCGCACCCTGCAGATGCCCCATGGTGTGGTCACTGCAACGCCCTGGCTCCCCAGTACGCAAAGGCTGCTGCCACGCTAAAGGAAGAGGGTTCTGAAGTGCGCCTGGCAAAGGTGGACGCCACAGAGGAGACGGACCTAGCCCAAGAGTTTGGAGTCCGAGGATACCCCACCATCAAATTTTTCAAAGGAGGAGATAAAGATTCTCCAAAAGAGTACTCTGGTAAGTATTGTTATTAGTACCAGTGGTAATGTTGTTATTGTCCCTTCTTGTTGTTCTTAAATCACCCTTTTGTGGTGTGTTCTTTTCTTTCTCCCCCCCGCTGCGACATAAATGTATTTTCTCCACATGTGTAATTGCCATTGCACAGCTTATAAGCATCATAGATGAGAGAAATCACCTCCTGCCTCTATGAAAGGACCCTTGCATTTCTGTTCCGCGGTAATATGATCACTGACAGGAAATCAGCCAGTCAGCTAAATGTGGGTTGGACCTTTTCGGCCCATTCCAGCCAGTCACACTCTGCGTGTGTGTAGAGCAATGTGCAGTTCCTCACGTAGCCTCCTGTCTCAATTTTGGCAGCTTGTGTCGACAAAATTATCCTGTGCTGGAAGTCAGGACTCCATTCTGGTGTCTCTTGTGCTCCTCGCACACTTAATAGTAGTGCAACACCCTTGTTGTCTTCTTTATGTTGAATGTCGCAGCGTCACACCAAGACAAATTCCTAGCTTGTGTAATACTGTGTATTACATGAACAATGGCAATAAATCTGATTCAATTCAATGCCTCATCTGAAATTGCTACTTGGTTGCATCAGATGTTCAGACAACCAGCTCAAGTAAACATATGTGTTTGTATAGCACCACAATCTGGCTCTAATGCTTTTATTTTTTAATGTTTGCTTAAGGGAAAACTATTTAGGGAGGTTTTTTTTCTTAATGCCCTTGCGATCAAAGAGGGTAGGTTCTGAAACCAACAGCATCTTCATTTTGTCATCCCACACTTTGATTTTGATGTCTTTGTTGGCCTTTTACAGCCTGTTTACGCAGGGGGAGATAAGCTCTTGTTTTATTGTCTTGCAGCTGGCAGACAGGCAGAGGACATCGTCAGTTGGCTGAAGAAGCGCACAGGCCCCGCTGTCGCCAGCCTGACAGGCGTGACTGAAGCCGAGTCTCTGATTGCCGACAATGAGGTGGCCGTCATCGGATTCTTCAAGGTGCGTTTACATTTTAGCCCCCCCTTTTTGTGACTTTTGTCGCGCTTTAAAGGCTCGTTCTACATTGTGATGCGTGAGGTTGCCTTTATTAAAAGCACTGTCGTGTGTCTCTAGGATGGTAGCTCTGCTGATGCAAAGGCATTTGAAAAAGCAGCCGAAGCCATTGATGAAATTCCCTTTGCCATGACCTCGGACGACGCAGTTTTCTCAAAGTTCGAGGTGTCCACGGACGGTGTTGTCCTCTTCAAGAAGGTGACCACTTTCATTCAAAATTTCATTGGCCTGTCCTGTAATCATGTCAGTGAAGGCGTTAAGATGTTTCTTTATTGTATTGCTATTGTATTTATTGGTGATGAGCCTCTAGTGGTATGAAAAGTTAGTCCACTGTGATGTCTGGAATTGAGAATGATGGCTTTTCCTCACCTTGGTGCACCCTGCTATGTCAGTGTTTACAGACAGGAGGATTCCCTTCTCTTTATGTTAGATGTTTGTAACCTGATGCTGCTGACATCACAGTATCTGCTCTCTCTTGCTAATCTTGGCCCAGTTGGGTTGGCCCAACAGCTCAGCCCAACCGGTAAATGACCCGGGTTTGTTTATCTGCTGCTCATTGGCTGCAGACAGTTGGAGGGTCCTGGGTGTAGCCCAACTTGGCCGTTTTTAAAAAGAAAAATGATTCCGACTGCTTCCAACTCACTGAAATTTAGAAAAGATGAGTATATTATAACCCATTCAGGAGTTGCTTTGTCAATTTGAATGGGATTTTTCTCTTTAAATACATAAAACAAACATTACCATGCATTTGGATGCTAACCAATTAAGAATAATCAGTAATATGAGCATTTAAAGATCAGCTCTGTTTTTTATTATTATAAAGTTTGGGTATAACCTTACTGTTGTTGACATGTTTACTCTGATACAAGATACCCCCACCATTTACACCTCACGCCTCTCTGTGCATGTGGCCAAGTTCATAAAAAAACAGCTGGAGTCTCTATAAAAACCCACTTGGGTTACTGGCTCACTGGTCACCTTCTGGTTTGGCAGTGTCACACTGGTAATTCCTGTGTTCATAAACCAGTGACAGGATTATTTTGTTTGTGTTTTTCGTATTTGTGACCAAATGGTTTATGTGTTCCAGTTTGATGAAGGTCGCAACACTTTTGATGGCGAGGTGACCAAAGAGAACCTCCTGAATTTTGTCAAGTCCAACCAGCTGCCTCTTGTCATCGAGTTCACCGAGCAGGTAACAGCTGGGTTCACACGTGATCGGCGTGCGTCTATAATAAGACCGCTCCAGTCCTTCCATGATCCTTATGCAATCTCTTATTTACATGCAGACTGCTCCTAAAATCTTTGGTGGTGAAATCAAGTCCCACATCCTCATGTTCCTGCCTAAAGCTGCTTCAGATTTCCAAGACAAAATGGACCAGTTTAAGAAAGCTGCCGAAGGGTTTAAGGGTCAGGTAGGTCTAATTCACCCCTTACGTCCTTGTTTTAAGCACACAGCTGGAGAGCGTTTTCAGGTATATGAAAATCTGTTTGTCTGGCCTTTCCAGATCCTCTTCATATTCATTGACAGTGATATTGAGGACAACCAGCGCATCCTTGAGTTCTTTGGCCTGAAGAAAGAGGAGTGTCCAGCCATCCGCCTGATTACTCTGGAGGATGAGATGACCAAGTACAAGCCTGAGAGTGATGCCATCACCACCGAGGGCATCATTGAGTTCTGCACGAAGTTCGTAGAGGGCAAACTCAAGGTGAGAGAGGGCCCGGTTGTCTAGAAGGGTCCCTTAATTTAAGCTCTGATGGCTAACATCGAATGATCTATGCAACATGGATAGTGGAATAAGGTCAATCTTTATGTCTTTTCTTCCTTTTTTACCTTGTAGGCCCACCTCATGAGCCAGGACATCCCTGAAGACTGGGACAAAACCCCTGTTAAGGTTTTGGTTGGCAAAAATTTCGAAGAAGTTGTCTTTGATCCCTCAAAGAACGTCTTTGTGGAATTCTGTAAGTGTTGAAATGACTTTGGACCTAAAAAAGTCTAAAATACAAAGAACTCCACTATCTTTCAGTCATCAGGGATTATCGCTGGAAGTTATCAATAGCCTTTTTCTGTAATGATGCAGTTTCAGACACCCGAATGAGTCGTTTTCTTAATTTCAACCCAGAACTTACCTCTGTTTACTGTCTCAGATGCACCTTGGTGTGGACATTGCAAACAGCTGACTCCCATCTGGGAGAAGCTCGGTGAGAAGTACAAAGACAGCGCTGACACCATTGTGGCCAAGATGGACTCCACAGCCAATGAGATCGAAGCGGTTAAGGTCCACAGCTTCCCCACACTCAAATTCTTCCCTGCAGGAGATGAGCATAAGGTGAGTGTTACTTTAAAGGCTGACGAACACCATCATATGTGTTTTTGCATTAAATCTTGGGAGAACTGCAACACAATCCAATAATATCCTCCCCAGCTCACCAACCTGTTAACTTGTGAATAATGGTTCTCTGGATCTTGCGCCACTGCCTCCAAAGTATCATTTATGACTCTCGGTTTAGCAGTTTGGACCGTGTGCAGAAGCCTAAGCTCGCTGGCCTTTGCACATTTGCAGGCGTTTGATTCTTTTGAATTCCAAGTTGATGACCTCATTCATATTTAAAGTGTGCTCAGTCGGCCGCTGCCCTTCTCAGGAGCCTCCTTTTTTTAAAGTTGGCCCGCGCGCTCACGTGCCAGCTGTCTCAAACGGCCAACATATGCTGCGTACATATTGTAGCGCGTCTGAAAGTCCGGTATGTGGTCATACTGGAAAGAAGCGTGCAGAAGGGTCGGAGAGCCACAGTTTCTGGGTCAGCTTGAACTAAATTTCGGTCGTGTCGGTTTAATAAACAACCAGTAAATTGGCATAGTCACTGATACTCAAATGGTGCCAGCAGCGAGCTGGCGAAATTCCCTCTGAAAGTGGGAAAAGGAAGCGTCAGCGGACATCTGCAGTGCCCCAATGCTTAGTGCTGCTTATTCCTCTGGTAAAAATGCTGTCGGTGACGAGTATGATGACTGATCAACAGGTGATCGACTACAATGGGGAAAGAACGCTGGAAGGCTTTACCAAGTTCCTGGAGAGCGGCGGTAAAGAGGGCGGTGCCCCTGCAGGGGACGATGAGGACGACCCGGAGGCAGATGTAAGATCACCTCAGCTCTTTGGGACATTTCTGCTTTTTATATCCACAATTTTCATGTTTAAAAAGAAGCCCTTTAAAAATACTTTTACTGGCACAATCACCACAAAATCATCCAATAGCTGTGTGCACATTTGTGCATCTACTGTCATGTGAGCTGCACGAGGATACCGTTATATTGTAATAAGGTTTAACTGTCTTAGAAGCTGTACTACAGAGCTAAATTAGTGATTCAAAATGGTACAATAAAAGGCAGAAGCACAGTAAAAGGTCACTTTTACACATTCTTGGCATCATGTTTGTAGCCAAAATGGCTTCACTTGAGGAGGTAACATTAGAACTGACCCACTTTTCACCTCTTATACCTTTTATGCGTGCAAGCGCTCTGCTGCTTTGGCCGAGCACATTTACACTGTCATATTGCCAGCCCGGCCCCCTCCTCAAAATTCTAATTGCATGGCGGTTAAATGCTCTTCTTCTTCCAAAGCTGTCTGCAGCTGTTGGAGCCCTTCACTGAGCTTTGCCCGGAGCCTCAGGATGAGAGCAGCACGTGCATCCCCTGTGTCGGTAACTCCGGCACCACCTGCCATCAGACTAGACATTAAGGAATGTTTTTCTAAATGCAGGGAGGCGATGGCACATTCTGCTGAAAGCGGAGAGTATTTTAGATTGTGCGCAGGTTGGAACCGACGCAGGAGACTCGGTTGACTGGCGTTGAAATGAAGTTTACCGATCGGAAGTGGCGCCAACGGCATCGGCTCATGCAGGCAGAGCCAGCACCAATTGCGATGAGGCATTTGTACAGAGAGGTTTATGAGACATAAGATAGGTGGAAGGTCACTGGCGGGCTACGGCCATGTTCGGCGCCAGCCAGTCTGTCTTTAACCATCCCAATCCGAGAAGGCTAACCTTGGATACAACATAATCATCTAGCATGTTTGTCCCTTCAGCACAGCTTTGTCTGAGAATGGAAAACAAGATATGCTACAAAGCTCTGACGCTACTTCAGGACACTAAATAAGCGTGTTTGTGAGCGTGAGGGTCAGTCTATCGGTTATTTAAGGCCAGACTAGCTTTGACTTTTCCCATTTCAAACGCTAATGTAAACCAACTTGGAAGATCACAGAACTAAACTGCTCATTTCTGCTCATTTCTTCACTCTGCAGGATTTACAGGACATTGAGGACGACACCGATGGTGAAGACGATGACGGACACGACGAATTGTAGGAGGTGGAAAAGTGAGGAGAGGAGTTCTGCCCCAGTCCTTCAGTACCAGTCACCATAACCACCCTCACTTCATACTTGCCCTTAGCTGCCACTCAGCCCTACATCTTCTGTCTACATCGGTGTCTTTGCATCTGGAGGGGGGGGGACTTTGGAAGAGCACATCACCTTCCTGGGAGACCTTGATGCCTTCTCTGCAGAGCTCCTTGTCAGCTGTTTGCCTTTATATTTGAAACCTGCTGGTAAAAAAAAAAATTAAAACAAATGGAAATGAGATCTTGATTTAAAAAATGTGCAGAGGAATTTACCCCCGTTCCTAACTCGCTATTGTTCAGAGAGTGGCTGTGAGCTAATTGGGTGTTGTAAACTGTAGCTGCCAATGTTTCGCTTCCCCCCCCCCCCCCTAAATTGTAGTAATACAGAGGACCAGAGTGGTGGTTTTGTAAGGACTGAGCTCTCAGGGGACAAGGGGCTATCAAACTGATTTTTTTATATACAAATAACTGTATTGTCACTAAAATGACCCAAACTCATTCTCAAATGTAGCACAAAGCCCACCACACAGTGAAGTCTGCTTTATCATGATCATCATTCCCAAATTTTGACAACTCACTGATTTTAGCATCACTACATTTTTCTAAACGAAACAAAAACCAGCTTTGGGGAAATCCTATTTTATTTAATTGCTTTCATTATGATTTTTTTTTCTTAATGTAGGAATTTGTAATTCCTTTTTTTTTTTTTATGACGTACCAGCATGGCTAGCTGGTGCACGGTTGGTTGTCGGGTACACTTGGAAATGAGATGATTCTTGTTCTGATAGGTCGCACTGTATTCATGCCTCATCAGAGATCCATTGCAGTCACGAAAGCAAACACATTTGTGCAGGTCTTGCTGTCCTGAGAGATGAGATTTGTTTTTTGAGTTATTTTTTTCCCCCCTCTTTCTTGGGGAGAGAAAGGTTGCACAGCCCCACCTCGTTTGTATCGTGTCCCCCCCCCTGCCTTTTGTTTGACTGTACCCAACACTGTTGTTTTCACTGTGGGGCGTGTGTGCAAATGATGTAAAAGTTTGACTGGTTTCTCATATCTGGTCAACAAATGGGGATGTGAATGGAAGGGTGGAGGGGTTGGGTAGAACAAGGTGGTGTGTTGTCATCTGTACAGTCATGTTTTGGGGTAGGGGGACTTAACACAGCATTCCATCATAGCCAAATTGATGTGGAAAATGTAATTGGTGGCCAATAAACTTCTAAAAGAAAATGTTGTCTTTCTTTGGGGGGGGCAAAACTTTTAATGCACGTGCTTCTAAAGGAAGAATGCTTTGCATCACTGTAGTCGAGTCTTAAACACCCGAGTTCTAGGCAGTAGTGGACATATTTCACCTTCAATCCTGTATTAACTATGATCTTTTAAGGTTTTGTGATGATTCTGTCAATATTATAGCAATGATTTTTGGTTTGCTTATCTCAATTTTCCCCAAAAAAGGCCCAAATTAAAATCGGCAAACGTCACTCGTCCTTCCTCAAAATGGGCAGCGTTCCTCTTAAAGAGGGGGAAGGTAACATTTAGCCTTATTAGTAATCCAGATGGACTGACGATGGAGGTAGAAGCCTTTCTTGGCTCTTTATGTCAGCGCGGTAACTACAGCAGTAAACCGCCTGTATCCTGTTCGGTGTTTTCTAGAATCCTCCCCCTCCTCACGCGTCTTGGTGTCACCTCTCGCTTTAAGTGTCAAGCATCCCAGCATGTCCAGGCAGAGTTTACTGGCTGTCATGTCTGGGGCAGTGAACTCCATTTGAGACTTGTGACAAACAAGGGATGTGACTAGAGGGTTACTCATCTTCCACACTGTGGTGTGGTGACCAAAAATAGCCCCCCAGAGAGTATAAAGAGGATCGGGGGAGGCCCGACCTTTAGAAGAACCTCCACAGAAGAGACCACACGCCAGCCCGATCTTCCTGGTGGACAAAGAAGCTGCTTCGAGTCCTGAAGCCACAGAGAAATCATTGCGTGGATTAAACCTTTCATTTCAAGAACGACAATCAAACTCGACAGGATGAAGTATTATCAGTGCCCCGTCTCCCAGGCGATGCGGATCCAGAGTTACTCCCGGGACTGCGACGCCCCATCCAGCTGCAAGCGCTCCACCTCTCCCAAGTCAGCCCGCAGCGTGCACTTCCCCAATGACGTCGTCTTCCAGGACTATGTGAAACACGGGGAGCTGGAGAGGATCGAACCTTTCATCCGAGCCAGAAGAGTCAGCCTGGACACCATCTACCTCTCCGGTGAGGGAAGCGGTCGCCGCCAGGCTGCCTTGCTCATCAACCCACAAGCGTTGCTGTTGTGAAATAACCTTTTCTGCGCCTGTATGTAGGTATGGCCGCTATACATGAGGCCGTCCTGTCCGGGAACCTGGAGTGCGTCAAGCTGCTGGTCCACCATGGAGCAGATATTCACCAGAGGGACGAGGAGGGATGGACCCCGCTGCACATGGCCTGCAGCGATGGCTTCCCACATATTGCACGGTGAGTCCCTCATTAGAAATGCTGTTATTTAGGTGTAAAATAACACCAGAAGATAATGTCATTTATGCTGTAGTAAGGTAAATTCTACGCAGCATATAGATTGCCTTATAATATAGACATACTTTATCAAATAAAGCACTTCTGGAGGCTGAGGAATGTTTATCATACTTAACATTTTATCTCGTTTTTCCAGCTACCTCCTGTCACTGGGCGCAGACCCTGAATTAAAGAACGACTGTGGCGAGAAGCCTGCTGACCTCATTGATCCGGACAACAAGGAGCTGCTGGTGCTTTTCGGGCTGCTGGCAGTCAACGACTGAGAGCCTCCGTCTCGGGAAGTCCAGAATGCTACCCCGTAGCCTCCTGACAGCTCATGCAGGGAAAGGGAAAGGGCCCGGTGGACCAGTCTCCTGGTTTTAGGAGCGGCTTCAGCACCGTGGAAGTGTGATCGAAGCAGGGCTGACAGAGAGCCCCTTTCAGCCTCCTTCAAGTGGGCTGGCTTGGAGAGGACAGTGGTTTCCTCTCGGAACTGCAGATCTTTGCGTATTTAGTGACATTCAAGTCTTGAATGTGTTAGTCAGGCTTAAGGCTGTTGTAGAACACTAGTGTTACTGCTCTGTGGGATCACTACAGCATAGAGACGGTTGCCTTTTTATTCATCTGAAGGATCTTTTCAATCTTTCAAACAGGAAACTCTACTTTGTTGGACCTATATATCTATATATTTTTTAAATAAAGTTTATGGAAACCAATGTCATGAGTCCTTTCTTAATCCTCTAATATTCCAGGCAAATAAAAAGTTACACAAAGTGGCATCACTTCCTCAGAAAGGAGGAATTCACAGGCACGCTGGCAAAAAGGCAAACAAAAGACAAAGCAAGGCTTTGTTTTAAATTCAAACATGTATTGAAGCCATCAACAGTGCGATTTCAAAGTCGCCCAACAAAAAGATATACAAAAACGGAATAATTTACCAGGGATGTTAAACAACTATGCTCCACTCTCTCACTCCTTAAACTTCCATTCCTGTCTGCACATGGGGCATTGCTGCTGCACTTGCTGCGAGTTCAGCCATTTCAAGATGCAGTGCATGTGAAAGCAGTGGGAGCACTGACCCCAGACCAGCGGGCAGTCGTCTCCAGGCACTTTACCTGCAAAAGAAAGCACCAGATTACAATTCGCCCACAGAATTCTAGCACTAAAGGGAAACTAACTAAAGAATAATGAGCCACGTTTGATTTAAATCATGGCAATTTGACTTTTGCACTCACAATAAACCTGAAAGCAAAATGTCCACTTTAGTAAGAGGAAAAATAACTATTAGTGCCTGTAAAAATCATGCTTTCCACAGCTGATATCTGGTTATGTGTTTACAGATGTACTATGCATATATCTACCCCTGCTGACGTATAGGAGCGCCGGTTACAAGGCTAACTAGATTACTCACAGTCTGGACAACAGCCATTGAAGGGCATCCTGCAGATTCCACAGTTTTCATCATTGGCCACCCAGGTCCAAGAGGCCACTCCGTTCCAATGTCGGATCTTAACCTTCATCCCCTGGAAGGAATAAGAATAACTGGTTAGGAGCCACTGCAGCTTCCACTCTGGCAATTGTTTGATATTTTCGATAAACATGAGATATCTTACTGAATATAGTCAAAGGCAATCTTTGAGTAGCCGGCAGCAGTTAAATTACAGTATGTATTTGAGAATTACGGCTTTTTTATACATTGTTTGGTTGCAGATATGCGAGGAACACTTCCTACTTTTTCTTCTTCTTTCTTCCAACTTTAGTAGGCGCGCGGGTCATTGAGCTGCAAACGTCTGCCCCCTAGAGGTCAGGGTGAATAAATGAATCCTGCCATTATCTCAAGTTGCTGTCACAAGAATGTCATTCTTTATATACATTATACATAGAAATTACACCGAATAACCTTATTTTAATGTTTTAGTACACATAAAAGAGTAACATAATTGTGGTTGATAACATATTTAAGACTGAAAAGCACTGAACAGGATCTGTATTGACAAAAGGGTATCGTAAGAAAATAACATGGGCATTCATGCCATTTTTCTTATGACTGAATGCAGCAGGAAGCTCATTAATGGGGAGTATTAATTCAGAATGGAAGCACAGGATGGAACATTAGGCCGAGTGACGCAAACAGGGCTTTCACCAATGTTCCGTCCATTTGGATGAGGTCATGTTATTGTGATGAAATAGAATTTTAATGAGGAGAGAGTCCGACAGTGAAAAGAGATGATTTTATACATGTGGTACCGTAATAAGTAAAATCTCAAAGCAGTTGCCATGCCAATGTTAATTTAAAAGGCCTCTGGAGTCCTTGGAAATAGGACATTGAATTACATTAAACTTATACAATAAATTATGATTTTTATGGATAAGTGGTATTTTTATTTATTGGGCACGTGTAGAGCATATTAGAACAGGTGATAAATAAGTCAGTTTAAGTACATGTACATCATACTTTAATAGAACTATAGATGATTATGAAGTATTTTTGAAGTATACCGGTAAGTTAATTCAGATTTGTGTTCTTATAGCACACATCAATTCAGCTGTAAATGTGTGTTTGGCACAGCGAATATCACCGTTGCTATTACATATTATTACATATTAACTATCATTAGCTTACATGTATCCCCAATTTATTTGGATTTTTAATAAAATCAGGTGAGATTTTATGACAAAAACAGTAGTAACATGCATTAGCACAATATATAAAACTTTAAAATATTAAAAAATGTATTAAAAATCAAACTAAAAGAGATTGGTACCAGTCAAATCATCCTGTTTTTTTATTTATTTTAGGAACCATTTTGCTCTTTTTATCTATGTTATTTGCCATTTCTGCACAGGACTTAGTGACAATTGCTTGAACTCTAACAGATTTAATTTGTCCTTACAGGAGCCTCTGACGCACATCCTTCAAGGGTGAAACGGCTCAACGGAGTGTGTTATCAGGCTAGTTCAAGCTATCAGTGGGGATTATTGCCCAGGCTGCTGAGCTCATGACATCGTTAACAGAGATGAGTTTTTACCTCGTAGAAACAAAACTGATTCACTCTCACGTGTCAAGTGTGAACGGCAGGCCTCAACATGACCCCACAGCTGATTTTCTACAAGAAGATTTAAACAATCAGCGTCTCCGTTATTGCTGTGGCGGTTGGGACAGTTTTATGTGCAGCTACTTCCTTAATGCTCTTTCTGTGTTTGTGACTCTGTTTAAGAAGTAAGAGACGTATTTAATTAGTCAAAATGCTCTAAAAGGCCCAGTTAAAGTGAGATCCAGTCTTTTCTGGAACAAAAATGCAGATATTTATCCTAAATGTCAAAAGCGTTCATCCCTTTTTTGATTATTTGTGTTTACAGGGGTTGTAACTCTTGATCTAATGAGAATAGAATTAATTTACAGATTTATTATAGGGTCAACACTCATCAGCACTGATTAGCGCTCAGAGGAGAGGATGGATCAGCAGATGGACTTTGGTCCTCCACATATGAGGTCGTCACTGTATCGGGTTCAAAGTTCGGCCGCGCCGTCGCTCTGTTTGCTGCCTGTTTGCTGACTCCTCTCAGTCTTGGAACGGTCCTCAGCGAGCCGCAGGATGACCCGCTGGGCCCTCGTTGCTCCTCTGCTGCTGCTCTCGCTCCTCTTCAACCACAGAGCCGCCGGACAAGCGTCCGAGGAGCCCACAGCTGTTCCAGGCCAAGCTCCCGATGGTCCCCCGGCCGAAGACGAGGCGGACGAATGGGGACTCAACTCAATCAGGGGGGGGTTGGAGTCAGTCGGTGGCTACTTTGACTCAGTCCTGGAGCTGATGGGCGGCCGTGATGGAGTGTGTCAGCACCGCTGTCGCTACGGTGGGTCTCTAGATGAGAAACGTTCTATTTCTGCCTTTATGATGTCCAGTTTGGTGACAAATGTAAGATTTTCCTGCATTACTTGGCCCAACAGGACGTGGATTTGGTTTTTATCTTTACTGGAGCGTTCTGCTGCAGAACGTCAGGGCTTCTGTGACCTCCTCCCGTGGAGGTCGCAGTCCATTTTCAGGCTCCCAGCACCAGACCTGGTTCATACATGAATCAGAAGTGACCTTTGTGTCTCAAACACATCGGTCGGCATCCAGGACCCTGCTTTGTTGGGAAATTGCGCAATATGACCCATATCTGATGTTATGCTTTCCGCAGGGAGCGCTCCTCTTCCTCGGCCTGGCTACCAGATGCCAGAGCCTAACGGATGTAGCTCGTACTTGTTCGGTCTGCCTGTTCCAGAGGGGGTACGTTAGATTGAAGAAAGCTCCCAGGAGAGTTATTTTACCTGTTCTGAGGGTGTTTTTGCTATCTGCCAGATGGACATGGGAATCCCTGCCATGACAAAGTGCTGCAACCAACTGGACATGTGTTACGACACCTGCGGCTCCAACAAGTACCGCTGCGATTCCAAGTTCCGCTGGTGCCTCCACAGCATCTGTTCCGACCTCAAGAAAAGTCTCGGCTTTGTTTCGAAAGTCGAAGGTCAGTGAACTTTGAACCTTTTCATTGTTTCACCATGAGAAAGGAAACGATTTCCTTCCCGCTACTAAATGGTTCAATTGGCAGAGAATGACACCTTAAGGAGGATTTTGGAATGATTCATGATTTTTTTTGTTGGATTAAAAAAACATCTAAATTGGGATGTAAACGCTGTTCTGTTGTGTCTGTCTTTGTGTTTTGTTCCCAGCGTGTGAAACAGTGGCAGACACGTTGTTCAACACAGTGTGGACCCTGGGCTGCAGACCCTACATGAACAGCCAGAGAGCAGCATGTTTCTGCCAAGGGGAGGAAAAAGATGAACTTTAAAGAACTGTTTTCAATCTCTTTCCTATTTATAACGGCAACATTCAACACAGGAAACGATGGTGTTCAACGTTACGGTGAAAACTACTGTTAACATTAAAAGGATAATTTATTTGGAAGTTCTGGTTTTGTTCTTCTCCATTTTTTTTGTTTCCGTCCCACACGTTTGTCTGATTGATTGATTTGAAAATAAAGAAGAAACAGGACTTTTGCTTCTAACGTTAGTTGTCATTTTAATGTGAAAATCCAGGATTTTGCTGGAATAGTGTGCTAATGTTAGCATCGAAGTCCCTTAATCAGGCATCGAGTTTCTGCTCAAAAGATGAGACTTTATAAAGGTAAAAAGACTCCGAAAGTCATCATATTTATGTAAATATATACGCTCCTTTACACAGCTGCAAAGCACAGTCCATTTCAACAAACAACACATAAACTACAGGTGAACACGAGGTTTAAAGATGGGATTCACAGGCTCCATCACAGCTTCATGACCAGATCTGCGGGAGACAAAAGGGAAAAGGCAGCGGTTAAATTGTTTAAACTTCCATCCACCGTAGACCCTTTAATAAAAGGACTGGGTGTGTTTCACTGTTGGAACCTTCATCAGCCTGAGAGGTCAGGAAGCTGACGGGTTGGATCAACGCTTGTTTCGCCTTCCTGTTAAATGCTTCAAGCTGGAACAAATAAAAACAAACACGGAAAAAAGTGAGCTTTCAAAATGCCCGAGGAGACCCCAAACCTGCAAATGTACGTTTGAACGCATCAACTTTTTATTAAGTATTATTTGCCGCCTTAACGATATAATAAAACCCCGATCAGAAATGATGATCGCTGTGTACCGCTGAGTGATTCATGCATAAAGGAATTACTGTTCCAGTGAATGTCCAGGTGGTAAAATGGAAAAGTTCACAAACCGTTTTCCTCAGGTTAGCCTTTATTTCCTCCTCAGTTAGCTGATGTTTGCTCTTCTCTGAGTTCTTGGCTTTGGGGTTCTGAACCACAGAGGCGCTGTTGTGACACTGGTGAAAGGGGAATAACGCTGAGTGATTTAGGCATAACGGAAATACTGTTCCAGTGAATGTCCAGGTGAGAAAAAGGAAATGATCACAAACCGTTTTCATCAGGTTAGCCTTTATTTCCTCCTCAGTTAGTTTTCTCTTCTCTGAGTTCTTGGCTTTGGGGTTCTGACCCACAGAGGCGCCGTTGTGACACTGGTGAAAGGGGAATAACGCTGAGTGATTTAGGCATAACGGAAATACTGTTCCAGTGAATGTCCAGGTGAGAAAAAGGAAATGATCACAAACCGTTTTCATCAGGTTAGCCTTTATTTCCTCCTCAGTTAGCTGATTTTTGCTCTTCTCTGAGTTCTTGGCGTTGGGGTTCTGACCCACCGACGCGCTGTTGTGACACTGGTGAAAGGGGAATCAACTTTTTGTAAGTATTATTTGCCACCTTAACGATATAATAAAACCCCGATCAGAAATGATGATCGCTGTGTACCGCTGAGTGATTTATGCATAAAGGAATTACTGTTCCAGTGAATGTCCAGGTGATAAAATGGAAATGATCACAAACCGTTTTCCCCAGGTTAGCCTTTATTTCCTCCTTAGGTAGCTGATTTTTGCTCTTCTCTGAGTTCTTGGCGTTGGGGTTCTGACCCACCGACGCGCCGTTGTGACACTGGTGAAAGGGGAATCAACTTTTTGTAAGTATTATTTGCCACCTTAACGATATAATAAAACCCCGATCAGAAATGATGATCGCTGTGTACCGCTGAGTGATTTATGCATAAAGGAATTACTGTTCCAGTGAATGTCCAGGTGGTAAAATGGAAATGTTCACAAACCGTTTTCCCCAGGTTAGCCTTTATTTCCTCCTTAGGTAGCTGATTTTTGCTCTTCTCTGAGTTCTTGGCGTTGGGGTTCTGACCCACCGACGCGCCGTTGTGACACTGGTGAAAGGGGAATAAGAGTATAAAAGAGGGCCTGGACGTGTTTCTCCACAGTTTAAACCAAAACTCCTGGTCTGCGTGGAGATGCCAACAGGATCTATCTAAGAATGGCTTTTGATCAGTGAAAAAAGAGGAAACCTTTCCCACCTGATCGACCCGTCCCTCCTCCTTGGGGGCTGGCTGCTGCTCCACGGCCGGCTCTTTCTTTTCAGCATTATCCACCACCTTTACCTCTGTTCGTTTCCACCACCAGGCAAGCTTCTTCTTTTTCTTTTTTGACCTTTTTCGCCATTTACTCATTTTCATTTGGGGGGTGGGCAGACACTGCTGGTGTAGCGGAGGTGCCATTTGCCATTGGTCAGGAAAACTTCTTGGATGTTCCACAAAATTTACAGGAAAATTATGACACTGATTCTGTGCGTAAGGGAGGCTGCTGGGATAAAAGGAGGGATGCGTGGCAACCTGTGAATATGTCCAGTAAGAACTCGTATTATGATAAGAACTGGTGCTGTACGCGCTGTACTGGGAGTACTGAGACATAGTGTAATCTGGCAATGGGCTGAGAGAATAACTGGGATTGGGAGGAGGCCACGCCTGGGCTTCTGCACATGACTGCTGTTGATCTTCATTGCTGGTCTTCAGTCTTTTTTCTGTGCCCGGGTTGTTTTCGAGGCCCGTCAGGTTCTCGCCGCTTCTCGCCGGCGACCCGTTGCTCCTGCGTTTGGAGACGTTGCTGCGGGAGCTTCCGCTGTAAGAGGAGCTGGAACTTCTGCTCCTAGAGGAGGAGCAGGAACACGATGACGAAGAAGAGCCCCGGTTTGACCTCGGGGACCCCTTCGGGTGTCTGTCCGGTTGCCGTCTGCCCTGGGCTATCGCGTTGTCCGTTTTCTTGCCGTACAGCCTCTCCTGGGTCCGGTTTGCTAGTTGGCTCATCTCCTCCTTTTCCAGTTGCAAGCCCAGACTTTTTAAGATGTTCTGAAGCTGCTCGTGTTGCTGATCGTGCTTTATTTTTTCTTCATCTTCCTTGTTGTTCCTCATTGGTGATGTCCTAAAGCTAAAAGGGGAAAGTGCCTCCTCTTTCTTTTCATCCTCATCAGGGATTGGGCTACTCTGAGATCTTTCTTGGCTGCGTGGATCAGTGCTGCTTTCTTCCTGTCCACTGGGTTCTCCCAGTGAGTTCCCATCATTAGAATATGGTCTCTCTCTAAAGGACATATCTGTCACCTCATTTTGCTGGATATTATGGCGCTTATCATCCAAACAAAGGTCTTCGGAGTCAGCGTTGACAATTTTCCTCAGCAAATCCACATCTACTCCTTTGTTGAGAACATTGAGGAAACACTGAAAACCCTGATCAACGCTGTTCTCGGCCAGTGAAGAAGCGGCGCGTTGAGGAGGAGGAGGCGGCGGCGGCTGTGAGGCATGAGAGGAAAAATAGAGAAGCACAAAAAAAAAAAGTAGAGAGCACAATATAAGCAAAAGTTCCCTTCTAATGAAATAATACTTTAAGCGTGAATTAGATTGAAGATAAAAACATTAAAATATTCCACAAACCTGTGTAATAGATGGTGAAACACACGGGTGACGCCTCCTGTGCGTCATGAGCATCTTCACTCTGCTCTTTAGTGGATGATCTTCCAGTTGCTTATCACCTTTACTCGGGTCGGATGACTTTATCCTGCTGCGAAAATGGCTCTGAACAGTAAGAAACCAAAGTTAACATTCTGGAAACCACACTCGCCCTGCAAACTGGACCATCTAGACAAAGGAAATGGGCTCATTAATGAATAATAGTGGCTGAATCAAAAGCTCACCTGTGACAGAAAGCCGTTTGATTGCCGTTGCTGTAAAATTGCGTTCACCCTCTCTTTCAGAGACGTCCCGGTGCGTCTGCACGGCTGCTCATCGGGGGCTCCAAGTGATGGCTCCAACACTGTTTTACAGGCTGGAGAAGCTTCCCTGCACATTTTCCTCTCCTCTATTCCTCTTAGCTCTTTCAGCTTCCTGGTCAACTCTTGATCTTCTGGATCTGTGTCTGGAACATGGACAGTGTCTGCTCTGTAGTGGCAGGACGTCTGATGTGTCCCATGTGTCCCAGAAGGATTCTCCATCCTGCCTCTATCATTCTTCTGGTAGGTGTTCATAGTGGTTTGCCATTTTCGAACAGAGTCTTCCCAATCAAGAGAGTTCATCATTTTCCTGCCTTTTTGCTTTCCTTCTGTAAAATAGAAACATCGTGGAGATATAACTCTGCAATGGCTAAAGCTTTACAGTATAACAGAGGGAAATATAATAAAACAATGTCCATGTCACAGCACAACATTAGCTTGGAAGCTAACTATTTACTTACTATGCTACATGTGCCCGAATGGACGCTTCCCGGGTCTTTATGATATTTTGCAGTTTTCACTTCTGGGGCTGTGACACTTGAGAGTTTAATCGGATCAGGTTCTAAAAACACTTGCAGAAAAATAACATTCGATTATTCTGAGGACTTCGACGATTTGCTTTCTGCTGTCATAAAATAGATCAGCGCCCCCAGCTGGAGGGATGACCGATACTACACCTTGATATTTAAATACACAATAATAAAATAATTCCTCTTGTGCAAGCATTTGTCTGGCGACAAAGTCGGCCTGAATGTGTCACAACTTCCTAATAAGTCTCTAAATTTTATTAGAATAACTCTAAGCTTATTCGTGACTACTTTGGTGTCTTGTCACATAGGCACACAATCTACTTAAAATGTTTCCTGAGGACTAAAAACAAGGTTAGTCAAAGAAAACACCACCAATTAGCAGCTCAAACAGTTTAATGTTATCAAATTCAAATGCTTAGATGTTTATACATGATTATACAAGGAATGAAATTAGTCAGCAATGAAACAAAAAAAGAAAATGAGCCTTAAAACCATTCTAAATACAGAAAAATAGCCTTTTTTTCTTTAAATTAACTTGTGTCAAATTTGTTTTTGAATAGAATGTGCATAAATACAGTCCTCCAATATCCACCACACATATAAGAGTTCTTAATAACTCTTAATACACTGTATGGGTTTACTAGTGTCTGTTGCTCCATGCTGTAGTGAATTGCTTTTTCTAGTTGGATTTATAATCCAAAGAATCTCCGTGTTCATCAAGAGACGGCATTCACAGTATATCCCACTCTTTCCACATTAACCAGGCTGCTTGGTTTCAATGACCTGCAAACAGCGAGGTCTTGACAAGGGTTTGGATTTCTGAGGAGGATTTAAAGGGTGAACTGGAGGTGGTGGAAACAGAGGCCTCATTTGAGCCAACGCCGCTGGAAAGACGTTCATTGGTGGAGGTTGGGGGTAAGGAGGCATATGGGGGAAAAACAAATGGGGTGTGGGTTGGGACAAGTTAGGAAGAAAGGCTGGAAAAGGCTGCCCGGGACGGCTAACTGGCGAGTATGCTGGCATTGCAGGCACAGGATGCGGCTCTGGTAAAGTGTATGTGAAATCCTGAGGGTAAGATGGACGTGTTGAGATGTTTTCCCTGGACTTCTCTTCACTGTTGGTTGATTGAAAACTGTGCGAATCCTTGTTCTTGGATTTCTGAGGTGACGGGCTGTAAGTAGACCTGCTGCTTGACGACGATCTATTATGTAGCCTTGGTGACAACACCCTCATTGTATCTCTTTCCCTGCTACGCCTACCTGGGCGTCCCCTGTCGCCGTCTCTCTTACCATATAGGCGTTCCTGGATCCGATGTGACATCTGGCCCAGTTCCTCAAATTCTATATTCATGCCAATGGCCTGCAAAATATGCTGCGCCTGCTTGTGTTTGTGCTCTTCCTCGGGTGTTAATGTTATCTTATCCAAGTGTGCGAGAGACCCAGAACAGCCACTAGAGCCTGGGTAGCTCTGGTCTCCATCACGGGACCGCACAGGCAGTTCATCAAACATTAAGTTCTCCTTTGGGGTGGAAAACGATTTGCGTGGAGGTTCTGAAGACGCCATTCTCCAAAACTCCACGTCCTCGCTCCTGCGGTCGGCGTTTTGGTGAAATTCCGGCTCCCCCCTGTCAGGAGGTGACAAAGGTCCATCTGTAGTATTCGGGGGGGAAGTCAGAGCCTGCGGTCGATTCTCTTCATTTGCAGAAGTCATGATTTTGGTGAGAGTGGCGACATTCACGCCCTTGTTGAGAACATTGAGGAAAAGCTGGAAACCCTTGGATGACGTGTTCTTGTCGGGAATACTTTCCTTTTGGTGTGTGCCGTCTCTGTCCGGATTCTTAAAAACACACACACACACACACACACAAAAGCAACCACAAACGATGTCACTTCTGTTGTCAGACAAATACTTCAAGCCATTATATGGAGAAATAGTCCATCACTGTATTGCAATAACCTTCAACAAATGTTGGTCGGATGGATATACATTTGTACCAGGCTTATTATTTAGGAATATTGAGTTCTAATTGTTGATCTTTATTATATATATCATAATTTATCTATCCAACTGAACTTAAGATGGGGAAATAACTGGTTGGACCAGATTGGTGAGAAACAAAATCCTTAAAATGACACGTTAGGGTTTCTATAGTGACTGACCTTCATAGGCTCATCTAGTGACTGTGTCCTCTCACGTGCACCGTCCCAGGTCCTTTCACGATCGTCTCTGTCGTTGTTGTATCCAGTCAGTTGTGCATCATCGTGTCGTTTCCTGTACACAAACTCCTCGTGGTGTCTGTGACCGGAACCTTTCGTTCTTTTCCTACTTTCGAAATCTTTTTCTTGTTTCAAATCAGCTGACGGGTGAACGTTTGCACCGTCAAGCGACAGTTGCCGGCTCGTTTTCCCCTCAGCCAAATGTCTGTATTTGTAGTCCTCTTCGTCCTCGGTCAGCCGCCGCCTTTTCTTTTCCAAAGCGCCCCAATCTGGGGAGGACGCGCGCCTCCTCAGCGGGCTCTTTCGCCTCCTTTCGTGGTTCGCGAAGTCTTTACTGTACCGCCTCCTCGGCGAATCACCGTACTCTCTACTTCTGCTTGTCCTCTCCGAACTTCCCCCGTAGGAACGGTGGGAATTCCTCTGAGTTTCGTGCTTTTCCCAGTGCTCATCATCGCCGTCCCAGTGCCTTCTCACACCGTACTGCCGACTGTGATCGGACCTGTGGGAATACATCTCTCTGCAACCTTGTGGATGTTAAATTCTACAAGGAGGGGAAAAAACACATATATCAACAATGAACTCCAAGGTAACAAGTTTGTTGTGTCAATGAGGAAAGACTCAAGTATCATTTATTTGGTCTCTGCTTTAGTAATTTGATTTCAAACGATGATTTCTTTTCCTCAAAGGACAATTTGGCTTCAACAGCAGTTAAAACCATTTAATTGTGGAGTTTGAAGCGGTTCAACAAATGAACCGAATATAATCTAGACTTTCAAGGTGTGCATAAATTTGAAGAAATTACGGTAGCACAACTAATAGATTATATAGATTGATTTATAGAAATGTAGATAGATTATCCTGTGATTTGGGACACAACTGATTGGGCCCATAATGTAACGTACCTGAGTAGCTGCACTTGCTACTGGCTAATGGCTCATCCAAACAATAACACCAGTGAAGGTATAAACATTAGATATTAAAGAAGGAACCCTGGAGGTTTCTTTTAAATCCAACTAGCAAATTACTTTAACTAATCGGTTCCAGTGACCGCTGAAGCGTAGGATTTGGCTGCCACATTAGCAACACCGGGCACAGATGCGGCCACGTCAAGACCCGAATGTTCCGTTACCTCTGCAGTTAGTCGGCTCCACTTCGCTGGAAGACAACGTCCACGGTGAGATCTAAATATCAGGAAAATGCTAAAAGCTCAAAAAACAACAGCTCACGACACATTCGGTACCAAGTTGACTAATGGTGCCACAGTTTGTGTTTTCATTCGCCATGAATGAGCAAACGCGCGACGGCTGAGTTTGATCATCGCCGCCTACCGGGCGGAGTTGGAACTGCACCATCACGACCCACCCACGACTGTTGAAACAAAATATCTCTTTATGCATTTATTTGTGTTTTTGATTTGTTATTGATTATCATATGTTAAACATGTGTAAGTAATATATACCCGTGTAGTAAAATGTTATTTCTTTGAATCTACTGGACTGTTTAATGAATACTTTGCACAGTGGTCCTGTTCGGTATTGTTCGGTGATGCAGTATCTGCACCTACGGGCTGCAATACTGTCATGAATCTACAATCAATACCCTAGATATAGAAAGCAAACACAGAGTTTTAGAAATATTTCACAAATTCATTAGAAAAAAAAGAAAAGCAGATGCACAGCGAGCACAGCAGATCAGACTATGCACATTCTTTATTTAATTATTGCCAAGAGATCAATGGCCTTCAATTTATGAGCAAATTAAATAAAATTAAATAGACAAATGGCATATTAACAGTGTGCAGTGTGACATACCTCTATATATTATGTGCCACTGTAATTTACATCTTCCAACACACTACTAAGGTGCAGGCACTATTTGCTAGCTGATCATTAAGAAGTTTAGTTCACATGAGCGTTTTACAGTCTTTGCTATAATGAGAACCTATGAGAATGTGTGCTGGAGTGAAGGCCGTCATGTGAAAAACTGTTTATCCAGGGCCTTCTGCTGGAAAAATGGGAATGCTAGTCCACCTGGAGGCGCTGTAACAGAGACAGTAGCTGTTATATTCAGTGTTATGATGCAGAATAACATAAAAACAATGTAGCTTTGAAGGATGAGTCAGAAAACCTGGAAAAGGAATGCTTTGGGATCTGTAGTGGGATGATACAAAAAGCTCTAGAATCCTCTCACCTCCTCACTGGTAGAATTTAATCTCCGCATCCACACAGTCGAAAAACAACTCCCCCAGGTCTTGTCCAGGGATCTCTCCATTCAGCATGGCAGAGATCTCGCTCAGACACTGCGACTCCAGTTCTCTCAGTATCTCTAGGATGGCTGAACCCTCGTTCTGACATGAAAAAAGATGGAGACGTCAGGACGGCACCATCATCTGGGTCAAATATTACATGTGTTTCATGTTGACACAGGCAGTTAAAGCAGTGTGCTCAGTCAATTCTAAACTGTGGTTACGCCTCTTTAGGTAACGTGTACTTTTAGGAGAGACCGTTCCACTTTTCCAAATCTTATTTCATCCAGACGTCTGAGGCAAGAGACTTAATGACAGCACCTGCACACCTAATATTACACACCACTGGGTCCCACTACCACTGATAACATTCAATAAATAAATATGTAACATTGGGTGAGTCAGTATAAATGATTGGACAAGAGTCACTAGATGCTATGATATCAATATTAAACGATATTGCGATTATATGAAACCAAATGTTTTAAAAAAAATCTTATTTGGAGAGTAAACATCAATAAATTGTTGATTATTGCAATAATTCCTTTGTGTTACTACTGTTCTGTTGTGATATGTCATTGTTTTCAATTTTACAGACACAAAAACCAAATATTGTTCGTAATATATAATTATACAAACGCATTGTGCATCAATTTAAGACACATCTGTCAATGGCAATAGCAGACAGATATTGTGGTTTAGTGACATAAATACAACCAATTGGAAGTGTTTCATGTTTAAATAATATAACATACTGTTAACCATGTCTTTGTTTAGAGACTGCTTTTATTTGACCACAGTGAGTGACAAAGTTAAGACAACTCATGTATATATTCATTTAAAGCTATGAATGAGGCTCACCGGGTGGGTCTCCATGATGCTGAGGGCCACCTGGTGGCACTTGTACAGCTCATGTCTGCGGTCCACCTGGCTCTGAAATCGTGGCTGCTTCCTGACAGGGTCCTCTGGGCCAAACTGTGGGGAGACCACCCCCAGCACTGGGGTGCAAGAGTCCGAGAAGACAAAAGGCTTGAATATAGACCTGGCAGAAGGCAGGAGAGAGACAAAAAGAAACTCTTCATCCACCCCCTGCATGCAGATGTAAAGAAGAAGTCTGGAACGAGACAGTGCTGTGCACAGTACATAACCAACCAGCTCATCGGGACGAGATTCAGATTTTAATACATTTACAGAAGATGCAACCATTCTGGACATGGACATGGTAGAGAGAGGAGAAAAGGAGGCCACCTACATCAAATTAGAACAACCGCCCCGAAACAACCATCAGCCATCTAAATTGCAGTCTTGAGATCTATTTTCAGGAGACACGACTTGTAAACCAAGACTTCTGTCACAATTATGATTATCCTGGGACGGGAGCGGCTAAAAGGGCTTTTCTGGAGACGTGCGTAAAGAAAGGAGGACGGACACCACCTGCAGGTCAGTCTGACAGTAGATGGCATAATGACTGGAACATCTAGCAGCAGAACCTCCCACCTAAAATCAGACCTTTGCCAGTGGCCACCATTACTGCTGCGCCAGTTCGGGCTATTAGTCGGTTTGATCATAGCTACAAAATGCAGATATTATGTAAGACAAAGATACTGTCAATACTATTTACACCACGAAACACACCCCTACACATTACTCTCTAGCATAAATGCTTGTTTAGATTGAAAGATCTTCAACAATTTATCAGAGGTCCAATTTTCTTGTCAGTCCAAGCAGAAACGTTTAGATAAATTGTATGAGTGAGAACAAGCCTGTGCAATTAGGTCATTATTTGGATCACATGTTACTTGTCAATTAAGTTGCAGGAGTTTAGTGGCATCTGACTGGAAAATTTAAGAGAAAAATGTCCCACATAGTACTTGACTGATGATGCAATTTAAAGGGCTCAAAGTTGCTCAGAAGAACAAGGGGAAAATCCCTCTACTCCAAAATGTACACGACCATGCGTTTTCTGGTACTTCCTCTTCCAGGGTACATGGAAGGTAGATAAAGCTGTCAAATATAAACAGAGTAAAGTACCTAGAGGGGTCTGGTGTAGCAGTGAAGAAGTGGATGCAGGGCAGGCTGGTGTCTCTGGGGAGGATGGACACCATGCTGCCAGTGGTGCAAAACCCCCCAGAATCCATGCAGATACCGCTGGCTTTGTCCCTCAGTATAGACATCATGACCTCAGCTGTGACTGCCCCTGAGCCCGCACAAAGGGCAAAAAGGGTAGGTTAATCGATCGACATCAGCCCAGTCCTACAAGTCCCGATCCAGCTGGGTATTCTGTCCAATCAGGTAAACATCTGCTTTCAGCTGGGCCCCAATTTTCTTACGGAAAGCAGTGGTCTAAATGGTAACACAGAAAACCCGGCTGGATTACAGGCCTTGTAGGATTGAGTTGATTAGCTCTGGGTTAGTATATCATTGCACAATTACTTTTAGAAACACAGGAGCGGACCACCCTCACCATCGTGATGGTGAAGTAGCTCTGTGCCTCCCTTGTAGCGCTGTTTCGCCAGCTCCATCCTGGCCGGCGGATTTTCAGGGCTAAATACCTGAGAAAAGTTAAACTCCCCTTCGCCATCCCACCAGCCCTGAGCCTGGGCCACACTTCTCAGTTCTGGGTGCTCCGCTGAGATCTCAGAACCAATGGTCAGCTGGTTGGAGATGTTCTTCACACCCTCTTGGTGGAATAAATATCATAGCATGAAAAAAAAGCCTTAAAAACACAAGTTGCTAAACCAGATATTTAAAAACACCATTTATTCTGTTCCACAAAAGGTGATATGAATCAACTCCATAATAACAAATTTGCACACCTGTGATCTTCTGGGCCACCCATAGACGTCCACTTGTTTCCAAGACCCAGGCCGCTTCGCGGTCCACCAGGAGGAAGGTGTTGTGGTAGCTAAAGGGGGCAGGATCCTCCCTGCACTGGCCCCCCTGCCCATACTGCTCCAGGAGGCCTGTGATAACAGTCAGGGCTGCCCAGGCGCTGTCACCACGCTCCAACCCTAGTCTGATGAACAAAAGTCCACCCAGATGACTCAAAAATGATAAAATATTTCATGAAAGGTATGCCTGAAAAGCATTTGTCATATTTTTCTTATCCTATACACTTTTTAAAACCACTTTTCCTTTTAACTGACTGAAAACTGATACGTTTTTCCTCTTTTATTTGTCCCTACGTTGCACACGGTGCCGCAACATTTCAAGATCTATCTTTGCTTTTGAAACAGCTTCAGCAAATGCAGTTTATCAGATTAAAGTACAGTACAGTAATCTAATTTATTAACGTGTCTGAGCTCAACAAATCACCCTCTATACCTTTTTTTCGCAATACTATTTAGCAAACTATGCGAAACAGGAGACTGTTGGTGACTTTTTCATCCTATTGTGGCAGCAGTTCTACAGGAAATGGAACTGAAATGTGTCCAAATGTGTCAAAACCTGTTTTTTTAGGGCACCGATCAACGACTTGCAGGATTTGACTTATACTTACCGGACAAGGTCCATGCCCAGCAGAGCCTCTTCAGAGTTAACAGTCTCTCGGGTCCAGACAGCCTCATTGCCTATACAGACTCCCTGGTCGTTGGCTCCCATTTCAGCCCCCCACATCCAGGCAGGCTTACTGAGAATCACCGCATGGGTGTGCTCCAGCTGTGGGATTTGGATGTATGTGCACTGCAAACAGAAATCAGTGAGTAAGAGTGAGGAGTGTGCAATGCTGACCGAATACAAACTGGATGAAACAGATGGAAATGGTGTCAGCTATCAGAATATATGCACTTTAAAAGTGTATGTATACGTGTAGTATTTCACTACATATACTGTGGTGAAAAATTAATATGGTGAAAGCCGTGTGCAGAATGTTTAATGTAGCTTTGGTGTTCAATGTTGGGAAAAAATGTACATTATTTTATTCATTTAACAATGAATGATCTTGCATGATTGTTTTGAACATTATAACCATGAATGAAGAACAGATGTAATTTCATTTTGTTTATTTGAAACCCAAATCACTGATGGAGGTGAGGAGTTAATTTACCTCCAGGGTGGACCCCGGAGGATGAGAAGCTGCCGGGAAGTGGACCACCTCCTGCACCTCATCCCGAGGACGGTCTGAATTCTTGCCAAAAATTACGTGATTATCACGGGAACCAGGGGGCAAGGACACAAAACAATCACATGACATGGGAGCCTCTTCCATTCTGAGGGAGGAGATGAAAATGGTGTCAAAAACACACATCAAAAGTTAAGATTTAAGTAAGGTTTTTCTCTATTTTGATACTTTAATCCTGGCATTTTAAAAAAAGAAAAAAAAATAGCATAGCATACTTTCCTAAAACAAATAAATAAATCATAAATTTAAATAGAGAAATGTACGCAGCCCGTTATCAATTCATATAATCAAAACAATTACAACATGGATTATTCTAATTTCAGTGTTGAATTCCCAACCTGCTCTTGAAAAAATAACACCTATAAACTTTTTATCGTACCAATACGAGAGAATAGAATATTTTTGGACAAAGGAATAGGTGTTTTTGTTTTAAAAGAATCTTTTGGTGATATTGCACCCATCTAATATTATCTGACTAAATCCTTTTGTTCTTTTATGGTCTTTTAAAGCTTATTTACAATACAATTTATTTCCACAGAATATAAAGGATATAAATATCATATGAGGTCTGTCCCTTATCTGCATAAAGCATAATTTTACACCCACATCTGCTGGTGCTGTCATGGTAATTGGAGCAAAATAACCTAACATTAGCACACAAGTCACAACAAGCACATTAATTTTATACATTTTTATTCAACCCATTCACAAACAGTATTTGAACTAAGCTTATTATTGGCTGTTTATTATAACCGCACCCCAAATAAAAGAATGATATATATTGTCATGTCTACTGTGAAATATTCTAACAACAATAGTAATAATGGTGATAATAAAGTGTAAATATAATTATTATACACGTGGCCGTGCGTCAGTGACCCTCATGTGGAATGAGAAGGTGTATGAAAGGCTATGGGTGGACGTTAGGTAAAAAAACATTGAAATGTGTACACACTGAAAATGTGCACACACACTTATAACTTTCAAAATAAAATCAAGGTGATTAGGATCAAAAATGGATTTATTCACAATTTAAGACGTGCTCACAGGAACTCAACATTCCCGAACCGATGGAGATACTACACGTCAAATGAAGTCTTCCACCTAAATACATTTATTTTGACAAGATATCGACGACTTCCGGTTACACTGCCACAACTTCCGGGAGAAGTGAAATCATGATAGTGCGAGTCTGCACATTATCGGTGTAGCAGCAAGTAGCACAATGCGTGAAGATTGTCAGTGTGCGTGTTTACATTATGGATAGCGTGTATGTTTTCAGTGTGCATATTTTCGCCCTGAACGGCCTCCCATATAAAGTTGTCCACCCGTATTTATCCATGTCGCATTCATTTACACTCTCACACACGGGGATTAGGAGGGAGGCTACTTGGAGGACACTTCAGTGACAGTAATCTCCTCAAATCCGACCGCCACGTTGTCTTATTACGGCCCTTTCCTCATATTTGTGACCGCTTTAGAGCCGGAAATCGTGTCGTTAGACAACCAAGTGCACAGCTAACGTGTGCTGCGGCGGAGCTCGGTTCGGTTCGGTGTTTGTTAAGAGCAAATAAGGCCTGACGGTCATTCCGCGGCGAGTCTGACGTTACGGGCTGCTGCAACCTTTTCCGCGGGGTTTCATTTCGGAGGGGGGCGGATTAGAGGGGTTGGAGTCTGCAAACTAGAGCTAGTCGCTACCGCGGAAGACCTTTACCTTTTCTTCACGCCGGGACCGAGCGGTCGTGCCGCGACAGAGGCAGGTTGGAGAAGGGGGGGTGATCACGTGACCGAGGGCTCCAGAGGCATGTACTTAAAGGTCTCGACTCGTCTGGCCACAGGCGCAGCGCGCCGCCGCGCGCCGCTGCCGCTGCACACCTGTGTCACGTTGTGCATCTTCATCATCAGTCTGCTCCTCTTCTCCTCTTGGCAGAACCTCCCAAACCGCAACCGACACTCCTGAAGGTGACCCGACGAGTCCCCCGCATGCAGGTCGTTTCCCCGCAGATTCAGATCTCAAGCAAGAGTTTATAAAACAATAATTATATGAGATGTTTATTTTTTTCCCCCACCGCAGTTGATGATTATCAGCTTGACTCAACTTAAACTCATGAGTTCATGTCTGCGTGAGTAAGACTGATGAGCTGGACAAACGGCTCACCTCGTGTAAACAACGGACGAGCTTGTATCCATAGCAACGGCCACCGCTAAAGAGGCAGTCCAGCCACATTTATTCATAAAAACATTCATATCTACCGATAGAAAACAGTTGCCTGTAAACTAAGTTTTAATCTATGGGTTTGTCAGGTACTTTCACTTATCTATTACCAGTCGGCCTATAACTGAAAATAAATATTTAAAAAATGGAAAAGGGGGGAAATTCACAAAAAAACAAGAAATCTAAGAGAACCGACAGAATTCACATAAAATGAACACCTATGTGTCCTACTCTTTTTAGCCTGTGGCTTCAAAATGTAATTTAAAATGCACTATTCTGATTTTTGATGGAAGATACTGCTTGCTGATTCCACTATGTGCTGAAACACCGAATAAAGAAGAAAATGGAATAATGATGACACTAATATTCTAAACTAATATTCCCCTCATGTGTAACTAGTAAGATTTCGGCTCAAAGTAGGCCAAACAGAGGACTTGTTAGTTTTTTACTATCGTTGATATGAAGAATCTGTTGCTACACCTACTGGTTTTATCCATATTAAAAAGAATTCATGTCAACATTTGTTGGTGCTATCAGACTTTTTACTGCCTTTATTTGTGAGTTCTAACAGAACATCTTGCCTCTTTATTCAAGCGTCTCAGAAACCAGGCTTGCCTTAGAGCAGAGGTGTCAAACTCAAATACCCAGTGGGCCAAAATTCAAAGCTGGGACAAAGTCACGGGCCAACATTAATATTTATTGAAAAAAAATATAAATATTAAAAAAAAAAAAAATCTTCATCCAGCTATAACAGGGAACCTTTTGATATGGACCCAAACTAGTTTTGCTCAACAACTGAACATGGAACAAGCAAAGCTTAACACAATACAATATATAATTTATTATTGCACACATGCAAAGTTGAAATTCAAATAAAAAAACACATCACTGGCATTCATTTCTTCTCTTTTAAATTTCAACAGCAATCTTTTTCCATTGTAAGTTAATGTAGTGTAAATGTAATGCCTTTTCATCTCTTCTACTTTCTGGCACCTTTGAGTCATGCTTGTGCTTGTCTTGGTGTTGCGTTTTATCAATATTTCTATATTATCTACTATTGCGTGTCATCTGTTGTTGTTCTCCTTGTAATACACATTGGCTCCACATACAAGACAGACAGGTCCGTCTACATATCTAAACAGATATTCTGCCTCCTACCTGTTCAGAAAGGTCCTATTTTCTGCCTTTCCTTTAATCATTTTTCAGAGGGGTAGTGCCAGAATTACCATTAACATATCAGGTCGCTATGAATACTTCCTCTTTCTTGGTGGTTGGCAAGCCACAAATTGGTGCATTACCACCACCAACTGATGTGGAGTATGGATTTTCACACCAAAACACCAGCAGAGCATTCTGCTATTTGTAGTATTAGCACATGCACTTTAAGCGATAATACCGGCGGGCCAGCTCTAATAGTCAATTGGTATGGCTTCGCGGGCCAAATATAATTACATTGCGGTCCAAATTTGGCCCACGGGCCAGAGTTTGACCCCTATGCTTAGAGAGTGAAAAAAAAAACATGGTCTTTAATGGTCAGAAAGAAAACAGTATTATGTTTGAGGATTTTGGGGTCTCCGGTCATCCTGTTGTCTTGGGCAGGAACCACAAGTACATTGAGATCTATTAGTAGTATTTTGAATTGCATTTCTCATTGCATTTTACACATAATGAGACAAAATAAGATATTAGAAATACACACAATGTTATATTTCTCAAACCAGGGCAGCTAATAACGCACCAGATTGTGTCATCACACAGTGAAGCACCTTTGGCTGTCTTTTTAAGCAGAAGGACAGAGACATGTTTTCCAAACCCTTTAAAAATGAAAGCCTGCCGAGCAGCATTGCTTTGGACCGCAACATTCCTGTCGCCTGGGTCCAACTCACAGCAGACAAATCACACGACTCTCGTGTCGGCGTACTGACTGACACGCTGGGCCTAGGATGACGTAACCCCGTTTAGCAGTTTAATAAATCCTTACACACAAACACACATGTACGTGCACGCAAACGGAAACAAGGAGTGACTGATGTTTGCGCTCGGAGACGCGGCACCTGGACTCGGTGCGGCGTTAAGTGCTGTTCGCTTGCGGCCGTAGGAATGCTGTGAAGGCCGGAGGAGTGAATACCTGAGGTGGTTTTTGTGAAGACAACCTGTTACCTGAACAGCACTCAGCTCCCTCCGCACCCTCTCCAGCCTTTCATCTCCTGGAAGCGCGCTGACAAGCGCCGCACATCCTGTCTGCTGTCACACAATAACAATGAAAAAACTGCGTGAGAGGTAAACACGCACCCGTGCCAGAGGTGGGCACACCCAGGCACGGTCCAACACACGCGTGCACGACGCGCACCGAGTGAAACTGATCAGTCGCACCAGGGCGATACTTGTAAATAAACATCCAACGCGTGTAACGGTGCGCACAGGCCAGACTAAATTGAGTAAACACAAGTAAAAAATGGAGATGCGTGGCGAAAAATGGTATAAAATTATGCATGTCTCCTTCCTCCAGTGGGTTTAAATCACATGGTGCATCACTGTATTTTGGCTCAGCCTGATCTATTCTCAGTGGTGTGGACCAGAAATGTGCTCCTCTGCTTCTTCCTTAAACTCCAGTTTTGTATAAAATCCCCTAAATTAGAAGTAAATACATCATGTTGAAAAGCTGCTTTTGTGAAATTGAAAGTCACCCCCCTTCCCCCATAACTACCGGTTTAAATCAGTCAAAGGTTAAAAATAAAAAGCAAAACGAGGGTCTGAACTGAGCAAGATAGAACATGTTTTTAATTTTCTAATTTTATTCTTGCTTTCTTTTAGGGATCTTTAACTAGATCCGTATTAGTTACATTCTTTTACTGGTGAATTCACTCCAGGACCAGGGTTGAGGGCCTTTTTTTTTCACTTTTTTGGAGCCAGGCAGGCGTTGTGGCCCAGTTTGTAATCCCTGCCCTGTGAAGCAGAGGGCCATCCGGCGGAAGATGAGGGGTGTTAAGGGATGGAAACAGCTGCTGAGAAGCCCAGAGGATATTAATCTGGGGGGGAGACAGGATGGAAGGAGAGGCTGTCTAATAAAGTGTGGTATTACTGTTGCATGTGTGTGTCTGTGTGTGACTGGAGTGCAGTGAGTGCTCTCTTTATATCGGTAAGACAGCAAGTTCAATGCTTTCTGGATGATTAGATAAAGTGAAGCAATCTAAAGTTTCTCTGGGCAATTAAAGTTCCGGTTAAAAGCCATATAGGTGGAAGATGGGAGGGGTGGAGGGGCGGCAGCAGTCGCACAGACAGTAATGACGGCGCCACTGCTGTTTAACAATCAAAGATGGGAGGCGGGGGCTCACGAGGAAGTCTCTCCTTGAAAAATACAGGTGTTTGGTGCAATCAAAGTGCAGCTTGCAGAAATGACTGGGTTTGAAGTTGAAAGGGGAGGCAGGAGAGGGGAGCCAGCTTGTTGAGTGAGGGCCTGTATCAGAAAAAAAAAAAGGTGAGTCAGAAGACGGCTGTGGGCCGATCTCTCCTCCAGGATTTTGAATAATTAACAAGGATAAGGAGGATGACTACCAGGTACTTACTCTTTACTTTGTTTGGATCTCTTTCTGCCTCTGGAGGGGAAGTGAGGCTTTAGCCATCCGAGCTCTCTGGAGGCCGTCGTGTTGGGGGGGGGGGGGGGGGGGGGGGGTTGTCTGGGACACCAGTGACGTTCCCATGGGATGAGAGAGGCCAGTGGAAGCAGCCAGGGGCCAGCGGATCACAGTCAGAGGCGACAGTTCTGCACTGGGAAACTGGTTTACATCAAACACCTCCATTAAAGAGAGGTCACACCTTTACGTGATCATTCAGGAAATCTCAAGGGAAAACTTATTATGACACATAAAACAATAAAATACAATGAGATTAGTTTTAGGTTCCAAAAAGAATTCCATGTTTTGAGATAAATAACTTTCTCTAAAAAGAGGATGCAATTATATTAATATCTGGGAGGGATAATACAAATAATACACACTTTTATTTGTTTTAAAAAATCTTTTCCAGTTCTTGGGAAATAAAGGTTTGATTGTATTTTAAGCAGAACTATTTTAAGCCCCAACATGAACTTGCACTGTAATTTCACGTTATTACCGAGCAACCTTTTTTTGATTGCACTCCAATGTGTTCACTAGGAAATATTCTTGAATAAACATCATTTAAACAAGGTGTGTGGTCTTCATGTGGACTGAGCTGCCGTACATAAAACCCCGTTAGCCTGAGAGACACCAGAGATTGCTTTAATTCACATATTTGCACTTTTACACCCAGTTGTAGCAAATCTATATGTGGGAATATGTGTTGGGTTTATAACGTTATAAAATCTAAGCTCTGGTTTAGTTCTGTTTGGTCAATAACGTGTTTATAAAACAACATCTTTTGACTGCTCTGCTTACATCTTTGCGGCTAAATGAATCTATTATAGAATTAGTTGACGTCCTTGTGGATTGTCGTGTAATCAGTCAAACTGGGTGTTTGTAAAGCGCCGCCTCGGAGAAAGAGGAACTAAGAGGGGCAGGAAATGGCTTCCCGCCGGCTTGTCTGTGGTCGGTGTTTGTCAGTTGATTTGAAGCTGCTCCACCAACATGCTGCAACAGGAAAGGAATTAAGTCAGCGAGGAGACAAAATAAAAGACAAAGCCCTCAAAGGAAAATTATGTTAAAAACCATTAAATGTTTGATGTGCATTTAAATCCACTCCATTCCTTTTAGGTAAACTGTTTTATGCTCAGGGGGAGAAAGGATTTCATTATTTCTGGCACAATAAGATTAATAATACCAGTAATTTCTTCCTGAGACACAGCAGCACTGCTTTTTCTTTCTACAGAGCAACGATTCCATTTCCAGCCAAACCACCGCTGAGGAGTGTCCACAATCAAAGGATTTTCCATGTCTCACCTCCCTGATTCCCTGTCCAATTTACTGCACCATTCCCTCACCCAGTGTCACAAAAAAAGATGTTGCTGCATTCCAAAAAACATAAAAAGTAGTGATATGAGACCAAATGTATCCAAAAAATGTGCTATTGTTATGTTAAAATGTGTGTTTTAAGGAAGCTACAAGATGTTTAAACGATTGACGCATCAATATTTCAGTGACTTCAACAGAAAACGTTCATTTTTGCGCAAATATTTAAGTATTTTCAAGTATTATACAAACATCACACAAACATATTGAGAGATCCCGTTGACATGTTGACGGTTGTAAAGAGGAAATTAGCAAATTAGAACCCAAATATTTAAATGTAGATTATAAATAAGGCATTTCTCTTCACACGACAAACACAAAAGCATAACTGTGCCACTCAGGGTGCCTTTTAGCGTATACCTCCGCAGCCTTAAGTAGAGCCCGTGTAGAACACTTTTCCCATTGATCTGGTGTTTCCTCCTCGGCTGTCGTTTCCTCACCTGCAGCCAAGGAGTCCACGGTAGCAGAGGGAGGAGCCTGCAGGGGCTCAAGACGCACAACCTGTCCAACAGTTTGTCACTTTTGAGAATGCTGCGCTACTGCGCGCCCAGAATGCGCTCCAACCGGACCCTCAGCAATGGAGAACATTAGATAAAATATTATGAGGATATTCATCCCTTTTGTCACGGACGCTTTTCTTATCAAAGGATGAAGCAGCACAGCTGAATTTCCCCCTAATACGACAAAATCATTTAATCAGGTAACTCACTATTAGAATTTTGATCAGTTGCATCTGTTTTATTTTATTTTTATTAAACTGGACGACTTGGTACAAGTCCATACTTGTGGACGTCAAAGTCGTGCGTGTACTCAAAAGAACGAAAGAGCTGTTACTACAACAGGTACCGAAGGTACGTTGATTTATAGCCCTCATTTGAAATGTCCACACAATTTTCAACAAAGCTGCTTAAACCTCCAGGCTTCTTCCTTCCTCTGCTTTTCTAAAAAGTTTGGTTTTTTTATTTGGTTTGAACATGAATTTAGAACATTTTTGGAGAAAAAAATTATAAGTGTAACTAAAGTAATTACACTTAATTAAGTACATTCTTTAGGTGAAGTTCGTTCTTTTTTATTCAAATACAAATTTGTATATTTGAATCGAGATTTTGAAAAGTATTTTAAAGTTTAAAATGGAATTCAGGATTCTAGTTTTATTCCGGTAAAGTACTCTGATATGCAGCAGCTGCAGCTATTTTTATGTATATTATTATAAACTATGCATTCCTATTTCAACATCAGCAGAGGAAATAATAATATAAAATATCCTTTGTAAAATCAGGGTGGCTTAGATGGAAATAAATGCAGTAGTGTCCAATTATGTCTAAATTGGTACAAAGACATTCATATATCATAAACTAACTTAAAAACAAATCCAAAACATACAGTCACGCTGAAGTCGAGACTAAATAAAATTTACCTTCTCCGCATTCTCAGTTTCTTCACCAAATTCAGAGGTGGCCGAAAGAACGATAGAACGATTTCAGATTTTAAATTTTTGCCCAATATAGCATAAAAACAGGTTAATTCCTCAACATTTTGCCCTCTTTGCGATGATACAAAGTCTTTTTTAGTATAAACTCTGGAACCCGACGCATCGGAAACATTCTCTCTCCATCTTTGTAAATCAAGACTCAAAACCCACCAGTTTAAAAACGGCCTTCACCCTCAAACCTTCCTCCTTAATTTGGTAACAAAGGGACTCATATCCTAAATGTGTTATTATTTATTATCATTTTCCAGCATGCAAGAGGTCCAGAAGCAATAACCTGAGCCTTATTAAACTGATATGTAGCACTCATCTTATCTTATCTTATCTTATCTTATCTTATCTTATCTTATCTTATCTTTAGTACCGTATATATTTTTTTGGAAAGGAAGTTTTTGTCATGTCAGATCATCAAATTCCTTCTCATTGTGAGACTCTGAGCGTGTGACCAGCCTCCAACGGCCAGATCATTTGCTTCCATGATCCGGAACACCTGGAAAGTGAAGCGCATGACCACAACTATCCCAGCGTCTGTCTGTGCCGTGTCCCGGTGGCAGACTTGTAAAGCTGGGGCTGCGCTCAGTCTTGGTCAGACAGGTTTTATGACACCGACTCTGTCATTGCTGTGTACCCTCCTCCTCCTACGAGCTCGCTGTCCCCCCCGGGGGCCTCCGCTTGCCAGCTGTTTCCCTGAGGTGCTGCTGGCACTTTGACCAACAGAAGAGGATGCTTCTGTCTTCGTTTGGCTACGCTTTTGTCGAGAAGGGCCACGTTGCGAGGCTCGCCTAAGTGTGTATTGCTGCAGAAATTACAGTGCACCTCTGGCTCCAGGCTGACACAACATAAATCTGCTTGACCTTTAACTCTAGACCTTTAATTTAGGAATTCCAAACTAATTGCTTTACAATTTCACAGAAACAAAGAAAAGGCATCTTTGGTGGCGTGGACTGGATTTTCTAAGGCACATTATCCTCATCTTTTTCTTTTTTTTGACTGTCTCGACTCGACAAATTGGGAACTGCTTGTTGCTGTCATTCACACTGACACCGCCTGTAGACCTCTCCAGGCTGTGCTGATCGCACTCTCGCGGCCTTCCCCAGCATCTGGCCTCGCCGTTCTGACTGACATTTCACATTCTGCAGCTTCGTAGCGATTCTTGCGACAACCGTCTCAAAACGAAAACACCGACCTCTGAGGTTATTGACTACTTTACTGTTTCCTGTTGTAAAGATAATTGCAGATGTTCCAGGATGGGGGTGTGGTGGAAGTCTCTGAGATACTTTGAGGGTTAGGACATTTTTTGAGCCAGGCAAATGTCTGGCTTCTTGTCATAAATCTCCCGCCTTGAATTCATAAGTGTCATTTTACATTTACAAGTCAGAGTCTGCGTACCTGTTGCCAAGTGCGCGTACGTGGTATAAAACAAAAGGCTGTTGTGCTTCAGAGTGTGTGACTATCATTATAAAGACATTGTTCATATGGGATTATTGGATTTTTAGGCTCAGGAAGGCCATTCTCAAAACAGTTCATGCCTTCTGTTGCTTCCGTTGAAGAGGTGGGTTGTTTTATGGGGCTTCTTTTGTAATTTGCCTGCAGGGATGTTGTTGTAAAGTACGTGTGATTTATTCAGGGGGGGAAAAAAAGGAAAACAGGTTCTCCTGTCTGCCAGGTTTCATCTTCACAAACTTCGGAGATGTACAAATAGACGTTGGCCTGCAGCCTGCATATCTCCCTGGATCTTCTTCCTTTACCAATCTGCTTGCTTGTCAGCACTCCCCTTCACTCTCATCCTTCCCCCACACCAGAGCCGTCACACTGAGGCCTGTGATGTTGTTTTCCGTCTTTGACTGTCCTCCCTGCGAAGTACCTGATAGTAGATGTAGCAGGATTCTGTCTGGACATGTCAGTCGCCCCCCTCTTACGTCTTTATGACCAAGCAGTATGAGAACTGCGGAATCTATTGAAATAAGAGGTATGTTATGCGTCGGTTCGTTAAACGCAATAAAAAAGACGAGGCTTTCGGCCTGGGGGGTGTGTGTGCAAATTGTCAGAGAGTAAAAATTCCGAAGCCTGGAAAAAAGTGACCTCAGTCTTTGTCATTAGTATAGCCTGAGATTTAAAATTGCCATGTTGGTAGCAGATTTAAAGACACTGTTTGTTCTTCCTCTTTGCAGGAGTTCAGCCGCATCCCCATCCTGTCATGTGGTAATATTGTCAACACGGCCGCCGAAAGAGTGAAGAACAGGAGCTGTTGACTTTACCGACAGTATTGCATTTGCATCAGCTGCTCACATGGCCCACCCTTATGAGCCGTGGCTACGGGCAGCACCGCCTGGTGGCAACTCAGAAGACATGAACATCCCCTCTTGGTGGGACCTCCACAGGGACGTGCAGCCAGGAAGCTGGATAGACCTGCAGACAGGACAGGGCGTTGGCCTCCCTTCGGTGGCTCCAGGGAGCTCCATGGGATTACAGTCCTCTTTAGGCCCCTACGGTTCTGACCCGCAACTCTGCTCCCTGCCTCCGGTGCAACACGCTCCAGCCTCGCACTCGTCACACCTGTTCCCACAGGATGGATTCAAGATGGAACCGCTGGCCCCTGAAATGCTGCAGCAAGAACAGTTCTCCTTGGAAGAGCCCCAGGAGAGCATCGCCTCAACGCGTCCCAAGGCCCAGCGCCGCTCCTCTTCCAGGAGTTCTGCTCAGGCAGTGTGCCGCTGTCCTAACTGCATCCACGCAGAGCAGCTGGGCCAGAGTACCGACGACACCCGGAGGAAGCACATGCATAACTGCCACATCCCAGGCTGCGGCAAAGCCTACGCGAAGACGTCCCACCTGAAGGCCCACCTGAGATGGCACAGTGGAGATCGGCCATTTGTCTGCAACTGGCTCTTCTGTGGCAAAAGATTCACTCGCTCCGATGAGCTGCAGCGCCACCTACAGACGCACACCGGTGCTAAGAAGTTCAGCTGCGCATTGTGTCCCAGGGTTTTCATGCGGAACGACCATCTTGCCAAGCACATGCGCACGCACGAATCCCCGCCGGGACATGGCGAGGAGAGGGTGAACGGTGACGGGAGGATGGATAAAGGCTTCGATGCGCCTACGCCACCACAGTCCTCCTCAAATGTGTCCGCCTCCGACGCCACAGATCCTCCACTGAAACTGAAATGTGAGACGGACACCTCTGTCCCTAGTCTGACAGGGCAATCTGGGTAACTTAACAGTTTTTAGAATGATTATTACACACCACCCTCTGTTACAGAGTTGTTATAGTTTTATGATAGAATAGTGGACTAAAAGGGGTTTGGAAACTTTTACTAACATGTGATGGACCATAAAAGTTATTGCGGTCCAGAGTTTTTGTCAGGAGGGCTATTCTAGTTGAGCGATAAGCGCAGCGAGAAATCCTGGAATTTGATGATTATTGTGGACAGAATTGACGAGGACACAGCCAAGCTGGAGTGGCGGCTTGTCGCTGGACCTCCACTGCTGCTAGAGCCACCGGGAGATCCCGAGATCCCGGGACCGGATCGGATCGAGGTGGATTGTTCACTTGTTTACAATGAAATTGATCCTTAGCGTTTCACTGGAAGGGTTTCGTTCGTTTGTCGCCAACACTCTGCTAATCCCAAAGACAGAAACAGTTGAATGGATCAAGACGACAATAATATTTAATATTATCTCAGACTGGCCCTGGAAGTGTGTTGCCTACTACACAAAACCTGAAAAGACACTGGAAATGATGTAATACAACAGTTTACTAATGTTAAAGTTGCAGTTACCATTTTTATGGCAGTGAACACAACACTGTGTGTGTGTGTGTGCGTGCGCGCGTGTGTGCCTATGCTCTTACCAGCATTAATTCAACAGCAGAATGATGATGATTCTGTAATAACAACATTGTATCACATGCGGATCTATAAAACTTGAAGTTTGGAGCACTTCATACTGTAGACTAAGTAATTTGGTGGTTTTTTCTGTGATAGAAAAATACATATTAACAGAATAAAACACTCCGACAATGTCAGTTTAGGTCAGTTTTGTATAGTTATGTTTTATTATTAATGACAGGATTGATAGTCCTATAGAAAGCAATGCAAGTGTCTATAGTTAGGATTAGGATATAGCCCATCATATTCAGATGTGAACAGGACACGTACTAGGGTGCACAGGCAAGTTACATTATGGGATGTACATGATTGCTGTATTTTTGTATAGAAGAAATGGAAGACATTGCTTAAGACTAGTGAATCATTATGTTGATGTATTACTGTTGATAATTCTGCTGTGTTGTTATAGATTATGTTTTAGTCCTTTTTATTGTTATGTCAGTAGAACAAGATGGACACTTTTAAACTGATTGCTGTAGTAAATATTTTAATTTTAATGAAAAGTAATAAGTTAAAAGTACATGTATTTAATCTGTTACTGTCCTTTATTAAATAAAAACTATATCCTTTATCAGTGCTCAACATTCATGTGTCATTAATCTTTATTCTTAGCATTACTACTACTACTATCATATTATTGTTACTATTAATGTTAGTGGTAGTGTTAATAACACTTAGTAATGACAGCAGTAAATAAGACAATTTCAGTTAGAAATTAGATATTATGCATACATGTATATAAATGAAATAAACATTTAAGTCAGATTTAACAAAGCTTTAAGGGTTATTCCATCATATTGCAACTTTCAAAAGTCTATTATCATTGCATTTGGTTCTCTGCTGTTATCAAAATTCAAATGTCATTTTAAAACCATATTTAACAGAATATCAGCCACATACATTGTTTTCCCTTAGAAAAATAAATAAATAAAGAAAAAATGGTTGGTTATATGATGAAAATACTAACATTTAGAACAAAAAAGTGATTGTATTTTGACAGTTGTATTTCTCTAAGAATGCAAATCAAACCTTTTCCTTGGTAGGACATAAAAAAACAAATTTAATCCAAAGATTGAGGATCTATTTCATTAAGCAATCAGACAACTGTTGGAACCAACATAAATGTGAAAATACAGTTTAGTTTCTTTATTTTTGAAGAAACAATTGAATAATTAAAAAACAACAACATTTGGAGGCAGGAATGAAAATCGGTTACAGGAATGAACATGTGAGTGTGTTATGTGAGTGTGTGTGATCAGTTTTGTGTCGAACCCACTGCACTACTGAGCAAGAACATCATATTAAAATACACTGTTGCTAGCACTGGTAAGATTAAGAGTTGATCATATACAAAATTGATAAAATATATCAACATTTCATTAACTGTCACGGATGCACAGTACTAGTTCTTTACATCTGAAAAAGATCAAATGGACACAGACAAAAAGTTAAGATATTGTGTTCATGGATCTATGCATTAACTTCTTCTTTCCCTTGACTAAATATTTTTCCCTTCTCTCTGGATCAGCGTCACGCCTGGCTCGAAACTGCCGCTGCTTTTCAGCAACACTCAGTGGTCCCTGATCTCCGATGACGTGCAGCAACTTGAGTTATTCCTTGTAGTTGTTCATTGTATTATTTTAATTAATATAAAAGGGCAACAGAGGGCACTAGCCTACTCATTGCTGTTACCACCAACTCAGGGCTGTTGCTCTTTTTTTGAGTACCAGCAATGAGCATAACAGTAATGAGTTTTCGCATAAAATTATCAATTGTGTGAAATCTATCCGCTTAGTATCTGTGCTAGTAGCTTCTAAGTCTTAAGATTTAACTGAATATTTTACTTTTGAGACCAATTTTAAGGAAAAACAAATGACATAAGTTATTTTTGGTCTTCCCATGACTTGCAGAAGACCCAAATGATGTCACTTCCTGCAGAACATATTACTGATGGAATGTTCCAAGGGGGGTATCTTTTTGGGTCACAGCAATGAGTGACATTGATTTTGGAAGGATTTTCTTCCGTTTAAAAATAGTTTGAAAAAGATATATGTATAATTTCTACAATTATTTATATCTACGGTGTTTTGTATAATAAGACATATATATATATTTTTTTTATTATTTTTACCTGTGTTTATGCATTGTAATAAAGAATAATATGCTGGGGACGGAAATGTCTTTTTTTGGCGGAATCGCCCTTAAGCAAACTTTTTCATTTGAGGCCAAATATTAAATATTAATATGTCTCTGTCCCCACACGAATGGATTAGTGTAATGCTCTAAATTGTTGCTAGTGGGTTTCCCCCTTGCAGATGCAGCATCTATTGGGAAGGGATAATATAAATATTGAATAATTAATCGTTGTTTTATCCCCTTCCTCCGTATTTCAGTTATTTACTTGCGTAACTTCGTTTATACTCCAAGACGGTAGGTGGCGATAAAGCACCTCAAACGGCTCGTTCTCAAAACCGGAAATACGTCATTCAAGTCGCTCGTTGTTTCATCAAGGCTTGGGTGTTTGGTAGCCTTTGCATAGCCTCGCGTTTAAACTTTTATTAACTGAAGTCTTATTTGTTCATTACTATTTTCGTGATCCCAAAACAGTTTCAAAATGGGGGGCGGAGATCTGGTGAGTATAAAACATGTTCTTATTTCCCGATCATTTTTACGACGAACTCGGACAAAACGTTCGTCGTAAACAGAGCGTTTTATCTCGATATCAGCGTGCAATTTCAGACAATATATTATTAATTTATTAATTATAATTTCAAACAGTATATTTATTATTTCAGAAATCAAATGTTACGAATAACATACAAGTTAAGGTTCTGGTTTGCGTAACCAGGTTTACGGTACAGTAGGAAGCTGAAAGCGTCACTGTCTTTTAACGAAAAAACTATGATTTATGAGTGATAGATCTGTCTTTGGAGTTTAGTTATATTTGCTATAGTTTAGCTCTATTTGCCTATATTTATGTGTTTATTTAAAAAAAAAAATCAACTGGAACTAGGCTTTAAACGTGGATATGGTCATCTCTAACAGTAGGTTGTTTTTAACAGAATCTCAAAAAGAGCTGGCATCCCCAGACTATGAAAAACATTGAGCGGGTTTGGAAAGCTGAGCAGAAACACGAAGCTGAAAGGAAGAAAATTGAAGAGCTCCAGAAAGAACTGAAAGATGAGCGAAACAGAGAAGAAATTACGAGATTTGCGGAGGAAACGGGCGCCATCAAGTTAGTTCTCCAACAGCATCCTTCAGTGAATGTGTAAAAAACGAGTCCTTTGTAAAACCAATTTCTTTTTAAATGGCGACAGAAAGAGGGATGACCGTCTGGACTGGATGTACCAGGGCCCAGCTGGCCACGTGTCAAGAGATGAGTATCTTCTGGGACGTCCCATTGATAAACAGATCACTGATCAATATGAGGAGCCTGAAAGTGGCCCTTCAAATGAGACTGGTCTCCTGCCAGGGTCCATCTTCAATCCCACTACTCAAGCTTCCACCCTTGACCTGGCTGCCAAGATCCGGGAAGACCCCCTGTTTGCAATTAGGTTAGTTAGTCCCCCATAAGCATGTTATTTCTCCTAATGATGTACTTGAATTATAAGCTTGTTTCTTTTGTAGGAAACGTGAAGAAGAAAAAAAAAGAGAAGTCCTAACAAACCCAGTGAAAATGAGAAAAATCAAGGAAATGGTAAAATCTGAAGTGATGTTCTGTAAAACGTTGAAAGCCTTGTTAAAACTACTTACTGGGTTATTGTTTCTCTGTATTTTCCGTAATTGTAAAACATGTCTTTCTTTCAGTTACGTCAAAATCTTGACAAAAAAGACAAGAAAAAGAAGAAGAAAAAGGACAAGAAGGAAAGGAAAGGAGAAAGGAGTAAAAAAGATAAGAAACACAAGAGGAGGAGTTCAGATTCAGATGAAGAAGACAACAAAAAGTACAGGTATGCAACCTAGAATTCTAAGGAGACCCCCTCCGACCTTAAAAATTGGACATTTTCTTTCCCTTTTCCATTTTTTTTAAATGCAAAACCAAATTTTTGAAGCCAGATCAACTTCCATGATTGACTCAGCGTCTGTAAGAGTGTAGGTAACCACAGTAACCCAGAGCCTGGCATAAAGAGGAGAGAAACAGATGTAGGCGTGCATCATATATGCAGATTTATCTTCAGTACAATAGAAGAAAATAGCAGTTAATGAATCTCTCATCGAGCTTCATACATGGACAATGTAGTGATCAAGGGTTTAAACCACCTCTCAGCCAGAGGAAGCTGGGATGGGATTCAGATATGTTTGAAAATAAATAGGATGGAATCTAACAGTCACTTTAAAACTGTGTTTCAGGTCACCGGATGAAGCCCCAGTCAAGAAATCTCATTCACGCCATGTTCCAGGATATGGCCTGCAGGTAATGGCCAATCACTGCTTTTATTTAGACCCCTAAAAATAAGACCAACCACGTTTAATGTCGTCATCCCCCACTGGAGGTGAACCTATTAAAGATCCGAATGTTAAATCTCCCGTTAGTTCCCCGCTGGAAGTCATTTTGAGGCTTCAGCTCCAGCCAACCTTGCACGGCGCCGTGAGAGGAGCCGCTCGCAATCACCTCACAGAAACCACCGGGATGACAGGAATCGCCGATCTGTCAGCCCACCCAAACAACGCTATCAAAAACAGAGAAATCACGCGTCCAAGTAAGAGTTCAGGTGGCTCCTTCCAGGCCTTTTCATGAGACTAACACTTTCTACTGCTATAACAATGAGAATTCACCTCACGGTGGATTGAATAAAGACATCTCATTTTAATTTGAATACGTACAAGTTTCTGTACATGATCTGGTTTTCCTGGGTCAAACACAAACTTTTATGCTTTACTTTTACGTTACTTTCTGGGATATTTATGTAGATAAACGGGTTTATATGTCCAACTCCAGTCATGAAATCTTTTCCATTAGTAACGAGCGTTGTCAAACTCCTCCATGCTGCGTGGATTTCAGTAACGTTACCATGTGCTATTCTTTCCAATGTAGAAAGCTTTCATCTGAAGAGATGGAGCTGAAACGGAAGGAGATGATGGATCAAGCCAAGCAGAGGGAGGAGGACAGGGAGAACAATGTGAAGAGGTACAAGAGGCAAGATGAGCAGGAAAAGCAACGGGAGAAAAATGCCAAATACGACCGCCATGCTGGTTTCATTCAGTAAGTTTCTCAGCCATGTTCACAAGATTTTGTGTGGTATACAGGTAAATTGTAGCTCTTGTAACCTTCCATGTTGCCTGTTACAGTAACATGAAGCTGGAGAGTGCTGAGAGCTCCTCCTTGGAGGACAGAGTGAAGAGAAATATTCACTCCATTCAGAGGACGCCGGCCTCCCTCGACAATTTTATGAAAAGATAAAAGGGCATTCTTTGCTTCAAAATGACAAGAACAAGCCAGCCACTTCCTTTCTTTGATATACTGAAGCAGGTGTACTGTTCTGTTTATCCTTTTACATGGTCACAGTTATGTACATTAAAAATGAAACGTGCAGTCACTTTACATATGAAGTGATGTCCCCATTGTAACTTCTCAAATTTCACAATGGGTATGTACTTGTCATTTATATTCAGAAGTGGCTGGTTCACTCTTGATATTTTGATTAAAACTTTGTACAGTGTATAGTTTTAGCTTTTACATTATAAGAGCGTCTTTTATCCTGAGATTTTTGTGGATATTTGTGAATTGGAATAAAACTTTTTTCCAGCCCTCTAATTTTATTCGATTGCCTTCCTGACACAACACGATTTCACTCAAATGCTTCTCAAATACAAATATGAACATCCATATCCTTATTATCAGTAGAATTAAAGAACTTCAAGCCGAAGCACATCCTTGGTATTTATACTAAAATATCTCCCAAAGAACTATATTTACACAAGTTACACCCCCCCAGTATTTATTGGTAAAAATCTTTTTTAGGGTAAACACTTCATCGATAGCAGAAATGTAGACCAGGCAAACTACTAACTTTAACTTTCGCTTTAACACACTTCACACAAACTATCCATTGACGAGTGACAGCGTTTCTTTCTCGTCCAATGACAGCAGCGGATCTTCAGCGCGGCGTAGTTCAGCCAATAAGATTTCCCATAACAGATGACGTTAGCAGTTAGCAGTTACTCTGATTCTTGTGTTTCTAAATCGTGTAGTCACTGCAGGGTGCTAGCATCCATTCATTGTCAATACGATTTCACGATTTCCAGCAATTAGAAAATACAAAATAACAGCTTCAACATGGTAAGTACATGCCACATTATGTCAAATGTGACCGATTGTCTTGCCCGAATTAGAAACAATGTAACATTCATACCCAGGAGGATGACGAAGCTAATGTTGCTATCGTAGTCCGCTCACTTGTTGGTTGTTATTCTGGTGAAACCGATTGTACAGTTAAATTAAGTTATTCATACGTAGATTCAAAGCAAACACTGTAAAGTCTTACTAATTAATCTGCATCAACACAGTAATAGCCGGTAGAATTCGTCTATCTGAATAGCTAAACCAAGCTAGCTGTGTTATACAGTGGTGGGCCGGCTGTCACAAACAGCGAAACAATATTAATTTGGAATTTCAGTTATTACAAATATTTATCGAGGGTTTACTTTAAGTTTCCCGTTTATTTAAAGTGTCCGCCATATATTTTTGTATGCGGCTAAGTATTTGAAATGCAGGGCATTAAACGCATATTGACTCTTGTTTTATATGTTTTTATTCTTATTTCTCTACCCTTAACCTAAACTCTATTAAACTATAATCATATCATACTGTAATTTCTAACAAACACGTTTGCTGTGTTTACGTTATACTCCGTAATATACCTTTTCAGGCCAGTTTTATGCAATAAAATTACTAAAAATGTTGAATGAATTTAATGAAAGTGCATTTATTGTCATCTACAGTGGCTGAATTCTATTATCTCTCTTAACTCTTGCAGTCTATTATGTCCTATAACGGAGGGGCCGTGATGGCCATGAGGGGGAAGAACTGTGTGGCCATAGCGGCCGACAGGAGATTCGGCATCCAGGCTCAGATGGTCACCACAGACTTCCAGAAGATTTTCCCGATGGGGGATCGGCTGTACATCGGACTGGCTGGACTGGCCACCGACGTTCAGACAGTGTGCGTGTTTGAACCTCTGTGTCTTTCTCTTTGTCACATTGACAAGAAAACTGCTCTTGACGTCACTGCGTGACCGGGCTTGTGGACAGTTGCGTAGCTCATCGGTTGGTTGGCTGCAGGATAACTATATGTTTTCTGTGTAGATCCCAGAGGCTTAAATTTAGATTGAACCTGTATGAACTGAAGGAGGGGCGCCAGATCAAGCCCAAGACCTTTATGAGCATGGTGTCCAACCTGTTGTATGAAAGGAGGTGAGTGATTAAGTAACATTAAGACCTTTTTTAGTGTATTAAAGACCAGCATCTTTTACAATTCTTAACTTTAACTGGTGAAAGTTGTCACTAGTTGTTTAATGACAAGCTATTTGTTCCATCATTAGGTTTGGACCGTACTACATCGAGCCTGTAATTGCAGGATTAGATCCCAAAACCTTCGAGCCGTTCATCTGCTCTTTAGATTTGATTGGCTGCCCCATGGAGACAGAAGATTTCGTCGTGAGTGGCACCTGTTCAGAGCAGATGTACGGCATGTGTGAGTCTTTGTGGGGACCAGATATGGTAAGTTTTACACGTCCAACCCTTGGAAATGGCAAGATGAGGAGCAACGGCGTGCATTTTTATGAATGTAGAGAAGAAAAACGCACTCGCCGTCCAACAGTCAGTTAGCCCTGCAGTGAAATGTGTAACCTGGGACTGTTGCCAACAGGAACCGGAGGATTTGTTTGAAACCATCTCTCAGGCAATGCTGAATGCAGTCGATAGAGACGCCGTGTCTGGCATGGGAGTGGTGGTCCATGTCATGTAAGTACACCGGTGCGTGGATTGTGTTTGAGTGGATGGACAGGATCGCCTGACCTTTTTACTCTTTCTTCTGGCAGCGAAAAAGACAAGATCACAACACGGACTTTGAAAGCGAGGATGGATTAGAGCTGCTGCCCCTCCAACACATCGCCGACAGATGTTGTCAATACACATGATACACAATTCAATGTCCTTTTTTCTTATTTGTATTGTTAAATAAATGAACAACTGTTCAAACAGTGAAGCTGAGTGTTGGTTTTACAGGATAAATTGGGTCCATTAACTAGAAGTACCGTCAGTGTCCTGAAGGGGGCAGACAGGCTCAAGATGTCTGTTAAGCAATTACCGTATATATATATAAAGTTGTCCTATAATAAAGGCCTTAGAGAAGATTCACAGCAGATGCTTGACTAATTAGGTTCCAGTAACCATCAATAATGATGCACATAAATGTATATTTAACCAGTGGAAGGAATAAACCCTTTTAGACCATCTATTCGTGGCTGAAGCTTTATAGGAAGTAAATGGGGAAATCACAAACGACACAAAAGATAAAACTCCCTTTAATATGCAATGAATTAATTTCAAGTAACATTTTTTTTTTATCTAATGTTTGTTGGTAACAAAACAATACTGTATACAAACACAAAATGCTACATTAATGTAAACAAGATATAAAAATGATCCTCATGGTAATAAAATGCGTGTTCTGATGCCCCCCCCCCTTTTTTTAAATGCAAATCTTTTATCCTCTGACCGACCTCCACCAAGTTCACTGTAATTTTTTTTCTCCAGAAATATGCAAAACAAGAATGGCAACATAACGTTCAAACACCAATTATTTTTTTTTGCTTTTTGCTTTTTTAGGCATAACACTCAGGTTCAGTGGTTGGATGTTTCAGCCTACTGGTGCAATCTCATATACATGTCAGCCATGCATTTTTTTTTTTTTTAAATATATTGCATTCATTTTCTGTAATACACCATTACATATTCCCCTGTTTCTCGCTTCATCCCAATTTGTCAACAGTGCTTTTTATTTTTTAATCTGCTGTTACTGAGAAAAAAGCTGGATGGTGACTGTAGATAGGTTTGTCATGCAATCGGACCTGCTTGTGTGGAGGTTTTCTTTAAAATAAAAACATAAGAACAACATGAACAGTAACTGAAGTGACTAAAGGACTGTTAACCATTGAAGCCGACGCACTCCTTGAAGGCATTAAGTGAGACAGATTGTTTGCTGGCGTGAGCAGTAACTATGGACGACGATAGAGGAGAGGAGGCAGCCATCAGGACCATCCTGGCACTGGTGATTGTGTGTTTGTAACAGGCTCGGCGTGTCCTTCCAACCAGACTGGTGCTGGCTGAGGGAGGACACCATTGTAATAAGGAGTAGAGCGGCAGAGAGGTTACTGACCTATACTGGGGCTGTGGTGGCGGGGGGAAGGGGGGGGGGGGTGTGTGAGAAATAAGTGCCTTATGAAAGCAACGGGCTGGACTGAGGGGTGAGTCTATGATAAGATGTTGGACATGAACTCGTAAAATCGCTTGGAGTACTGCTCTGGGTTTACCGTCGAGATCTCCGCTCCTGCCTGAGGAAGCGACAACAGGTGGTGAACAGGACGTAAACCCGGTACGATGCGAGGAAGATGCGGCGGCGGTGTGTGTTGAGAACTTACCCCATGTTTCACAGTTTTGGCAGCGTGTGCAGCTTTTTTCTTAGCATCATAGTGTGTGAGGATGTCGATGATGGCCATGAAGTAAACCTCCTTCTTCACAGCACCTGGTGCAAACACAGCACGTTTAGCCCCGTTAGAAACGGCAGAAGCCCGTGGCTGAGACGGACGCGGGGGCGAGGGACTCCTCACCGTCGTGGCTCTTGATTGCGTAAACGTCCACGGAAGAGTCGAACTCCCCGGGTCCGAAGAATCCTCCGCAGTTCAGAGGGTTTCCGGGGCTGTCGGGAGGGGTGCCGAAGGAACCGGTCAACACGCCTCCGCCCATCCCGTCGTTCTCGTACTCGTCCTCCTCCCCCACGCCCTCCACGTCCATCTCCTCCTGTTCGGCCCGGTCCACATCATGGATGCCCACCAGCAGACTGTAATCCATGATCTTCAGCGTGGCCAAAAACTGAAACCACATGGCGAGGCTGCGTTGGTGCACGTTTCTCTCCTTAATGAATGAATCCTTCAATAATAAACAGCAGTGCCCCCCCCCACACACACACACACACTAACCTGCTCCCACCGTGTGCTGCTGATGAGGAGCCCAACATTACCCCCATTTTATCACAACATAAAAATTCTCATTCAATTCCAACTGCTTGGGGAGGAAACCTTAAACCTGGATAAATGTTCTAATGGCATAAATCACACAAAACACCACATGTGGTGAAACATGTATGAGAAACCTGCAGAACTGTCGTGCTTAACTGTAGTATCATCGCACAAAACAACGATATTTAGGTCTCTGGTGTCACATTTGAAGAACACAGACCTACGGACATGTTCGATCAGCTCAAATCTCACCTCTACGTCTCGCTTTAGCTTTTCCAAAAAGTACTTCTTGTTGTCATCTCCGATCTGTAACTTGTGACCTTCGTTCAGGAAATCATTGTCTTTAAAAGTTGGGAGATCTTTAGCCTAAAAAAACAACAGAATATGTCAGTAAAATGTTGGTTTTCTGTGTTTAAACCCACCATTATTATTATTATTAATTTACCATTACTGCTAACAGTAAGTCACAGATGTTAACTTATATAATTTCAAGCTGTCAAACTGGAGCAAACATCTGTGCATGTCTTCAAGGTTCCTTCAAATGTCTGGCAGGTTTTCCCTCTGTTGTGAGCTAAGGTCATTTATTTTGGTCCTCTCACAGCAGCAGCTGTCACAGCAGTGAAATAAAACACACCTTTTCCTTGTCGCTGGCTTCCCTGGAGACCGTCGAACCCTGGAAACGAAGAAGCGTCAGAGTAAAAATAGAAGAAATCAGGAGAGTCACTTCAACCCAGACAGCATCTTTTAAACTCTCAGTAACCCGATTCTGACATCGCCGTTTCCCCGGAATACATCACCAACTCTAATGAAAAAGAATCTGCAGCAATAATATGCACAAACACAGACTTCAAAATTCCAAATTGTCTTAAAAAAACCCCCCAAAAAACCATGGTGTTACCTTTAAGTCGTATTTGCGATGTACGGTGAGGCGATGGCTAAATACATTCCGGGTCACCACCATGTACGTCTCCATCCCGTCCACCGTTAGCCTGTACATGCCCAGGAACTGTGGGAGCAGTGTGTTGCCATGGCACTCCACAATAAACTACGGATAATCCGGGGAGGAGAGCGGACAAAGTGAGCAGGAAGAATGGAAGAGAGGAACGTGCAGGCTGATTAAAGTGGACGCAACCAGGACAGTGTTGCTAGCTTCTGGGTTTCCTTGCAGTTGCTCCCACCTGATGATATTTCTTTAGTATGTTGTGCATCTCAGCTATGTCTTCGCTGGACACGGTTTTGATTACGAAGCGGTGGTCGTAGGTGGTAAGGAAGCGGTTGCCGAAGCGACCCTGAGAGTCGCTGTTGAGCGGCGCGCTCCTGGTCAGAGAGTTCTGCAGACAGGTACAATCTCAGTCAGCAAGAGAAGACCGAGACCGCCGGGGCTCAAACTTAGAGCGAAACCGTTGCCCCGTTATAAATCGATGGGTTCGCGTCCACCTGATAGTCCTGGTCATCGATGCAGAAGCGCTCCCTCAGGTTCCGGAACACCATGGGACAGTACTCTTTGAACTTAAAGCGACTCGGCAGGTTTTCTCTGGCAACAAAGACACGAGTGAGTCAGGCCTCAAACAGGAGAGAATGAGGAAGAGGCGCATTTGTTCAGTCCTAAATTCATAGGGACTACAAAGAAAGGTTTAGGAATAAAAGCTTCAGAACCATTAAAGAAACAAATCATTTTAATCCTGAATAAAGCCACAGGTGACAGATACTCTGGGTATTAAGACAATATCACAATCCATTCGTTCCTATCGTTAATAAAGCAAATACACTTGTGAGGTATCTGTTCATTTTGTGCCTTGAAATTCACTCCGGTGGCTGTTAATCTGTCAGAGACCCTTAATGTCTCTGAACTTGTTGCGTCTGAGTTTGTGTCTTCGGATCATGATGTACCTACTTGTTAAATAGGTGGTTGTCCACTTTGATCTTACTGTAGGCTTTAAAGTCATCTGGCATCAGCATTACGGGTACAGGCACGTTACTTAGCTCATTAACCTGTGGGGAGAAGAGACGCTCATTTCAGCAACTCAAAATCTGAAAAATTTTAATCTATACTTTGATCGGATCGACATGCAACGGTCACTAGTTTTAACCCCATTGACGGCGATCATCATAACACAATATTCGCACACAACCAGATGCTCCCGATTACAAATTGGACACCAAAACCTCCCAATCACGAGCAACTAAACGGCTACACGGGGGCGGAAACTGGGGAAAAGCTCAGCGAGGTTCCGCTGCTCCAGGGGAGAACGTCGAGTCCAACTGCTTTTAAGGAACAACAAAAAGAGGAAGGTGACAACATGGAGGAAGTATGCGCTCCTTGCCCTTCATTTTCACAACTAGTCCATTGTGAAACATCACAGTTGGTTTTATATAAAAAATAACTTTAAAACTAAAAAAGAAATCAAATCAACAGTACGACATCACTCTCGATATGCAAGTGGAAAAGGGAACTTTGATCAGAAGTCTGTTTCATGACTTAATTCAGCTTCCTGCCCACACTTTAAATCAGCAGGCCAGTGTGCACTATCCACACACACACACACACACACACACACACACACACACACACACACACACACACACAGGCTGCCAAAGATCACCCAATGACTTGATCACATCACCACTGCCTCTCTTGATTCTATGCTTTTCATCTTCTGTATCATCAAATGAACACTTGTGCTCCTCGACACCACCTCATTCACCATTTCTGGCTCAAGCCCCCCCCGCTGATGAGTCAGTCACACACTTTTACCTTGCATAAATGAAAAGTGGGCCCGTTACCAGCGGGACTGTGAGCGTGCTTCGCCCCATCTTGCAGGCAAGGGGCTCCATTCAGAAGTTCCCCCCCCCCCTCTGTTCGCTCCAGGACTTTTGAGTTTGCCGGGAGCCTCGATAGATGCTCTGCACATTTAGCAGGATCAAGCTGCTGCTGCAAACACGCTCCATCAATCACCGCTGTCAGAATCTGCCCTTCGCCGTGCTTTTCATTGCCAACCGCCGCCTCCGCCAAAAGCGATCTATTTTCATCCTCTATTTATAGCTAAATCGTGCGATGTGGTAAATCAAGTCAGAGAGGCAGAGCTGTTTTGGCGAATAGGGCGAGCCACTGGTTTCTTTAAACAAAAGGAAAGCTGCAGGAGAGATGAAGAATCTGTGCAACCTGCTGGCCGGCTGTCACACCCCTCCCACTCCATGCATCGCCCTGCACGACATCGGCTGCTCACGATTTCGCTCCAGAACACAAAACAATCCGTGTTACGTGCTGAAAACCCCATTAGTGCACGAGTGTACACTTCGAAATAATATCCGCGCGCTTTGCATTCAAAACATCTCTGCAAAACGCACAATTCAGAAAGCGATGGCTGGCTTCCGAAGGCGGCGAAACTGCAAAAAAGAACAATGTCGTTCACCCGAGAGTCAGCTAATAGCACATAGTGCTAAAACCTGGCAACTGTTGATAAAAGTGCTTCACGGCTCCAGCGGCAGCATGCGTCGAACCTGTGTTGACAGATGAGCACCTGGCTAACAAGCTAGCATGCTAACGCGGTATAAACAAACCGCCACCAACGCGCTTTTAAGGTTTACTTACTGTATGGTTGACACCCCACATTAAAACGCTGAGAATCGGTTCACTTGCACGAAACAATTTGACTTTCTGTCCTATAAAATGCTTCTTTTTCGTCTTGGTTTTGCTAGCGCTGACAGGCGCTGCTCCGGTGCAGTTGGATGACATGTCCCCGGGCTGGGAATTGATGGTACGCAAGAAGACAGTCCCGCAAAGAGCCTTTGCACTCAAATGAATAATCCGGAACCCAAGAGTGTTTTTTAAAAAAAAACAAAAAAACCGTCTAAAAGTGCATCTCGTCGTCCAGCTTGTTGCGGTTCTCAGAGAGAGAGAGAAAGAGCGTCTTAATGGGAGTCAGCGCTGGAGCATTTTGTGCCGTCACCACCCTTCCTCCTACCGAGCAGGCCGGAGTCCAGAGAGCAGCTAACCGGCCATCAGCTTAGAGTCACTCCCTCTCTTTGGAAAACGCAAACAACTGGTAAAGTGTCTCCGGGCAGTTCCCCTCGGCCAGTGTGACCCCTTGTAACCCAGCGGTGAGGTGGCACAGTTTTACTTTAGGAATCACGTCACGGAACGGCTGAGATTGTTGTCCATCGCCGCCAGCAAACAGCGTTCGGAGTCTCCTCAAGATGGCGTCTGTGCGGCGCTCATAGTGGCCAACAGCGCCGCCCGGAGGCCGCGGGCGGACCTGCAGGGGTTTCCTTCTCTAAATGACCTAATACGTCAACAAAGGAGCAGCAGATTGCTGAAACTCTGGATTTTTCTCCCACTCAACGCTTTATTGTTGGGGTAAAACTTTCATCAGGCGAAGATTTGAAACCGAACGCATTCAAATTATAAATTGTATTATAAAATTGATAGGTTAAAGGGGTAGTCACAACCAGTCGTGTTTATCTTATCCTAACTTTTAGAGTTTTACAGTCAATATATGATTTAAAATTAAGATTTAAATAAGATTTAAAATGTGTGTGAAGCATCTATTTCGTTTTGCTGGGGTAAAATATCATTTTTACATTTACAAAAAATATAGCGGTCCTCTACAATAAATACGGCTGCGGCTCAATGCTTCCTGGTATCTTCCCACCATTTCCATCTGAACTATATACGATGTGTCCTCCCCGCTCCACATTTTCTTATTAAATGTATGATTTTTTTTTAAAAAGCGTTCCAAAATAAAACAATGAAACAATTTCACTATTATCCAGCCGTTCCACATACAACAAGTGCATTTGGTTCTTTATCAATAGCATTTAGCTGTTAGAAATAAACACTTCCTTCAATCATCACTGATAAACTTTGTGTCTTGAATCATTTGATTCTATGAAATGAAATCGAAGCCGTGCGCCCGCCTGAGCGCACTGTCGGTGCTCGGGGCCCCCGGGTCCTGAGGCCTGCTGCGCGGCCTGCGACGCGTCTGCGGCGCGGCGCAAACGCACTTCTGGCCGCAGCGAGGCGGAGGGCGCGTCGTGCGCGTCTTCGCCCTCGAATCAATGAATAAATCCCCGAGAAATGGAAGCCAAAGGGCGAGTGCGGGGCCGCGGAGGCGGGTGAGCGCGCACGCACGCACGCGGTGGTCGCGGCCTGCGGCGGATACCCCGTATGCCCCGAGAACGAGGCGACAAAATAATATCACGTGATCCAAAATGGGCAGTCCTCTGACGGGGCTGAAAAAAAAAAAAGCCATTTTCTGGCGCTGCTGCAAATTCTGCCCAAGTCCAAATAATTTACCTGGACCAGTGTTTGGAGGAGAAGGCAACTTTGATGTCTGATCAGGTAGGCACCAATCGTCCGCGATCGCTCTTTATCGTGCACGCTGGCCGCGCTCTTTGCGGAGGCGCACACAAAGTGCACGGTGTCACATTTTGAGTCTCTCTTGTTCGGCTCCTGATACAGCCCTGTCAGTGAATTTAAGATGGCTGCTTTGTGTACCACTGTGGGTTTTCTGTGGTTCTCCAGCAGCCCCCCGTGCCGGGGCTCTTCTCCTCTGGGTGTGTTTGGTCGCGGCGGCCCGGCGGGCGGCGGAGCTCCGGCTTAAACGCGAAGCCTCTTTGTTGGTCGGAGCCGAGAGCTGATGCACAATCTGAGGCCACACAGAGGCGATTCAATGGTCGGCAGCTGTGTGTGGACCACCACGCAGGCTGCGTGTAGTTGCACGACTCCGGCGCTCTACACCATATTTAACGCCGCAGCATCTTATTGGCTTTTTGTTTGGGCCACCGTCTCTCTTTTGTTGCTGTCCCAAGGACGAGCTGCACATATTGTCTGAAGGAGCCAGCCAGTAATTGACCACACGGGGAAAATAATGACTAGTCCCAGTCTCCATAACCATGACCTCTTGTGCCGCTTCCTTCGCAGACCTGTCCAGATGGATAACATGCAGCCCAGCCGGATTAAAATCACGGACCTGAATCCAAACCTCACATGTCCGCTGTGCGCTGGTTACTTAATTGACGCGACCACCATCGTGGAGTGCTTGCATTCCTGTAAGTAACCCTTTCGTGCATGCACGGTTTGTGTACAAACCAGGGGATGGCGTGACCCTCATCTTCATACTCGTGTAAATGTTTAGATTTGGTTGCAGGGGTCATTTATGATGGGGATGCCTCCTGTTCGCCATCCCCAGCGCCTTGAGTGTGCAGCGGTTGATGCAGATGCTCATGATGTGTCGTTGCCCATGATAATTGTCTTTTATTCGGTTAAAATGACGTCAAAGGAAGCTGTGATGCTATATCTGGCGCCGCGGCGTTTACAGGGAACCATTACTGTGGTTTAGCATTTTCACTGTTGTATTTGGCTGAAATAATTCGCCCTAAAAGCAAGAAGCCCTGTTGATATTGGTTGAACTAGCAGTTTAAATGGGTTGACACACCCACAATTCTGTACATTTTCCCCCTTTGAACATAATAATCCACGAGTGTTTATTTTTATCATGACATATCATGACTTAAAACTAATTAGAATAAAAAAATCAGTTTTCTCCTTGCAGGTAGAGCTGATAATTAACTTAAGCAAGTCCAGTGCAACAGTTGATGCAGTTTTTTTCCCCGTTAAGGTCCCACGCAGCGCATTGACATGCAGTATCAAAAAAGTCAACAATAATCATCCACTAATATAATTGGAAACAAGATATTACAAGAATATGATATTCTCCTAATGCCCAGACGTGTTTTGTCTGTGTCCAGTTTGTAAAACCTGCATTGTTGCCTTCCTTGAGACCAATAAGTTCTGCCCTCGATGTGACGTCCAGGTCCACAAGACGTGTCCACAGCTCAGCATCAGGTCGGTTCTTACTTATTACGTCAGGCACTTTTTCCCAAAGCGTGCTGGGCTCATCGAAGTCTTTATTTTTTTAAATTCTAGAGCGGACAAAACTCTTCAAGACATCGTTTATAAGCTGGTCCCGGGGTTATTCAAAGGTAAGGCGGGCTCGTTCGGGCCGGAGGAAACGCTGAGGAAGCTGTTTTTAAGCGCGCGTCTTCCTCTGTGTCTCTCACAGATGAGATGAAACGGAGGAGGGACTTCTACGCGGAGAACCGGGAGCTGGAACCGGGCGAAGTGGTGGAGACGTTTAACATCGCGGAGGACGAAATCATCAGTCTGTCCATACAGTTCTATGAGAGGAGCAAGTGAGTCGTGGCTATTTTCTTAAATGGATTGTGATGCTGGCAGAGGCGTGTGCAAATGTACGAAACGACCTGTTGACCCTGAACGCCGTCGCTCCGGACGTGCAGCGTTGTCATTGATCTTTTCTCTGATTTCATGTTAATCTGCAGGGGTAATGAGAGGCAGCACTCCGATGTGGAAGGAGACAAGGTAACGCCTGCCTTAAAGCCCTACAAGCTTGGCGTTTACATCCGTATTCTGGGTTCGGCCTCACCTGTCTTCTTTTTCCCCCTTTAGTCCAACGGGAAACGGTTCCTGCAGTGCCCGGCTGCCATGTCTGTCATGCACTTAGCAAAGTTCCTCCGTAGCAAGATGGATATCCCCAACAACTACCGGGTACGTGGACGTCCCTGCTGCTCGGGCTCAAACGACGGCCTCGCGTAGTTTGAGCAAACCGAGCATCGCGTTCCTGGTTAGAACTTTGTAAAGTGATGCGGTTCTTTCCTAAAGCTTCCTCCTTTTCTCGTAAATCCCCCTGAAGAATCAGTTATAGCTGCTGCCAGTGTGTCAAGGTGAGAAGACGGCGTGATTGGTGGATGGGGGAAAGAACAGGTGTTGCTAATCCCCTTAAATATGCTCAGATTCCATTCAGTGTGGGTGATCCTGCATTCACGACAGTGAGGGGGGCCAGAGTTCCTTTTAAGGGATCCTCTGTGATACAGAACTGTGTCATATATCCAAGGATGCAGACAGGAAGTGCCTCTTTTAGAAATGATTGGTGCCGACCAGGTTGAACGATTCTGCCTGGATTCCCCCGACCGGAACCACAATGGAAAATAAATAGCGGCGCCGATTCTTCGCCATCTGTGCCAACTCGGTACAGGGGCTCGGGTCTGTATATTTGGCTTATGTAGATGTTTATTCTGGCAGCAACCTGATAGGGCTTTTTTGGACGATGTGACGTCACCGTGGAAACCTGATCCTGTGTGGGAGCTACAGGATAGCAGCTCAGCTAATGGAGAAACGGGCCATGAACCGCATCACGCCATTAATGTTGTTGGATTCTGACAGTGAGGGTTCCTTTACTCTAAAGGATGCATACCCAGTCGCCACCCGCCAGCACAAGCGCTTAAAAATAAATAAACAGTATTTTTAGGATGCTTTTTTTAGCCATCTTTGACCAGTGCTTTATGTTACACAAGCATCCCGTAAATGATTAAGTGCTGCTTTTCTGTTGGTCACGGTGTCCTGATGTCTTTCAGGTGGAGGTTTTGTATGGAGACGAGCCTTTAAAGGACTACTACACGCTAATGGACATCGCCTACTTCTACGAATGGAGAAGAGTAAGTGAACACCCTCATCCTGAAGTGTTTTTGGGGGGTTATTTTGCATTGAAATGATGATCTGGGATGCGGTGGAGACATTCTGGAATGTCTTTGTGAGGTCCACTTCAGAAATAAACTTTATGGTGTCTCCTCACAGCATCAAGGTCCCCAGGTGGAAAGGCATGCAACTCTGGGGGCTCTAAACTGTCCCTAGGGGTGAATGGTTGTTTCTACATGTTAGTCCTGGGACGAGCTGGCCACTTGTCCAACGTGTACCCGGTCTCTCGCCCCAAAACAGCTAAATTGTGTGTCTCCTCCACATTATCACATTATACCACCTCTGTGCTGCTGCTGTGCTCGACCGTGCAGTATCGTCAGGACGACATTTGGATGTTATTTGACCACCCAGACAAATTCCCCAGATGCTAATTCAGTCAAATGTTTTGGTGTAAATCCAACTCATGGAGGCCCCCGAGCTCACAAGCCACAAGATTCCCAGTGTGTGTGTTTGTGTTTGTGTGTGTGTGTGTGTGTGTGTGTGGGGGGGGCAGAGAGCGGCCCTTTAAAGGGGACAAATAGCCATATATGTGGGCCGAGTTTGTGGAAGCTATCTGTAGGTTACAGCCTCTTAAATGGAAGACTAGAGGTCGGTGTTGGGATTCAAATAGTGGTTTGCTTTTGTATCCAAGCACCTCCCGTATTTACACACATACACATTTACCCATATTTTACATTTTAGATTTCAGGTCCCGCTTGACTAACTTAATTGTTCCTTGCATTTTTTTCTGGCGTGTACACGCCGGCAGTGACATTTTACTGTATTGAGATTATCCTCAGTGGTACAAATGTTTACTTGCTGTACAATTTTTTTTTATTTTTAAAAAAAAATCCTGTTTCTTTTTTAGACTGGTCCCATTCCACTACAGTATCTGGTCAAACCCACCCGGAAGCGCAGGAGACCGTCGCAGTCGGCCGCTCAGGGCCACTCGGACAGCATCAACACCAGCCCGGCGTCGGAGAGCGACTCCCACAGTGACAAAGTCCACAGTCCTGCTGCTGTCCCACCACCCCGGGCCCCCTCACAGTCCAACCCCACGTCCCAGGACCTCTCTCCCGCCATCCAAAGCTCCAACGGTACCACCGTGCCAAACAACACTCAGCGACACACTCTGACGTCCAAACTGGGCTCCGGCCCCCGGAAAGTGACTGTCAACGGCACGAGCTCCGCGGCGAGCAAGGAAGAGGCGAGGGGCGCCGAAAAAAGCGGCGTGCCCCCAAAGACCTAACGCGTAGGTACGGGGCGGCGGGGAGGACAGTCCTGGATCGGCTCCCTTCTCTTTTTTCCCACAGACTGAAGAGACGTTCAAGTCCTCTGGCAGTTTACTGTCATCATATTTCAGCGAGAACGACTGACAGGTGCAGCCAAATAGACACTTGAGAGCGTTTGTGTGTGCGCGCGTGAGCACGCCTCGATGTGTTAGACTAGTGCACAAACACAAACTGTAAAGTATGTATCCGACGTGAGCATGTGCGCATACATATGTATAAACTTATCTTTTATATGAGATATCGTAATCGTTTTGTATCGTATACGCAGTGGCTCTGTTCCATTTCAAGAGCTCCGTCAGCAAACGGCTCCGGACGACCTGAGAGGGAGCGGAAACGCAGAATACGCACGGAGTCGGAGATAAAGAAAAACGGACGAATCGTCGCCTTTCAACAGTCGCGTTCATAACTGCTGTATGTGTTCAGTGTTGCAGCCATTCATTAGGTAAACACAGGTACATCGGCGTTGATCTGCTCATGCACTTTGTTCTGTCCAGCTCGCCTCCGCGTCCACCAGCGGACCACCTTCACTCGGTCTGCAGTCGAGCAACTCGAGGGGGGGCAAAAAAAAAAAAAAAAAGGGATCCGAGAGTTCGGTGGCGTCTGTTGTTCTGTTTCAACATTCCCTCTCAATTCATCAAAAACTGACTTTTTTCATTCTGAAATCAGCCATATGTGCATGTTTTAGGTCAATAAAATGTTTACTTGTTAGTTTTTTCTGATCCCAGTATCCTGTGCTGTGTTCTTCTTGTGCTCACGGGATGAAAACGAGAGTTTTTGCACAGGTATCTGTTCGAAACGCATCTTGAATCGGTTACATGAGGAATGTCGGCAGCTCTGTGCGTGCTGTGGGCCTCGTAACCCTCCAAATGGAGGATTTTTAAGGAATTTTGCCTATTTGTATGTTGAATTTAAACACAACACAAAATATGTTCCATTTATAATTACCTTTTATTTGAAAAGGTGTGTATCCTGGAATGTTGTGGTCGACAGTCTTTGCCCCTTATTTCTTTATTTTCGAAGAGTTATCACCAATGACCAGATCATAATTGGTCGCTTTGTGTTTATACTTTTTTAATTTGTATAAACCTAAAGGCACACACTAATATTACGCCGTTTTAAGGGGTGCGCAACGATTTTTTATTTATTTCAGCATAAATAATGAACAAATTTCCAACGGTTTAATATCAAATAAATGAGACCAAAAAAAGATCCAAGTTTGAGATTTATTAAGACAAAAAAAGATGATCCAATCGTGCAGGTATAAGTGGTAAAAGAAGGTAAACTGTCTTGGATCTTTTCAAAGCAGGTCACAGACAGATCTGGTCTTCAGATGGAGCAGGTCTCAGCGCACCTGCTCGTCATACTCCATCCCATAATTTACCTCACAGAGAGTGGCGACCACCCCCCCTGAGCATTCTGGAAAACCGCAGAAGGAAAAAAAAGCCCAGAAAAACTCATGTTTGAAGTCATAAATCCATACTGGTTGGGTTTTCTAACCAGGATACCATTTCAGGACATATGGCTATGCTATAGGCTAATGCCCAGTAAGCTAAGTTGGATGATATAAAGCTTCGTATTATATATCTGTTGTCTTTGAAACTAGACCCCGTGGACTTCAAGTGCCTCCACCCTGAACACATGACGCCTGGCACAGGAAAAGATGCATTTGTGCAATTTATATAATCAAAACTCAGCTGGCAAATCAAACTTTAACCTTTTTACATCTTGCTGTACATGTATATTTACATCCATTATGTGCCACATTCTCAGGAGTTTGGTATAAACATTGTTTACAAGAAGACACTTTTAAAGTAGATTCTACAAGCTGTTGGAACAGGAATATTTTTTATTGAGGTAGTCATGATGATGGAGACAATATCTCCCCCCCCCCACAAAAAGGTTATGCCATAATATAAAATCACACCCATAACAAAGGCACTAAATGTCAGATTCAATAAGTGCTGGAGATATCAGATAATATGGAAACGGCAGACATTTTTATCCTTAGCTGATTTTCCTCGACAGACAGCACGCTCAGGATTTAAAAACGCCTTTAACTGATTTCTTTATATCCTGGAAAATGACGTTAAAGTGCGAGCCATCGCAGTACGGCGGGTTTTTGGTTTCCTTGCACGCACACAGCATGACCGCTTTGCTCTTTTCAGGGGTGAAGCGCAGAGGGGCGATGCTTGGAGCTTTGGTCTTGTGGGCCCCGTCGCAGAAAGGCTGAAAAAGAAAGATGTATATTCATATCATACCTTATCACAGAAGCAACCAGGCAGTGTAAACAGAAGGTAGCGAGCAGGCACGTGACCAACTGTTTCCTTAAGCCCCACCTGTTTTTGACTGTGTCCACATGCACACCAGGCGTAGCGTTTCTCACTAGACACTTTGACTCTATAGGGCAACCGGGCAGCAGGGACACGCTCGCTGGACTGCAGGCACGTCTGAACCTGAGGGAAACATCAATGACTCAGTACACGTGTATGAACAGACAATAGACCTGCATTTGATACTTTGGCTCACAGAGGTCACAGTCAGGCAAACGTATTCAAAACATACAAACAGGAGGGTCCTGAAAACGTAAATTAGGAAGTGGAGGACGTCAAGAACAGAGAGCAAGAACCTAATTCACGACTGTCAACCAAAGTCTAAGCTTAACAGACACCAATCTGTCCCGAGAGGATCAATACTGGGTCTAACAGCTTCCTGATTCCTCGATTTGTTCTGATAAAGACGTGCTGTAAAAGATACAGCAGCTCTGTTTGGAATTCCACCCTCTATCCCTATTAAGTGTACAGGGAGCGGAACTGGATTAGGGAGCATGCACCGTTCACAATGCATTATGGGACACAGAGTCCACTAAATAGGGAGCCTAGGTAGTGCACTATATAGAGAATAGGGTAAAATTTCGAACACAGCCATTGGCTGTCGCGACCGCAGCCTTCCTATAGAGAGCAAAAAAGGTACTTTTGTTGCAGCGCTCAAGTCAAACATCGCCATTTAGTGATTCTACAAGAGCTTGTGACGAAGTTAACAATTCAAGTATTTAATTTCAATACATTGCACTGCGGAAAACGGACAGAGCCGCAGTTGTTCCTGAATATATGAAGGTCAGAGGTAAACCTACAGGGTGTGCCAGCTCTACACTGATGGAAGAAAGGAGTAAACATGACCAAGCCATATCCAACCCTCTCTCACCTCCAACCCGTGCCTCTTACTCACACCGTATTACATAGCAACAACACTGCGCTTAAACATTATAACGCTGCCTCAGGACCCACCTTGAGAGTGGAAGCAGGCAGCAGGAGCCGGGGTCGTCCGAAGGTCTGCGCACAGCCTCTCCACGCGGCGACCGCTAAACTGCCGGGATTCATGGTCTCCTCGGGGATTCCGTCGTAAATATGCTCCAGCCAAACACTCAGCAGGGGGGCGACGACTACCAGCTACGATCTGGACCGTGTCTGGAAGTTAAAATGGCTCCGGCCGCAGGACGCTCACGTCATTGGTTCACGAATGTATACAACACGTGCACGAAGCCACGCCCACATTCACAGGCACGCGGGGCTTGTGGTGACGTAAAACAAAGCAAAAGTAGCACGCGCCATGCAAGAGATGATAGGCTTTATAGTGAGTCATTTATTAATAATTGCTAAAGTAGTTCCACCTACAGATTGTACTTTAGTTCTAACTGCAGCTACAAAATAAGTGAAACGTGCGAATGCAGTACTAATTATCTTTTAAATCCTGATATCTGAAAATATACAGTGGGCGTGGACACTTACGTAATTACGATGTAATTACGAGATACAAATGTACACACACACACACAGAAGTACAGTATGTGTGTGGGTACACCTTTACAGAGATAAAGAAACAGATAGAGGGAAGTTTTTCCATTCAACACCAAGGAGAATGTGGAAAACTCAGTAAAATACATTTATTGACAAAAACATGTCTTAATTGATCAGTTTACTCACAAAAATATCAAAATACTTTACAGGGCATTTAATTGATAGCTTCGAATTGGGTTCGATCATGTCTCTCAAACAAATACACTGTACAATAGCATGCTTGACCTTCTTAAATTCAGTGCTTATCTCTTTTATTCATTTTTTCCTCAAGGGAACCATGCATCTAAAATTATGCATAGTTATTACTTGGTATTTAGCAATACATTTGAGAGGCATCACTGCATTTCATGCAAATTGATTCCCAATGAGAAACCAGTTCTCCATTAACCTTAAATTCATATCTAGGTGCTTAAATGTTGCAGAGAAAGAGAAAAAAAAAAACCTAACCCTCAAACAAAAATGACGGTATGACATTCACATATGGAATAACTTGGTTTCCTAAACTTCAAAGCTTAAAGTAGCATGTTTACATGAACATACAAAAGAATACAATTTGTATTTTAACAAAGTTGAAAATGTACTAAAGAGATTTACATTTGGGCCCAAAGTGCCCCAGTGCAACATGACAAAGAGACCACTTCAGAAATCCTTTGCACTCCAAACCTAAAGTCTTGGTCACTGTTGTGTTTGGACTTACACAATAAACACACACTTAAAATGCTGATTTTTCCATGTGGACTCACACGTTGGGCCACGTTTCTTTTCCTTTATCAACATTCACGTTTAATCATTGCTACAGTAATTATCAGTGAGCTACTTGCAATTCCTTCATTAGCTGCTTGCGAAACAACCATGTTCTCAAGATATCACATGTACGGGAGACGTTCAGGAAACGAGAAAGTGTATTTCAATGGCCTGTGACCACGTAATCAAACAACAATGAAGAACACAAAATAAAGGAAGCATTGACCTCAAGTGGCCTTTGTTAATGACAGACTTGAAATGGAGAAACTCCACTTTTCCTACGTTGTCTTGTGTCAATAACACATCTGCAACACAAGTCAACACTAACAATGTTGGTAAGTCACCACCTGCTTAGCTACATTACACACGGCTGCGACGGCACATTAATGATAGTTTACACGGTGGCAGACCCTTTCCTACGACACACCTCTGCAGGCTTCACTGTAAATATCAACAAGTCCATGTTTCTCATTTCTATGATGCACAAAGATATTAAAGTTCATTGGATCTGTAGACCAAAAAAAATAATTAAATGAAAAAGAGCTTTGACACTTCAGTAATCACTACACGCGTATTCACAAATGACAACTTTTGAAAGTATGAGTCTGCTGCAAAGAGTTATAAACGGGTTTAAGAAACATCGACGACTCTTCCACTGAGAGCGAAAAAGCCTCTGGGCTCACGGATTTCCCACCAACGACCAACATTAAGGCATTATCTATCCAGTATTGCTAAAAGGAGTTGTTGAAAACCAAAAGTATGAAAGAAATACCAAAAAAGTGCAAATATCACTATAATTCAAAACCAGTAAGTGCCGAGCATCCTTTCTAAGGTTCACTACAGATGGGGAATTTGCTATTTTGTTCATTAATGCCAAAGTCTTGTTTTGTCTGCTTAATCTCCATAGCAACTGCGGGGATATGAAACAGTCTCTAGAGACTTTTGGTGATTTTTTGAATCAATCTGGTGACACTGTAGTGGCTGATAATGCCTTTCTGGCACACGACTTTGGTGCCAGTTGTTTATTTACAGGATTTCATACATTATAGTTCTCCCCAGTTTTTCCTGGTGAGCGTTCATATCCAGTGAAGGCTTCGTGGTTCTGAGTCAAAAAGGTCAACAATGGAAAATACAAGGGTGGCAGAAAGTTCTGAGGTATTAACTAGTTCAACGTTGTAATGCCACAAACCACACCACAGTAAATTTACCATACAAAATAAGTGCATGAGAGGGTGTGAGATACAGAAATTTTGGATGGAATCAGGGCAGGGTGAAGACTAAAAAAAGGGAAGACAAATATCTAGGAAGACAGCTAAGGTTGCATGAAGTGGCAGATGTGTGCCAAGTGAAACTGGAAAGAAATCACCAAAAAGTTTAAACTCGAGAGGTCCGAGAGGGGACCTTCGCACTTTAAAACCAAAACCTTATGCAAGACCCGCAGATGCGCTGCCCTCATCAGCAGCCCCGTCGGTCACGCTAACAAAAAATAGTGCAATTTAAAGAAGAGATCATGGAATTCATGCTCTCTGAAAGCTGCCTACGAAAACCTAGTAGAAAAACTAAGATATCCTTTAAAAAAAAAAAAAACAATGTCCATCATGTTATACATTCATAAAAGCAGGTATATGATACAAATGACAGTTTTGTAAGTTAACTGCAATTCAAGTAGGCCGCGATGATCAGTATTCCATGTCAGTCAAACCAATTTTCACCCATTTTTGTCTCCACTCTTCTCTCCCGCAGCCTGAAAAGAGTGACACAACATCTTCTGTCTTTGGCGACGCACGATGGTGGCGAGCAAGTAATCCTGCGGCGGTTACTCACCCCAGGTTTGTGGAGCGTGTTGTCCTGCAGGCCAAATAGGCTGCTGCCCTGCATCGGAGAGGCGGTGGCAGAGGACAGCAGGCTGGGCGACTGGGCAATCTTGGGCGAGTTTGGGGTGGAGGTCAGCGCTCCACTCAGCGCGAGGCGCTGCAGCTCTCTCTGCTGCTGCTGCTGCAGAAGCTGACACACCACCACCTGCTGCTCCTGATGGGGGACGGAGAAGAGAGCAGATGCGCTCAGACTGAATCCTCCTTACATTTTTAAAATCAGGTTGCACTAGAAACATTAACTGCACTGGATTATTTTTTTTTAAACCCATGTCTCCTAGCTTGAAAAACAGTTTTCAGTTGCTTTGTGCAGGTGGACGTTTCTATTCAAACCAAAAATTTTTTAAAAGATTTTCAGGATTTGCTTCAAAATTTATGTCTTGCTGAATTTGGGGGTCTCAAATTTAGCAGTGCAGAGATCAATAAGAATTTTATGGATCTCCAGCCCTGCAGCTAGCAAAGCACATTCTGCACATCTCATTTCTGGGATCTGGGACCATTTCCTTCGTTTGTTGCATTCTAACTGCAGTTGAACTGCGACGATGAATCAAACTGGTCGAGTGATGGTCATTACAGGGGTGAAGTTCTGCGAGGTGAGGATCTGCTGGAGTTGCTGTTGCTGCTGCTGATGTTCAAGAAGAAGCTGCTTCTGCTGCTCAGACAAGAGAGAAGATCTGAAATACAAACAATGTGCAGTCATGTCACACATCCACCTTTCAAATGATGACATATGCTTCTGATGTACTGTGTACGTACGGGCTCACGCTCTTAGGAAAGGGAAATCCCTGTGCCAGAGCTTGTGGATTAAGAGGTGGGGCCTGTGGACGCAAGGCGGGCAATGTGGCCTGAGAGGCATTACCCAAAGGAGAATGGATGATGCCATTCAGTCCACTGAGCACAGCGTTCATATTTAACTGAGGAATCCCTGCAACCGATGCCATGAGCCCGCTGACTGTCGGCAGAGAAGAACTGCTGGATTGGGCGACAGCCGTCAGACCGTCACTGAAGCTACGACCGAGGCCATTGAGCAGGGGCTGGCTGAAGGAGGCGGGGCTCTGTTGCGGAGGTGTGCTTTGGAAGGAGAGGGAGGAGCTGCTGCGGGACGGACTACCGGAAAGGAGCTCCTGAAAATAAAAAGAAATAAAAGTCAATAGTTTTTAAAGCAAGACCTTCAGGCATTCTGAAAAAATCTGTTTTATGTGAATGAAAAGGTGCGGAATACAGCTGTGGCAGAACTCAGGGCTTCCTGTGCGACCGCTGGAAGTCAGACTTGCATCATCTTATTTGTATTTGTGACGCTAGGAAAACAATTTCAGTCTGAAAGTGACCAAATATGGGTGCACTCACACTCGGGCCAGTTTTTCCATACCCCTCTTCCAAAATTCCCCACTGTTGCCCACTCACATGACCCCAAGCCCAACACCCCCTCTCTCACAGCCAAAATACCCCACCGACACCTTCTAATATCTGCCTGACGTAACCTCCATCTCAGCCAAGCACCTCTTGTTTTCAAGGTACGCTCAAACATCGTTGTGTCTGCCTTACGGCACGCTTCCACGTTGCCTTCCACGTTGCTTTCCAATGTTTATTACCTTTTTTCCAGGGTGTTTCCTACATCATAAACATTACGTTTAAAGAGGCGCACCAGAAGGACAAATTCTGGGTCTTGTGGCTGTAGGGATGGATTCACCTGCCTTCTATTGGCGGGTTTAAACGCGCTTAAAAAAGCCAAGTGCACACATTTTTGATGTAAGAGGGGCTCAAGTGTACTCAAGCACAGTTGCCTCCAAATGACACATTATCCCGTCGATATTAGACACGAATGGCGCAATGCCGTCATTTATAAGACCCTTGTCTTTATTTATCGGTCAATTTTCAAAATAGTCCATGACACCTATTCGGGTTTTGAGTTCGTCACCGTGCTTGTACGCATGCATGTCCAACTGTGCCATGCTCACCACCTGTACTGGGCCAGGGAAATGTGCCGCGCACAAGCATGCTACAATTGCACTCACACCAGCCCTATAATCCGGACTTTAGGGGGGCAAATGTGCTTAAGCACGGTACCATTGCCTAGTGTGAACGTGCCCTAAGAGGGGTCTACATGTTCTCACCTCAGAGGAGGTAACAAAGGAGGTGTCATTCAGGAAGCTGCTTTTGGACAAGGAACTCTTATTGGTGCTCAGTGGGTCTAAGGAAAAGAAAGGCACAAGCACAGCGTGAAAACTATAAACTAATCATAGTATTGACTTTAAACCATCTAATGGTAAATGACTAAAAAATGTCCCCTCATCAAGCAATTATGTAAACTCTAGAGACAGACCGAGGACAGAGGTACAGGTATCCCAGCGGATGGCACCTCTGTGCTTTAGGAGGTGCTAAAATCCCTCCGGTGGCTATGGTGCGACTCAACCCAAGGGCGTCCGCAGATGAACCATGAGGCAGGATGCTACATGACAGCATTACAGTACAGGACTAAAAATGAGACCTTGGATGGGCGACAGGAAGTTGATCTGGGCAGAAGTGTGCACGGACCCCTGGCTGGACAGAGCGTGCGGAGGGAACGGTACGGCTAAATCTGTGTTGAGCAGCTGAAGCCGCTCCTTCTTCGCCGTCAGGCCGAGGATCTGATCCTGAAGGCGCTGGTTCTCCTGCTGCAGAGAGTGAAGTGACTGCAGGATCTCCACGACTAAAACAGGCAGATAGGAAAGAAAATCATGTCAGCAGAGCTCTTTTATGAGGTTTCTACACATTCTATCACACATGGGGGCCACCAGCTCCCTGTGGGGAGTTTCGAATTTTCGCAATAAAATTTATGACACATGCTGCGTGATGAGTGACGCGATTTAGATAGTTGGGGTTTGGTTTTTACATTCAGACAATGCATTGTGCTCTCTTCTGTGCAGAGGATTGTAAGAGAATAGCCAGAATTTTTTTGCTTACATAGTGTTCAACAAAATATATATACATCCAAATGGACATCCTGGTATTTTTAGCATTGTGTGTTTGACATAAACCGGGACTTAAATCCTTTTCTGGCTCATTCTACATTAAAGCCGTACACAATCTGAAACCCTGGGGTATTTCATCACAGATCTACAATTCAAACTTCTGCTTCAGATTAAAAGGTATCAAACAGCATTTAGGGACCTCGGTTCGGATGGATTTAAGTAAAACATATAACAGATCGGTCCCGCGCAGCCTCACAGCTGGTTTCAATCCTTCTGACTGATTGGGCTCCTGCTCGGGTTGACTTTGGGCTGAGTTTTAAAAAACCACAGCTGTGACCTAAATCACTGCATATTTGTTATGTTGGACATGGTACGTGTTGTAAACGGTGAATATAAGTAAAAGAAAAGAAAAGTAAGCGATCTGAAATGTAGGATGGGCATAATTACGTGCGTAGGCAGCCTTTTTATGGACTATCATGTAAACACTACATATGTATACAGTGTTATAGGTAAAAAGTACCTATTCTGCATATCTTTATGCAGGAAAACATATGCATCATTTCTTGAGTTACTTATTTCACTACGGTAACAGGAATTCAAGCCCACCTGTCTCACTTTCAACCAAACAAACAGTCTTGCCTCTTTCACGTAAAATGGAATAGTCACAAGGTTAAATGGAACTTTCCCTTCAGTCTGATGGTTCCCGAGGGAAAAAAGTAGCCAGATAAGAGTTGTCTGATTCAAGAACTGTGCAAAAAGAAGGAATTGCGAAAGAACAGCGTGCTCCCATGTGCGCCACTCACTGTTGATGCCCACATCCCCGTTGCCATGTTTCTCCAGTAGGAGCTCGATGTGAGAGCTGGCAGGAGGGACATTCTCTGGACGGTTTCTCACTCCTGTGCCCAGCCCATCTCTCTGGTCAAACAGGAGAGGCAGACAGCTCATAGGAGACCTGGGTGAGAATCAGATAAATCCATTGAGATGAATAAAACAACACCTCGGTTAGGGTTGTCATTCACTTTGCTGATTATTTCTGAAACGGCAACTGGACAAAAGTAGAATTTGATGTAGAGAGGATGAGTAGACTCCTTCCCACTTGTTCCCAGTGACCCGGAGGAGCACAAAAATAAAGCATTGCGTCAACGGCTCATTGTGACACAAGAAACAAGACATACTGTGATGACAGACTCTCCCTCGGCGAGTTCCCCTGACACGGGAAGCGACAGTCATCAAGCTCTGGCTCTGAGAAAAGCAACAGACAGTGATGAACCTCTCCCCCGACACACATATCAGTTTCTTTATCGTTCGGGGGATCTCCTCTGACCTGGCAGTGACGTCTGGGCTTGGCTAAGTATCGGCGCAGTGGAGAGACAGCTGGCAAAAGGCTGAGTGGAGGTCAGGCTATAGGCAGTGCTGGAACCTGGATGAACCTGCGAGACAATCAAAACGTAGTAAGTACCTGGAATTTTCACAGGAATTCTACTTTTTCCAAGTCTACAGAACAATATTATATATTATCACGTCTACCTGTGTGTTTGAGACAGAGCTGACTGATGGAAGCGACAGAGAGGACACGTGGGACTGGAGAAGCCCTGAGGATAGAGAGGTGCTACACATCCCTCCCCCAAGGGATAGAGGGGTACTGCAGACACCCCCACCCAGTGTGAGGGGGTCCTTGAGGCTGGAGTAGATACCTGAGGGACCAGAACCATAACTTTAGACCAAAATACATTAATTTATATGGGGATTTCTCTCATTTTGTGAGTAATCTTAGAACTGGTACTGACATTTCTCCTAGAGGCAGTTGACTCTAAACTAATCAAATGGTTCGCACTCGTTGGAACCAACTAAAATAAAACGGGTATCAGTAGTAGAATTACTATATTATGATGGAGTAATGGCGATAAGCCTCTCAATAAATGCAGAGACACAAGTCCTAAAACGTAATGAAAGGAAGAAACAGTTTAAAGATGATTCCAAAAACAAGAACTCTGGTTTGGAAGAGGTGGTAAAGAGACGCTGCTGCTGCTGCCGCGGCACGCGTGTAATGGAAAAAGTCACACTTGAGAGACAAGCAAAAAAACCAACACGCCAATGTTCACACCGCTGATATGGCTTCTATTTCTGTTCCTCTCTTTTTGTCGGCCTGACTCTGCCTTGCTCAGGAAGTGTGTGGTTGACAACACTTACTCACCGGAGTTGAGCAGCGAGTTGCCGCGACTTGTGGAAAAACTGCTAGTGGAGGAGGAAAATGAAGATGAAGATGAAGAGAAAGATGACAGGGTGGTGAGAGGAAGTGTAGAGGAGAAGGTGGGGTGGGGAAGGGAGATGGGGTAGAGTGAGGAAGTTAATGTAGGAGGAGGCGGAGGAGGAGGAAAAGGCGTGGTGTGGTGGTGGTGATGCTCCTCTTCCCTCCGCTCACGGTTCTTGCTGCCTCGCGGGCGTCCGGGCCCGTGGCTGCTCTTCTTGCTGCCGCGGTGCCGCCGTTCTCTGGGAAGTGTTGGAGGCATGGTTTTGTCCTCCCGCTCTGCCTCCTCCAGAATCGGCGGTGTGCTCAGTTGAGAGGATTTACTGAGAGACTTAGAAAGTTTGTAGTCTCCAGAGGAGATCTTTCTGATCTTGCTGCTGCTGTTCAGACTTGAAGAGGAAGTGATGCGCATGATGGAGCCAAAAGTGGAGATGGTGACCTTGTTCTCAAAGGGGCCGGAGTTTGCCTCTGACTTTTCGTGACTTTGGGATCCAGACAGAGACCCGTCAGCGGGCGTCAAAGCTGGTGGCTTGTGGTATTTGCTGTCCTCCTCAACCTCATCCTCCTCTTCCTCCTCATCTTTGTCAGCTTCCTCTTTCTCATTCTCCTCATCTTCCTCCTCTTGCACTGCCGGCCTCCTGCGGCGCTCCTTACGGTCCTCACCGCCGTGGTCATTGTCTCCTCCTTCGTGGTCATGCTCAAGACGTGAGGATGAGGAGAACTGATGAAAGTCCTGAGAGGAAGTCAGGGAGCTACCTGCAAGAGTCAGAGTCAGTCAGAGTCAGAAAACCTCTATGCTACAAACGTATCACTTCCTTATTGATCACTTGTTACCTGTGTTGAAGGGACTGGAAGAACAAGAGGAAGAGGAGCTTTTACCAGTGCTTCCTGTCTTCTTGCTGCGATGGCTGTGACTATGTGAGCTCAGCTTCTTGGACTTGCTCTCACTGTCTTTTATACTGTGGTGACTGCAGGATACCTGTGGGGGGGGACAAAGTGATTTTATTCACAGGTATTCTGGAAAACTGAACCATCTGTTAAAACTTCCTAAAGGCTTCAAAACAAGCCAATTATAGCTGCAGCAAAAGACTCAGAAATCTAACTATATAACAGGACAGAGAGCCGAAAGTGGGTTTCTGAAGTTAGAGACACCATCATTGTTTTTTTGGAAATGCTGGCAGTCTCTTGTAGTGCATATCTTTAAATCTGCCACACAGTCGGCCCTCTCATACCTTATCAACAATGCTGGGCGTCACGGAAGAGCCCAGGCTGTCGGAAGACTTCTTGTGGCGCTCTTTTTGGCGACTCTTGTCCTTATGGCTCTAAACAGACATTTAAATACTCATGAGGACACGAGAGTAAAGGGATGAATACGCCAACAGTTTAACGGTTCCTCGTAACAACTCCTGACAGAAGTGCACACCTTCCTCTGTTTGTGGTGATGGTGTTTGTCCTGGGATGGAGAGCTGGAGCGTCCTGTGGAGTGACTGAATGCGCTACTAGCATTTTCGGCAGAGCGCAGCTTCTTCTGCTGTCAGAGTGAAGGACGAAACATAACCAAACATTAAAATGGATCCTTAACTAAACACTGTAACACCTGTGATGTTCTGCGATTACGACTGTATAAACAGAAGCACGCCGAGGAGTCCGAAGTGTCACAGTTTATAGTCCCTATAAAGAGAGCGTGGTTTTTTTTAAATACAATAACACCATCTGGCTATAGTTAGAACACATGTAGTAACCATGCTGTAAGAACAAACACGGCTAAAACCAACTTCCTTGGGTAAAAAAGTAGATGTTAATGCTGATGCACAATTTATCACAGCTCATTTAACTGCAATTGGATTGCAACAGACTTTCTTAAGGGGATCTCAGTTGAACAGGATAGAAATGTCAGAACGTCTCAAATTCCATAACATTGTCCTGAACAATGCTAAAAATGCCATACGGGGATTTGGATTGTTATGTCAATGTTTACTGAACCATTTTCCTTCCCGTTTAATTCACGTATACAAGACCGGGCTGCATGAGCTTTTTGTTCATGTTCCAGTTTGTTTTAGTGTAACACTTTGAGGTCAGACCCTGAATGCACCACGGAAGCTACCCCAGTTTGCTCCAACCTGCCAGGAGTGTAGTTTTAAACCACTGAGGTTGTCGTTCAGCTTACCATTTTGTTGTAGTGATGTTTGCAGTAGCCACAATATTTAACGTTGTCAGCTCCAGGGCCTTCTTCCTCACACAAGAGACCCGCCATCTGAGCACTGAACACAAACGCCACACGGTCAAATTACAGAAACAACTGGATGGGACACATGCACAAACCGAAGCACCTGGCTGCGGCCTGAACCAACTCTTTCATCTCAACCGGATCAAATGTCGCTCCTCTGCGCACAAATCTGCGCCAATTTCCCAGCGTACTTTTCAGCCGACAGATGCTGCATTGTAAAATGAATCGGGTTAAATTTGAAACAGAACGAGCAGCGCAAAGGAAACTGAGAAGGCCAAAACAATCCAGCTGGGAGGATATCCATTCTTCTGCTTATTCAATGCATGACATATTATTTGCATCCACATGTTGTGAGGTACTGCATCTGCAGTTGTGGTTTTTCTTTCAGCATTTGTCATTTCATGGCTGCCATTAAACTCCAAATGACCCTTTGAAGGCGTCCACTGACAGAAACACTTACCAGGTGACATGGAACGATTGTCTGCAGCCTTGCCTGTTGCAGGTCATGCAAGCTCCACACGAAGCCTTGCTCTCCCTTCCGTGGTCCTCACATATGTAGCAGGTCTAGCAAAGCAGCAAACAAACACACAGGATGAAGAAACAGATGTGTTAGACATGTTTCCCACAAATAAATGAAATCTGAAATCTACAACGATCCCCACAACGCTGCGCCAAGTTCTCGGGGTCTTGTGCCTCCCTTGTGATACCTGTAAGAGCTACTGCTCCAATAGTTGTGTTAGCTGGTTTGTCGCAATTGCAGCACGGAAAAGTGTCCGAATCTGTCGACAGTCTATTTAAGAAGCAGAAGTTTTGCTCGTCAATGCTGGAGACTCGTGCTGTCCCTGTGCCCGATCTTTTCCGCTGCAAAACTGTTGACCAGATGTTTTGAAACGGAGGGTTAAAAGGCTGAAGTGGCTACGTTCGGACCTGTATCCACTATCTCTATGTTTTATAAACCTGACACATTTCCTCGTCTGTGTTAGAGGAAGCATTATTTTAGTGGTTGAATAAATGCAGCAGCCTAATTTCAGGCCACATCATTTGCAATGGAAATCATTTGTTTCAGAGCTCAAGGCTGGATTCCTCCCTCCTTTGTGTAGGCTTTGCTTCTTCTTTTTTTTTTCCTGACAAGCAAATGAGCACACAAAATACATGTACGTTTAGACAGAAGCACGGCGACATGGGACGCGCTCACACAAAGCCTTTGTACATTTTTGCTCAGCCCTTTCCCCCGGTGAGCATGACTGACTGCTGAGAGGGGGCAGAAGGGGCCTAGCAACAGGTGCGGGACAAAAAAACAGCAGGCTTTCTACCTTTTTACTCCAGCACTCTGTTTCACCCCTTCCCCCCCACTTTCCTGTCATCCTCCACTCTCGACATCTGTATCGGTTTTCAGCTTCCCTCAGATGACGTTGGCCAAAGACATAACTACCCGGCGAGAGCCGCCTCTCGGGCTTTTTTGTTCTGATGCCGTCCAAGAATGTGGCCGAATCTGAACAAACAGCTCTGACAGGAGGAAAGCTGCATGCAATTTACTGTAGCTGACACAGTAATATGAAACCGGGCACCCAAACACATGTGGACTTGCAGGCATGCACACAGACACACAGAACGTCTGATGTTTCTCCTGATTCATGTGTTCAAAAGATCCACTCTGGTGCTTAAACACACTCACGGCATCCAATGTGCAATTTGTGCAATTTCCCCGATGTGGGATCCATAAAGTCTTTTATCCTTATCCTTATCCTTATCCAATGAGCCGTGAGAATAGAACACTTTCAACATCCTGGCTACAAAGGATGGGCCGGTGGGTAAAATAACAAGGCTAGCAAATAAACGCAGGTTCAACCCAAACAAATACAACAATCAAATGCTGATATGAAGTAAAAAAGGTCATTAACAGGAAATACTGATCCTTCAGGGCCTTTTTGAGCTACTATTTCTATTATTTGGCTTTTAAAGGTGACTTGCTTGACACGTAAAGATTTGATCTTCAATCACAGGAAACAGAAAAATGAAAATGCTGCAAACGCGCAGCCTCGCCTGCTTCAGAGGGAAATCTCCCACGTTCTCCCAAATGACTGAAATGGACAAAGTCCGGGGTGGGCGTGACCTCGGCGCATTCACTTCTGGGTTTTGTCATTTTGTGTAGGTGGAGAATTTGACAGTAAAAGGGAGAAACTGATCTTCCTGTAAAGAGTTTTCCACGCGCCTGAAAGCTGTGTTGTTGCGCTCATGGTTTGCTGAAGTTACTGGAGTATTTCCTGTTTTTTTTAAAAAAAATCTGTGTTGACGCTAGAGGGACCAGAACTAGCGGTCCTGGGATTTACCCAATGACCTTTGTATCAATGAAGTGCATGCCAAGAAACCACGACACGATTTCCTTATATTAGTAACACTATTCAGATTAACTCTCTGTCCTACTGAGGACTATTTGCATATGTATGATGCCTTTATCCTGCGTGTGTGTCTACCTTGATGTATCTCTCATGTGGGACGAACTGCAGGATGATGGGCTCCATGGTGAGGACGTTGGCAAACTGCACCTCGGGGATGTAGAGTGCACACACCACATGGGCCCAGCCTGACACAGAGTTTAAGATGGATAATGGCACATTAAAGAGTGAAATGTAAACTTTTGTATTCCAGTTCAGGCAAAAACAAAGTGCCCCTGCTACTTTAAAGGCTCGTTTGAGAGCAGGACACACGGTGGGACCAGAACTACCTCCACTGTCGGTCCTCTTGAGGGCACCATCCTTGTGGGGACAAAGCTCACACCTCTGGGGCAGGAAAGAGAGAGGGCACAGGTTAGAGCTCGGCAACAGCATTTCGACCAGACAAAACTCGTGTGTGTGCCAACAAGCACGTATGCGTGTCTGAGTGAGTGCGCGTGTTATGTTCCTGCACCGTGCAGTGATAAAGTGCATCCCACTGATGGGGGTGTGCTGAGGCGCTCACCACGCGGGCCGCCCGCTCCTGCGACTCACACTTCCGACAGAACCAGGGACCAGTGGGCACCTGCACGATGCCGTAACATGCTGGAACACACACAGTAGTCACCTTGTGTTTAGTGCTTTCACATCTAGGCACTGTACAATGTTTCATCACATCTCATGATTGTTAAAGATAAAGACTTTAAATCTATGATCGTCACTGTGCAAAAACCACTTCATTGAAACACATTTCTGCTCCATGAAATGGCTGATTACAGCCCACACATGACGCAAATGTTATCATTTCTATTGAGAATACACAGCTCTCGTGATGAGTTAGAACAGACGCACGCGCCCGCACGCGCACGCACGGGGCCATCAAGGCGCCAGTCAGACTCGGTGTCACTCCGCTTGGCCCTGTAGGTTTAATCATGTGTGCTGGGTGGAAACAACAAACAGCACGCACGCTTCCCTACCCCTCCCACACACGGACACACGCACGTAGACAGTGGCAGACGTCCGGGAACCTGGAAACCCAAAGACCGGGCAGCACCTCTGGCAGCCGCGGTGCGCAGCTGCCCCGCCGGGTCCGTGCTAACAGCGGCTAATGTTACCTTGGTGAACGGCGACGTTGCAGCCGTGTCCATCACAGTAAACCAGCGGGTTCTCAGCCCAGCCTCGTTCGTCAGAACACACGCAGCAACCTCCAACCATTTCCCGCATGCTTCTCCCATACGAAGAAACGCCTTTCTCCTGCCGGCAGCCGCTCAGACCTCGCGGGGGCCTGTCAGGTGGTCGCCAGGCACTTTAGCCCCACACTGGACATATTCGTTAGCCGCTATTTTCGCGCAGTTTTTTGGCGGAACGGAGAGACGAAGTGACGGCGTGAGGTTTGTGGTACCGCTGCTACGTTTTTTCCGTGATGTCCTCCTCCTCCTCAGATGTGATACAATGCGCATGCGCAGATTGGCGCCGGAATAAAAGTAAATGGTGCAATTTCTGTTGACGTGAGCGTTCGTCACGTCGCTTATTTTATTTTGACATTGTGAGGGTTTTGACAGCGTTGTTTCCCGACGCCGCTTGTAGTCATTTTCTAATTTAGTTAAGTAGAACGTCGATTAAAAACAGCGGGCTGCACCCTGCTTCTGCGGCATTGTGGACAACAGCGCCCTCATCAGGAAGTTTAAAGAATTACGGATAGTCTCACCACACAATGACGCGAAATACATCCGGGATGACGGACGCACTTATTTATCATTACCAAATATGATTTAATTTCCTTTTATCCAGTAATGGCACGTCTTGAGACTCTTCCATAGTATTGCATCAATCACTCTGAAGTGGCACAGAGCTTCTATGAACAGATTATTATTCCAGGTACCACATATACTTTCTCTAACTTTGTGCTGATTTGTTCCCACTCTTTAAATCCCTTTTAAACGAATGTATTATCGAACTGCACTTACGCCGAGTTGCAACAATGCACACAGTCTGGAGATTACAGCCAAATAGAGAAATGAAGCAAATAGAAATGTAATTCCAGCATATATTTTTACATTATTTGTGGTTCCGTGAACGTTTTTCACGCGCGTTGTTTTTTATGGCTCTTAAATCCACTGTCTAAATTCAGTCAGCAGATGTCACCAGAAGCCATTTAATTTTGACCACAACCACAAAAGTCAAACAACGCGACTTGAGTCTTTGCTGCCTGAGTAAATCTATAGGCTTAAAATAGAACCTCAGACAAATGCACACACAATTAAGCCTTCTAAACACTTGTTCCACGTTTCCTTGCATGGTAAAATTCAGTGGCGATGTACTCTTAAACCTACTCTTTAAAACCGGGTTCTTACATCACCATCCTGACCTGTGGATGTGAAAATGTGGGCACATTTTACTTCATAAGTGCAGCTTCTCTTCAAACATAAAGAGAAAAGGGAACTGGTGCTGATGAAGAGGATAGATAGTTTGCAGCTGAATCAAGCCAACACCCTGTTCTCGTATGAAGGCAGCAAGGCATGACCAGGTCGTTCATTCTCTCTCTCTCTCTCTCTCTCTCTCACACACACACACACACACACATACACACACACACACACAAGCTATTTATACCTCATTGTCCTTTCTCTGTCTATGAAGTGCTTTGACGAAGATGCTGATGATCAATTGGCATTCATTTGTAGGGGACACATACAAACATCCAAATTTGGTTATTTAACCGTCCTTAGATAATAAACATGTGACAGAGTTCTTTGTTTCATGGTGTGCATTTTTAAAAAAAACAACAACAACCTTAATCTAAAGTTTCCATCAATATAAACCATATTACGCTGTAAATCCTGCCCCCCACCTTTGCCACAGAATACCGCACTTCCTATTGCATTTACCTCATCAATTTTACTATACACACACACACACACACTGTATATATTCGCTGTAAATACTCTTATTTTTAACTGAGCAAAGGGAGTGTGAAGCAACGTCCTTCGAAGCATGCAGGCAAATGCACGTCAGTAAAAACGACATACTAAAAGAGACATGTGACCTCCTGACTGAGGTTTTGTTTCTTTTTTCCCTCATCAGGTGTTGAAGTGCATTTTGGCAAAGCTAAAATTCTTATTTGTTTAATCGATCTAAGGAAATTACCATGGGAAGAAAACACCGCTAACAAATTACTGACTCCGTTTGGCCCTTTTTTTGAGCTCATGGATTAATATATGACAGATAATACAACAAAAGGCTCCAACAGGAAAGAATAACTTCAAATGTTACAGAATGTATCTTAAAAAAACACTTTACAAACCATATTTGCAGACAATTGCAGTGTATTTGTTTAGGGTTCAATAACATCAGTGTGTGTGTGTTCATTCTAATAGATAAGTGAGGACATTCTGCTGGTTTTATAAGGAATGTTTGAGGATTCATGGTTAATGGATTAAAGTTGAAGATAGAACTGGGTTTAAATTAGAGTCAGGCTGAGAGGTTTGGGTTAGTTGGGAGGGTTAGGATTAAGGTAGGTAGCTGGGTAATGTATCATGTCTATCAAAGTCCTCACAAAGACAGAAGTACCAGGATGCGTGTGTGTGTGTGTGTGTGTGTGTGTGTGTGTGTGTGTGTGTGTGTGTGTGTGTGTGTGTGTGTGTGTGTGTGTGTGTGTGTGGATTGGAGCTACTTCAGTTCTAGACAGTGCTCTCCACGGGCTATGTGGGAAGAAAACTCATAGCGGTCTCGACTGCGGTGGCCACACATGTTGCACTCAAGTGGGTCGCGAAAGCCGTGGCAGCCCATGTGGATGGTGAACATCACATAGTCCAGGAAAATGACTCTGCAGTGGCCACAAGGGTACACCGCACCGGGCAACGCTCCAGCTTCCCCATCAGCCCGCACCATCCGGAGGGCTTCCAATGGAGACAAAGGGATGGGCTGGGCATGTGGATGAGGGAGGCCATTGTGGTGGTTCAGCCCACCCAGCAGGTGCCCTAAGCTGTACATGATAGGCTGGGACATCTGGGAGCTTTCAGAATGGAACGATTCCATGCTGAGGGGTCGTTGATTAGCGCTTGGGAGGCCGATGCCTGGTAAAGCTATTTTGTGGCCATTGGTGAGGCCCATGGGGCTGGTGCGATCTAACGGGAGGGTGTAAGGCCTGTGTGGGGGAGTGGGTTCACTGTCCAGCCCCGTGTGCATATGCTGCTGGTGGCCATCAGCGTCCGGGGAGACCGGCAGAGATTCCTTGACATCAGTTCTTTGGTTCAGCTCTCTACCGCGGCTCAGGTCCAGGCAGACACCGTTATCACCTGGAGCAACAACAGGACAGAGTGGGCGGCGCTCAGGAGGCTTCGGGTGGTTCAACGGTTGCCCCACGCAAGCGCCACAGAAAGCAAGCGGCATCGCAGCAGAGGCGACTTACCTGGAGTCACCTGGGATGGTGGTGCTTTGTTTATGCAATGGCCATATTTAGGTGAAACGTGGATGTGCATCCATGCATCCATGCATCCATCCATCCATCGATCCATCCATGCATCCATCCATCCATCCATTTATCCATCATCCATCCATCCATCCATCCATCCATCCATCCATGCATCCATCCATTTATCCATCATCCATCCATCCATCCATCCATCCATCCATCCATCCATCCATCCATCCATCCATCCATCCATTTATCCATCATCCATCCATCCATCCATCCATCCATCCATGCATCCATCCATTTATCCATCATCCATCCATCCATCCATCCATCCATGCATCCATGCATCCATGCATCCATGCATCCATGCATCCATCCATCCATCGATCCATCCATGCATCCATCCATTTATCCATCCATCCATCCATCCATGCATCCATCCATTTATCCATCATCCATCCATCCATCCATCCATCCATCCATCCATCCATCCATCCATCCATCCATCCATCCATCATCCAATCATCCATTTACCCATCCATCCATCCGTCCATCCATCCATCCATCCATCCATCCATCCATCCATCCATCCATCCATCCACCGACCCACCCACCCATCCATCCATCCATCCATCCATCCATCCATCCATCCATCCATCCATCCATCCATCAATCATCCGTCCATCCATCCATCCATCCATCCGTCCATCCATCCATCCATCCATCCACCCACCCATCCGTCTGTCTGTCTGTCTGTCCGTCCATCCATCCATCCATCCATCCATCATGCATTTATCCATCCATTTATCCGTCCGTCCTTCCATCCATCCATCCATCCATCCATCCATCCATCCATCCATCCATCCATCCATCCATCCATCCATCCATTCATCCATCCATCATCCATCCATCCATGCATCCATGCATCCATGCATCCATGCATCTATGCATCCATGCATCCATCCATCCATCCATCCATCCATCCATCCATCCATCCATCCATCCAGCCATCCATCCATCCGTCCATCCAGATTTTTCTTCATGTTACTCTAAGGCTGCTGGTCTACACATGCATGCAGTGGTGTGTGTGTGTACTTACATGTGTACAGGCCTCTGTAGGCGTACATGTACATTTATGGCAGAAGCCATGAAAGGATGGTGGAAGATGAAGCTACGAGGAAACAGAGGCATTTGAATGCAGCTGCAGCACAGAAGTGGAGCCAGAGAAGCACCTGCTCACGTTTCTCACCTACTGCCTGCTCTCTGTGGTTGGAAGCATTACCTTTTCTTTCCTCCTGTGGTTATCATATTGAAAGATCTACATTTGTAAACCCGATGGAGGAATACAAGAGTTTTTTTTTTTTTTTGCCAATACACAATTCCTTTGACGAGTAGCTTGAGGCTTGATTGTGAAACTAGAGTTAGCAAGAATGTTGCGTCTACGCCCGTGCAAGCTGCTGGTTATCGACAATCTTTTGATCAATCTGCACAAATAAAATCAATGAACTAAATAGAAGTTTCAGGTGCTACTTTTTTCCACCCAGGCTATTCTACTTTTAACCGTGCATGGTCACTAATACCCACCTGTGACTTAGTTCTGGCTGAAAATGGGGGACATGGGAGACCCCTCTCTGCTCTATTTTTAGGCCCACAAACACGGACAAGCAAGCACGTAGACGCACGACGTCGAATGACTTTGACCTTAAAGCATAAACGCACAACAAAAAAAGCACCTATAATGCAAATGGCCAGCAAATTAAGTCGACTCCCAGTCCCATGTCTTACATTTAATGGTCACAAATACAACAATCGTCACAGGAAACGTGTATTTAACAGGGCTGCAGCGCCACAAATGCTGCGTTAAAGCTCTTCTTTTTGTCACGGAGCTGTTCAGGTGCAGCACCTTCTTACCGGTGAACTTTTGCGGCACCGAGTTCTTGCGTTTGGCTACGTTGCTGGCGAGCCTGTCCAGCAGAAGGGCGCGGTCTGTGCCCATGTAGGTCCTAGACGTCTGACTGTCACCTGCGTCACACGAGGAAAGAGTCAGTCGACGCCGCATCCGTCCTCTCGTCAACGCATTTAAGGTTGTCAAGAGAAGAAAAACAGCCGCTCAGAGGAATGAAATAAACTGAGATTAGATGCTTTTGATCTCACTTCCTGACCCGTGTTTTTTTTTTGTTTTTTTTTTACATCACTAATATAGGAGAGGAGACCACAGGATGAGGATGTACTTCCTCACCACTACGGCTCTATCAGGCATAAACTTACGACATCGTGGTGACCACAGAAGTGGAGCATTGCCTCTCTGTTGCAAGTGTTGCATCTTTGGGAGAGTTTATAAAATAAATGGCGAACGTTGCCCTACATACATAGTCACCGAGTAGTTGTTTATAGTACTTAGCACCTATAACCTATTTCTTTAAAATGGTGGGCTATCGGGCCACAGGCGAAGTAAAACGGTTGGAAAAACACTAGAATGGGTTCATTCTAATTTTGTTATATGTATAAAATCTTGGTGCGATATCGAGGCTCACCTCTTTCAGAGTGACCTTTGGTCTGAATGTACACGTGGCATCTCTCCCGGTGCTCTTCGAGGGAGCTGCGCTGCTTGTAGCTGCGACTGCACTGGTTGCACTTATAGGGCTTCTCTACTGCAAGCAGGAGTTTCAGTTATTCACCAGCGTGCAACTGACAACATCTAACCTGTAGACTTTTCAGAAGTGGTTTCGTGATGTGAATATCGGAGACTGTGCAGCGCGGCTGCAGGTAAAAGAGGTGAACAATAATACGTTGCATGTGTAACTCTGAAAGTGCACGGCGGGGTGTTACTGGAACACGATGGAGGCTCTTTGCGCTAGTTAGAAATCAGTTGTGGTGATATAAAAACAGCCTGATGACACTCACAGGTGTCATAATGTGTCATTGTATGATTGAATGTCTGACTGATTGGTACCAGAATGGGTGCGCATGTGGCCACTTAAGGCGTCCCGGCGACGGCAAGCGTAGCTGCACATGGGACATTTGAAAGGCTTCTCTCCGGTGTGCAGTTTGATGTGGCGGAGCAGGTTTCCCTTCTGGGTGAAGGACGCTCCACACTGAGTGCAGTGAAACGGCCTCTCGCCTGGGAGCGGGACGGAAAACATTTGATTTTACCACTTGGAAAGTTCAAACGTTGTTTTTAATAATTGAATTTGGCGCGGCTGGGACGGCGGCACTGTTGAGGGGGCATTGGTGCAGGATTATTCCGCAGTCAAACGCTAAAAATACAAACTTATTCTCACCACTAAACGGCTGAAATCAACAAAATGCATCTTATTTAGTCCACTGGGAAGTTTTGAAGTGCTGCACCAGTAAAGTAGGACAAGTGTCCTGCTTTTGTATGCTTTTGTTCTGATTGTTCCTCCGTGCACTTTTATCACCCTGTGCTATCAACACTGTGATGCTGTTGCAACACTTGTGTTTGAGGTCAGGCCTTCGGGGTATGTTCCTGTACTCACCCGTGTGGCTGCGCTTGTGCACCAGCAGCACATTGATGCTGACGCAGGACAGGCCACAGATGTCACAGTTGAGCTTGCCTGGCGCCTGAACGCGGGAGGGAACGGCTCGAGCCGCAAAAGTCCCATCAGCCCCCACTGCTGTAACCATGTGGCTCTCTGGCAGGGCGGCGCTGTCGTACTGCGAGTAGTCCACCAGCGAGAGGTCTTGCGGCTCGTTCGCGGCGTCTTCCCCGTCGTCCCCCTCTCGGTTCCGTCCCTCCTCGTCCTCCTCTGTCCTCTGATCAGTGAATCCTTCCTCCATCTCATCCTCACTTCCCTCTGCTTCCTCTTTGAGGGCCAGGGCTTCATCTCTCTCAGATTTGGGGTGATACACACTGTCCTCCATCTCCTCCATCTCAGTCTTTATTGCACCTGCTGGAGGAGAGGACGTTAAAGAAGCACGTTAAAGAAATTGTCACCAGCAGCTGTCACAGTGTTTGTTTGGTTTTTTAAATAAAATAAAAAAGTTAAGTCCTGTACCTCCCTAAAGATAGGGGCAGTGTAATTCCAACTGCTGACTTTTGGATTCCCCTATTCTCACTTTTTTAAGCTCATGAAGAAGCAGTTTTAATGTAGATAGTGCAACGTGTTTTGTTTTTTGATTTTAAGAAAATAAATGATTTAGGATTTTAATCTTTTTCAGTCCTGTTCTGTTCAGCCGCTCAAGCGGACCTGGAACTGAACCCTGAAATCTAATGTTAAACTAGCCGACTACACATTGTTATAGTGGAGAAAATGGCATGTTTCAGACATAGATGACACCAAACTAATGCTTTGCTTCTTTGAAGAACTCTTTAAAGAACAAAAACAGTACATTTGAGGCTCACAAAGGCTGACAACCTTTAAAAAAAAATTCAAATTAATATACAGTAAAGAACAGCAATATTAGCATGCTAACCTCAATCGACATTTTGAGAAAACAACCCCAGATGTTTGGAACAGCGTCACTTCTCTTTTTTTTTTCTTCTAGCAAACGCAAGATGCTCTGCTGTTGCAACTTCCCTTCTCCATTTATAATTATCTTGATGGTTTAATATTTTTTTAGTGTGCATCTCCACAGGTTGGGTGGCTTAATTTGTGCCACTACATTCAGAAGATGTGTGTTAGAGATAAGGGGAAGGCATTTCCTCCTAATACCGGTACTTAGAAAATAGAACCAGGACAGACGAGAGATTAAGCAAAGGGCTACAAGAACATCCTCACTGCATCAGCAGAAGTGGCACCCCTCACAGCCCCAAACAGTAATCACCCAAATCCACCTTCAGTATGTAACCGTTCTCTCCCCGTTCCCCTGCTCTCCTTGTTTATTTACGTATTTCTATGTTCTGACCATGTCGCACAATCCCACATCATTTATAATCATGAAGATCTTTCAACACCACAACTGCTGACATGTTCTCAATGGTTCCAGAACACTTCAGCTACCATTCTGTAGGTGTCAACCAGAGCTAGAGTGTCGGTTCCATCCAAAGAAAACCACAATGTGGTCTTGGTTTATACTGGTGATGCCTTATGAGCAGTGCCCCGCTTTGTGGAAGGTGCTCCGACGTGCTATATGGAAACTTTGCATAAGCGCAGAGCGGAGAGGCCTGATATAGAGTCCAGGGTATCAGAGCAGCGAACCGCAAGCTGCACGTCAGCTGCAGAGCGACGCACTAGTAAGAACATTTTCTGGGGCAGATGGGTGGCAGTCAAAAATAAACCCACTCTGAAACTAAACGCCACGCTTTTAATGATAAATGCAAACTCCAAAACTAAATTTAAAAGCTGGTGTCGAACCCATGTCCCTTTTCTTCCTGCTTCCCTGGTCTCATGGTACATTCCCCCCCCCTCCCCCAATCAATATTCCAGTGCAGTTCACGGTTCAACCACATCTCAACATGTGAAACAGTGAAACTAAAACACGCCGGTGTCAGACGTGCGCGAGAGTGTGAATGTACATCGATATGACCTTCATCGCACTGCATTCCGTTCTGACAGAGGGAATCGTCCTTCATTTCTTCTTGCTCCTCCTGTGGTTTCACATCTGCGTCGTCGCTGCACATTTCTGAAAAAGTGACACGTGTGTTTACAGCATTTACTTTAACAGCTTGTTCATATGGGAACCCAACTGAGCAGGACCCAAACCCACACTTCCCTGAGCGGCCTCCAGATACGCATTCATTCCAAAAGCTGCAAATAAATCCGTAATCCCGCCTAAAGGCATCTTCAAATCTCCTCAAATGAACAATGTCTATAGTTTCTATACATCTCACATTCAGCAGCTCACCGTTGTGGCGAGTAAAATCCATCAAAAACTCTCTTAGGTACAGGACACAAGCTAACTTCACTTTCACTTTAAGTGGTCTTAAGTCAAGTGACGAGCTGGGAGATGTTTCTACAGCAGACACGTTTAAATCTAATCACTAAATGTCACAAGCTTCTTCTGTATATCTTATAGTCGGCTAGCAGGTGAGCACATCGTGGTTTCCATCCCCAATCACACACACTTACCTGTCCCATTTCCCACTGGGCTTGTGAATTCCTGACTTTTCCCCGTCTCCATCACGAAAATGTTCTGCGGGGAAAAAATTGAATATTTGACTGGATCCAAATTCAGAAACAGATGTCACATTTTCCACTTGAATACAATTTACATTGAAAGAAAAGCGTCTATTAGCCAAAAGAAAAGCGGCTGTATATTATTGAGTTTAAGACAGTAACGGAATCATTCATGTTCCTGGGCCTCCATGTCTTCTCTGGTGTTCATAGTCTGTGAAGAAAGAGAAGCAACACTTGCATCTGACTGTTCCTGTTGGTTGGACAGCAGAAAAAGCAGAAAGTGGGGGTTAAAAGCCCATGGTTGATTGCTCGAGCCTGCCACTACATTTAGCCTCATGAGAAAGAGGCGATGTTCGCTGCACTTGTACTTCCTGTCACTTCTCGACACAGGAGCAAGTGTTAAAATGTGCTCAAACACTTCTAGGTGTCGTTAACAACCAGTTAGCAAATAAAATACATAGCTTTTACCAAAAAAATACTGGAAAGAAGACGAAACACACACTGGTTTCGCTGAAAAAAGGAGAAAATTCTCATGCGTTGACTATCACACTTAAAACCAAGTTTAACTGTAGCCAAACTTGAAAACTGCACAGTCACATGGAAACTTTTACATCGCCTTAAAAGCTGACAACAAACTCAGAGTGAAAGAGCGCAACGACAAAGTTTCTGACATGGTAAAAACTGAGAAGTGTTAGTATTTCAAAAGTTTGCGAAGGTTCCATTCCTTGTTGGAGGATGACTATGAGATTAAAAAGGATGAGCTCTTTTACCTGCTCTTTGCTCAGCACCCGTAGGACAACTGATTTGGCAGCAGGAGATTCCACCCCCGCCAATGGACTTTTTTGAATATGGAATACACGCCACTCACTATGGTTAATTTTTGAGAGACACTTAAAGGAACAGGAACTTATTTTGCACAAGGTGGAGCAACAAAGGTCAAAGCCGTCTCCTACAAAAGCTGCAAAATCAGAGTTTAGGGTAAAATTATCCATAACACACCATTTTTGGAAAAATAAAATGACAAAATGTTGCTTTTATTACTGGTCCTAGACAGGAATTAACTACACAAAAGCAAATACTTAATGAGAATGCAGCGACATTTACATTATGGGAGCTGTTGCACCACCTAGTGGCCAAACTAAAAAGTTACCAATCGATCGACACAGAGAACAAACATTTTTTCATGGTAATCTTAGAAACACATGCTTTGGTTGTCTTTGGAAAATGTTTTTGGGCTATATTCAATTGTATTTTCATCATCTAACATCTAAGCAAACACCAGGAACCTCTGAAACATGCACAACAGAGGAAATGAAGAGAGGGGGGAGGAATACAGAGTCACACACCTCATAAATGACACATAATGAAGCTGCTGGCCCTTTTGTGAGCTCCAGGAACAGTGTGACTTACCGAAACACGACATTAGCACCATCATTTAACTCGTTAAAGCCGCTTACATGAAACGGAGCAGATGTGGTATCTTAGCAACAAAAGCCAGACCGAATAACATTGAAACTAATCACTTCAAATGGTCTAGAATACTTTCCGAGCTAGGATGGATGAGGGCGAGGAATTTGGGTGGCGTGCGAATAGCAGCGGATTTTTAGCTCCCACCTGAGTGGTACATGGTCTCGTAAGCCTGCTGCCCCCGGTCTGCCTATGGCAACTAGCAACTGGCTACGAAATAAAGCCAAGAGTAAGCACATTCACAAAGGCATTTCAATACATGCTGGGTTTCCATGGCAAAATGGAAGAAGAGGAGGGGGTGGTGGGGTAGGTGGATAGATGTTGAGCAGTAAAAGCCATGATTCAATAACCTGGGTAGGTCGGGCGAAATGTCAGGCACACAAGCACAGTAAGACACAGTTTTAAGGACTTTCCCTATCAAAAAAGAAGAAGAAAGAAACCCACTAAAGTGCCTTTAAAGTTATTCACTGACTCCGGTGGAGCCGGTGGGGGCAGGGCAACGGTTACCAGAAGAGGTTAGACTGTCCTGTTGGCGCGTACAGCTGCCCACTCGGGTTAATAGCAAAAGAAAGGAAAAGAGAAGGGGCTCAACAAATTGAAGCGATAGGGGTGGAGGTGTTTGTGTGTGCGTGCGTAAGACCACAAGAGGGCTAAAATCCCACACGAGGTCGCTTTGTCATTTGAACTCTGGAACACAACACAAGGACTGTGTGTACTTGCGTGTTTGACTGCGTTGGCTGCGATCAAAGTTGCAAAAAAAGTGCCGTTTGTGTTTGTGAGCTGACGTCTTTCACCCATTAGTGAAAACACACGTGGATTTCAGTCATAGTGATGGGGGGAAAGTCAGAAAAATAGCACCGGGAAAGGAGTGTGAGAAAGGGTATGAGAACAACCAGAGGGGTAATTCAGCTTTTTCCTTTTTTCCCCCCTCTTTATTCTTTCAGGACTGAGATGACCATTGAGTGAGATTGTACATAAGCTGGTGTGTGAGCGAGCGAGAGACCAACAGAGGGATAGAGAGAGTCAGCCTGGCTTTTCTCCGCTGTGCCTTTCAGCTCCTCTCCCACTGTAGAAAGAGGCGTGTCCACCGACGAGTATAAAGTCCAAGGAGAGCCACTCGCGTTGAGCCTTTTTCAAGAGTCAGTCCTTAGCGCTGCAATCCAGCCCGAGAAGGAAGCTGCAGCCCTTTCTGCTCACATTTGGATGACCTGCGTTGCACTCGGATCCTTAAACACCATTTTTTCCCCCACCCGCTTCGGCGCTGAGGGTGGACTTACCTGTGGACGGGAACTCATGAAAAGGCCTGATCACAGTGGTGGATATCCGGCGCTGCAGCTGTTATGTTAAGCTTTGACATAACAAAAACTTGCCCTCATCCTCGCCACATTGACCAGGAGGCCAGCAGATCACGAGCCAGCTCCAATTACTGTGCTGTGAAATTGAATCAGAGGAGCAGAGGAGCAGTACAGCAGAGGCATTGTGGCCCTACAATTGAAACACAAACCATCTGAAAATATCAAAGAAATCTTGGACAAAGCCGGCCTCTCCAACCTCCCTCACTGCTCGAAAAACCCACTGCTGAAGGACTGAACTATCAAAACCTGCACAGCAGTCAGTGGAGGGGAGGCAGAGATCGCACACCGGGCTCGAGGATCGTGCGCAGGTGTCAGGGCCATGATTCCTGGGCGTGCTGTGGCATTAGCGTCGTCCTGCTGGGGCTTCTGGGCGTTCAGCGCCCTGTCGCTGGTGGCGCTCTGCCTGTCAGACCAGGCCATCCGCTGTCCGGTTTGCTCCGAGGAGAGGCTGGCGAGGTGCCGTCTGCCGGAAGGATGCGAGGAGACGGTGCGGGAGCCTGGATGCGGCTGCTGCCCCACCTGCGCTTTGGCTAAAGGGGCTCACTGCGGCGTCTACTCGCCCAGATGTGGCACCGGCCTCCGCTGTTATCCACCACGAGGTGTGGAGAGGCCGCTGCACTCGCTCATGCACGGCCAGGGGGTGTGCACTGATGAGAGGGAGGTGGAGGAGAATTCAGGTGAGAGAGATGGGTTCGAAAACGAAACGCATTTAAACAGCAGCTACTTCCTGTTAGATACGCTCAAGTCCAAGACGCAGTGTTGCTGCTTCCTATGCCTTAACATGACCAGGGCGGGCTTGCATGCACGCTTCATACCCTCATCTCACTGAGGTCAGAAACCAAACCCTGCACCCCCCCACCAGCTCCTTTCGTGTGGCCTGGATGAGAGCGCGTATTCCTATATGATGCTGCCTTTAGGCGGGTCAGCACCATATTGTCGCGGAGCAAGTGCATGTGTGCCGTATGTCTTTGGGGGCCTTTTGGGGGCCGTTGGATGGTTTAAAGCAGGGATCGAGCATTTGGTTAATGCACATGGTCGCAATTAAAAACCCCGTTTCCACAGCAACACTTGGCTGTGCAATTATCCCGCTGCATGTTAAGCTGGGATGCTAAAGTGCATTGTGTTGGCACTGGGAATGTGAGTGTGGGTAATGGAAGGAGGTTATAAAAGCGAGAAGTAACTGTAATGGGGGCATTGGGCTATTAGAGCTCTTTGCAATCACTAATTCACTTGGTGCTGTTTCAAGGATGCCCCGTTCCTCCTCCTCCTCCTGTTCTTCTTCCTCCTCCTCTCCCTCCCACCATGGATGTCTAACTCTTCCGCCGCTGTTGACGTCTCTATCGCCGTCTCCAGCGGCTGACTCCTTCTTCCCTTCTCTGTTGTTGCATTCCTTCTGCGTAGAAGAAAATCTGTTCCCACTTTGACTCTGCGGGACGTCTCAGGCTGATGCCTTATCTGCACATCCACATCGCCGCCCTGTCTTCTCGCCCAACCCGTCCTCTCTTGGCTCCGGGCAGAAGGGAAAGTCTCGATTTTCCACTGTGCTCTGTGACTCTTGACAGAATATTTATAATTGAAAACATCCCACTAAATCCTTCATCATGGGCTTAAGAATGAATGGATTCCCAGTACCTTCACGGCAGCATCTGTTTTTCCCCTGGCCTTTGGGCCTGTGGTGGACCCTTATTCTTTCCCTCTCTCTCTCTCTACTCTCTCTCTCTCTCCACACACACATACACACACCCTTAACAACCCTTTGAGCGCAATCGCCCTCTGTGTCCAGCTCCTTCATGAGAATGAGCTCATAGGCACTCTTCTTGCCAGAGCTGAAATGAGAGCCTTCTGCTCTTCATGCAGGGGCAGCACAGGTTAGATGACACATAGCATGACTAAATAAAATCAGAGCGACGCTAGCTGTCTAGCGCGCCCTTCCATTTTACCCATTTTTGTGTGAAGCCGTGCACTCTGATCAGACTCGGTGCTGCGACACACCAGGAAGATTCTGAGGTCTTTTCATTAGGGTGGGGCTGATGGAACATTTCTCAAAAGTTCAGAAGTTTTGTTTTCGGTGCTGTAATCCGAGCGCCGAGGTTCTGTTTGCCTCCGCACGCATTGGAATCTGTCATAACAAAGCAAGGAAGCGCTGCCTAATAAAGTCCACGGTAAATCAATTCTTCTGGGCAGCAGCTCAGATATGCGGCATGAGAATGTTCCATGTAAACCGGCAGCTGAAAAGACGAGCAGATCAGCCCGGGGAGAGGCCAGAACCCGCTCCGCTCACATTCGGAGGATTTCCTTTTGCGATGCCCTCATTGTAATCATGCATTATTAAACAACATGGTGCATCTTCTGAACACAGGCCTGACGAAAGTCACAACGTGCGCCACAAAAAGGAAATTTAAGCCCTCAACAGCTGCATGAGGCCCAGTGTTTTCTGCCTTATTACATGGATGTAGCACCTTTCCTGCAAAGAGCGTAACACAAAATGTTGCTAGGCTAGCTTAAATGAAGGAACTTGAAATGAGGGTGCCCGCCTTTGGGCTGAATGATGCGATGAGGCTGTGATAAAAATTTGATTGGAACTTTTCTGCGAACCACCACAACGACAGAGAAAGAACCACTTAAATCGGTAGGGGGGGGGGGCTTTTTTGGAACATTGAAACAGATTCTTGCATGCTTGATCCTCTCCTCTTCCTCTGTCCACTCGCAGGCTACCGCTGAGGGAATTTGATGAAAGTTTCTGCCTTTTTTGGCTCTAAACAAGCATTTATATTTTAGAGCTCCTGCATTGTGAGTCCTGAGAGTGGTCTTTCTTGGTATGTCACAACCATTCTCCCTGACGGGAGGCTGTTATTTGCAAAGTGATCCAGACGGCAGATACACAATCTTGAAGTTGCAGGCAGGAATGTCACAGATTGCATGAATGAAGCTCTTGCTTTAAGTGTCCAACTGCTTTTATGAAAGCAGCATGCTAACCTAGATTTGTCTCTTTTTTTCTCCTCTCCATCTGAGAGTTGGAAAGAGTTTTTTTTTTTTAAATGTGGCTCAATGTTTCAGGGCTCTGCAAGGATTTCCCAAACCTCTTTGAACAGGTGTCCTGTATTGGTGTCTATTTGCTTTCTTTGGGCTGTGCAGGACATTTATACAGCTGGGTCTCTTATGCAGGAGTCAGTGTGATTAGCTAATTGCTGTTCTCAGTAAGACCAGAACCCCCCCCCCGCTAGTCCTTAAGTTAGAAAAGACAGAAACACGAGGCTTAATTTCAAAAACGCAAGTCAAAAAACAAGGAAAAAATGATTCAAAACAAAAATGAATGTCCCTGCAGTATCTTTAATCTAGGTTTCAGGCTTGTTTTTATGACAAGATTGAATAGCTCTTACTGGAAATGATGTAATTAGGCTGTGTTTACAGCATTCCCTTCTGATAAACAAGCTGGAACCTTTTCAACATGTTCTTTTTAAATCAAAATTTGAAACAAATCACAGCCATTCTGAATTTATAACTTCAATTTTTGGTGTCACCAAAATAGACACACATCCTAAAGTCATTTAGCTATTTTATTTTTAATACTCAAAAGTGAGGAAGTCGTGGGTTGTGCATCATTATTCATATTTGACACATGAATCTGGGTTTTAGCAGAAACCATTATTGCGAAATCGGCTCCTAGAAACTAATAGCTGTTATCCAAATCACACGAAACCACAAGGAGACGTGGCGACTTCCTCCAAAGAGAGTTAAAAAACTAACAAAGAGGATATAATACCTCTGACCCACTTCTAAAGTCAGGCCACAGAAAAGGACGAGCTGGCAAGAGAAGCATGTTTATCCCATGAGGTCTGCTGCGGTGGAAGCAATCGCTGATGAGGAAAGCTCACCAGCTACGAGGCTAAAAATACAAACGGCCAAAAGACACATCAACAGTCGACAACACGAGCCAAGCAACATCTGAAAATAGATAGATAAAGATAGAGAGAGGGCGCGAGATGTGCCCACTTGTGAACACCCAAATACCCTATAAGAGCCTCCATCTGGCATGACCTGGAGTTGTTGTGGGGGGGGGGGGGGTTGGGCCAGGGGGTATTTCCTGAGGAAGCAGCTGGCTGCCTGTAGGGGCGCGGAAGGATTGTGGGGATGCAAACGGCGTAAAGGTACAGAGGAGTGGCAGAACAAAGCGGTAGCATTTTACTCCCTCAGAGGACACAGCTTGTTGTAGGGCAGTGGTTAGTTACCCCCGGGGAAAGGAACAACCCCAAGGTTAGCCTCACTTCCTTTATGACCCGCAAGGCGCCGCATTCGCCGTCGTCACAAACCCAGTTGCGCCAAAGTCATGTAAAGGCATCAACGGAAACCTGATGCGATGATTTTTTTCGATGAAAGGCGAGACAATGAACCCACCTCTGATGTCCAGACTATCAGACTAAAGGCTCTTTTATTATGGAGCCGTTGTAACGTGAAGATTGGGGCTTGGCTGACCTGTTAAAGGTGTTGCTTGGACAGCAGCTGGTGCATTCACAGATGTTTTTCCTGCAGGCTCAACAAAGTTCACCATACCTGGGTGAAGGTACCGTGTTAACTGCGTGAACTGACAGTGGTGTTTAGGGCTACCACGGTAATATCTTTTACAGGGTTCGGCATCGGGCATTGGTCAGGCTTACATGCAGTGATTTCTCCAGATTCTGTGAATCAACTGGTGATATTTTGGTCTGCAGGTGAGGAAATCACTAAATTCCTTGCGAATGCGTGTTGAGGCACGCAGTTTTTGACTGTGGTCAGCCTCGCCCCGTCCTTGCCTGTGGACGCTTGAGCCGTTCAGGGAGGCTCCTTGTACACCCAATCATGACACTCAGTTGTTTTCAGGTTACCTGCTCACCTGTGGAATGTTCCAAACAGGTGCTTACCGAGCATTCCTCAGCTTTCCTGCTCTTGCGCTGCCTGTTACATGTTGCAGGCACCGAAATCAATGAGCGAGCTTTGCTCAAATATAGACGGAATACCGAATATCTTTGCTTTGCCATCCAATTATGTATTGAAAGTGGATTTGTGTTCGTATCTATTTATGTTTTACACAAAACCCCGAGTTCGTCATAATAGACATTATTACTAGAACAACCAGGGAAAGATGAAGAAAGCTGCCCTTAATTATGCTCAGATTAGTCAAATGGAAACTCAGAATTGATCTGATTTTAGAGTTTATGGAACTAAAGAGCATTGAGTTTCTTGTTTTACAGCGATGGACAGGCAGGATGAGATCATCCCCGAGCACCCCAACAACAGCAACATCCGCTGTAGCCCACAGGACAAACGCTGCATCCAGAAGACGCTTGCGCGCCACCCCCCCAAATCCACAAACCAGAGGAGCAACACTGCCAGAGAGGAGACCAAGGCAGTGCTGGTAAGAGGAATAAATGTCCCCCGGAAGAAGCCCCAAATTAGGCGACCCCCCCCTACCCCCCACCCCCTGCTCAAGTCCTCGCAGGTGTTTTAGGTTTCATTTATAGTTTCAAAGCCACATGTGCAACATTCATGATATAAATGGTGAAAGAAATTCCCATTTTGCAGCCCGTAAATTTTAATTGTGGCCTTGCAAAATTAACTGCAGGCGTATGTTGACATCAACCTGCAATTTTCTGCTTTAACAACGATCGAAACATAACATCCCTTGTAATCAGGAACACTCTCAGTTCCCTGTTTTCATAAGATATACAGTGCCGAGATATTGCTCCACATGCGTGAGCGGTAAAGCCGTGACACATCGATGGTGGCCATTTTTGGAAGGATAAAAGTTGTAATTCTGTTCTAACCTGCTTTCCTGATCTTTTTTTAATGATGTGTCTATAAATAGCACAACCTGATGTGTTTTGGCTCCGACAGGCTCCGTGTCGGGCCGAACTCCAGAGAGCGTTAGACCGACTGGCATCAAATACCCGCACACACGACGATCTCTTCACGATCCCCATCCCCAACTGTGACAAGAACGGCGACTTCCACATTAAACAGGTCTGCCTATTTACGCCCGATTCTTTCGAAATATATTTGGCCGAATAAGAAACAATACAAATAAGTAAAAGTTAAGAGTCTGCAAGGCCTTTTTGTACTGGAACCAAAAACATTTCCCTTCTAACAAAAACGATCAAACTGGAAAAATATGCCACAAGAAAAAAAAAAAAAATGCCACTCAAGAAATAGAGTGGAAACATGTCTGTCTTGTTAAAATATATTTTTCCTCTGTGTCTTCCTGGTTCAACACCTCTGGGAAACAGTAGGAACAGACTGTTCTGTTAAAGACAGTTCCTAATGTGGTTGTCCACGTTATAACATAGCGAATATGAGCACTCCACACGCTACTGTGGTCTTAGTCCACAAAGCACATTGGGAAAGCGACACTCTTGGAATATCACACATCCTGTGCCTTTCTCTAAATCAGGGGTACCCAAGCCCATTCCTCAGGGGCTGCAGTTGTGCCGGGTTTTCCTTCCTACCAGGCGGACATCCTTTCACCTGGGCTCCCATGTTTGTTGGAGGAAGTATTCTCTGCCTGGTTGGACAGAAAACATGGCCTGGCCGCAGCCCTCGAGGACCAGATTTGGGCCCACAATTGAGCAAGGATGGAGGCATCGGCTTTTTGAACGCACCCGCGTGTTATTTGGCCTTTAAAAGTTTGCTAATTACGCGGATAAGAGGGGGAGAACAATAAATGCACAGATAAGAGCGTACCGACGATCAAATCAGCAGACAGAGAGGCAGCGATAACAGGAGAGCTCTGTGTTGGGGCTAATCATCAATAGTCTGAGTTGTGAGGATTGCGTAATGTGGTTAATATTTCTCCTTCGGCTCAGACTTGCAGGCATCTGTTTACTGTTTAACTGAAACTGCCCTGCGATAAAAGAAGAGAAAAAAAGCCTGTTAGGTCGTTGAGCGCAGGTCATCAAGGACAACTGGAAATCGTTTCATGGAAGACTTGTGCTGGGATTGTTGACTGGGCCTTTGGGACGGTTGGCAATGACAGAAATACAGAAAATCACACCTTAAATTCTTTTTACAGGAATTCTTAAAAGTTCACCAATTCTCAGAGGGTTTCCAAAAAAAAAAAAAACCCCAAAAATTCAGATTACTGGAAATACTTCCCAGCACTTTTTTGGGCAGCATTAGGTGCCAACTGGGCGAAGCCTCAGTTACTGTTTCTGAACACGCTATTCAAGCGTGGCTCCTCCTTCCCAGCTCAACGATCACGCCAGCGGAGATATAAACAGACCCGAGAGTGAGGAAATAGTGGGAGCAGCGTTCCCCAGAATAAATAAATGACTCAGAAATACCTTCCCTTGAAGAATTTCAAGCATCCTGATCGATTTTGTACAGATCAACGTGCCTCATCGTGCCCACCAGATGTTTTACGTAGCTCCAGCTGCTAGCATGTCCCCATGTGGCACTAAACGGTGCTTTTTTTCTTCTCCGTGGCGACATTCTACAAGCATTTAGCCCTCTGCAACAACTGTAGCCACACTGTAACAATAAAAACCGCGGAGCGGGACAAGCGTCTTTTCTGAGGAGCCTTTCCAAACAAGTGCTTAGACTGCAGGTGTTATGAATCATGCACACTGTCGTGCCAGTTTACGTCACCCCGTTCTGATTTAGGCTGCTTGCAAAATCACTGGCTGCGCACCAGTGTTATTGTTTTAAACAATGATCCAACTTTTCCACAGAGCCATCGATAACTCACACAGCATCCACGTATTTTGGGTTTTTGATTTTTACAAATATTGCAGATTTTGCTGGGGCGACTCAGATGAGGTCGTCCTCGGTGTCCTGTTTATGGAACATTAGAGATCGGCGTTGAAAGCGTTGCATCCAGACTGGGAAAATTTTACATATTTAAATTGCAGTTTCAGTCTGCGGTGCGTTTGAGGACGCTGTTATCTGTTTGAAGTGTTGATGCTATAATATACCCCAAAGATACCCCAGTTGCCCTTGACAGTGGTGGAGGCTTCCCAGCTGCCCCCGTCTCCTCTAGATGGGAGGGAGATTCTCCGTACCTGTTTTCCTGCCGCCAGGAAATACCAAAAGAAGGGAATTCGAACACTTCTCAGGACACTTTGAATCCCACCACCTCAGGACACGCAGACTGGCATCCACGCCAGTCCAGGCCGGTTTTTATTAGGGTTATTTAGTCACATGACGTTTGCCGTTGAGGCAATAATCGACTTTCGGAGGCATGTTGACACAAAGGGGTTGGTTTGAGGGTGGCCTCTGTACGAGCCCCCAGTGTTTTAAACCCCCTGGACCCAGGTCCAGATCCGGGTCTGGCTGGGCTTCACCTCTTTGCAGAAGAAACATCGCCGTCGCCTCGTCTGTATTTCTCAAAGATCTCACCTGTATTTCTACCGCAGTGCCACCCCGCACGCGACGGCCAGCGGGGGAAATGCTGGTGCGTGGATCAGAAGACGGGCATGAGGCTGCCGGGTCCGCTGGAGCTCCGAGGGGACCTGGACTGTCACCAGTTAATAAGCGCCACTCTGAGGGATTGATCCAGGAGGAGACGCGGAGGAGCAACGAGACCAGCTGAACTTTACCGGTGCTTACTTGTCGAACCGTATGAGGAAAGGACCCCACGGCCTCTCTTTACACAGGGCTTCGCTGAACTGGTGGAACAAAAGCAAAACCGCTCAGCCAAGTCCTTTAGCTAGTTTGTTTCCACGTGTGCGCGGGCGTGTGATCTTTGGAGCACTTCTTTGTGTATGTGACGTTAACTCTTCAGATGCTTTGATGTAACGGACGACAGGTAAAACAAAACAAAAAAAAGGCTTTTTCCCGTGTAGTCTTAGCGCAAAAGGGGACATTTTCTTTAGCCTATTTTCAGTATTTTATTCTTTCTAAAAAAGAAAAAACTAAAAAAAAAAAAAGAGGCTCAAACCTCGTAGATGATCAGACCTAAAATTCTGTGAGCATCCGTTTCGTTTTGCACGGAGCACTAGTCGGAATTAACCTGGAAGTTTTAGACAAATAAATCACAAGGGCACATTTTTTTTCCCACGATGTGTTCAATTACCCGTAGTCGGCTCGTATTCCATCAGACGCATCATAGCCAACATTCTAATCTGAGACATATGCTTAAACACATAAAAAGTCCAGTTCCCCGACTTGGCAAACAATAAAAGACGGTGTGGGAACTAGTTCCATTAAAAGCCACAGAGGTGACGTGGCGGAGCTACACATAAGCAAGATTCAGATTGGAATTTGCTACCCAGGGTGTCCCTGCACCTCCAGGAAACATGTAGGTCGGGGATGTCGGAACCCTGTCCTGCGGTGCCCCGATCCAACCGGGTTTTGTCCCCTCCAGGGTGGATGACGCTTCCCCTCGGCATACGAGCGGATTAGTGAAAGCTGTTTTCTGCCTGGAAGGACAGAAAACGCGGCTGATTGCGGACCTCTAGGACTGGATTCCGACATTACCACTGGAGAAAATTATTGGAAATATTTGGCCATTTTGCTGGACTCGAACTGGAGACGTTAACAGGTCACGGACGGCGTCTCTCCACCCAGAGTCGGGGTCGTTTTCAAAAGAAACGAAAGATTATTCCGAGTTAGTATTGATCCTGCCAAATACGGTCACACGCTGGGATGAAAACTTCCCCTTAAAGGAATAAAAGAATCCACACGAGCACCTGGGATCATTTCAAACTTTTATGGCACTTTACCTCCTACAAATGCTGCATTTGGTCTAAAAAATCAAAACCAAAACCTATTTGGAACAATACCTGCTAACGTTAACGTTGCTTCCATCTCGTAACGACTCGACTTGAAGATGTTAGCTAAAAAAATCAGTCGCTAATTTCTAGATGCGGATATAAACTGCAGCATCACATAACCGTTAGAACGATTATTATCAACAAGCTTCAGAACCAAAATCATATCTTATTACTAATCTCTCAATGATGTTTTGTTTCCTACGTTTGTCAACCGGAGCGGTTGCGGCTTTGATTCTTCTTCTTTTTAAAAAAAAAAAAATCATAAATGACGTAAACTGTGTATTTAAACCGTAGACACTGTCGTGTGTTGCCTGAGTCATGGCTGTGTTGTACTGAATCGTGGCTGATTTCATCAGGACAAAGATTGCATGTTCAGAACGGAACCCGGGCGAGGAGGGGGGGGGCGGCCGAGGCCCCCGGGGATGTTGTACTCAACCCTGGCGTAAAATAAAAGCTCAGATCTGACTTCTGCGATGGTCCCATGCGTCGTTTTCTGTGTTTTGACAACTTTTGCTGCAAAAAGATGGCTAAAAGGAAGGTGAAATCCAGCAAAGCGCTAAGCTAACCCCCCCGGACACATTTGCTATGAGCTAACGTGCATTAGCGACTTATTGATGGACCCAAGCTAGTTTTGCTCAACAAGTGAACATGGAACAATATATAATTTATTATTGCACACATGCAAAATCGAAATTCAAATTAAAAAAACACATCACTGGCATTAATTTCTTCTCTTTTAAATTTCAACAGTAATCTTTTTCCATTATAAGTTACTTTCTGGCACCTTTGAGTCATTTCCAGGCACTTGTGCGTGTCTAGGTGCCTGCCTCCTACCTGTTCAGAAAGGTCCTATTTTCTGCCTTTCCTTTAATCATTTTTCAGAGGGGTAGTGCCAGAATTAGCATTAGGATATAAGGTCGCTATGACTACTTCCTCTTTCTTGGTGGTTGGCAAGCCACATATTGGTGCATTACCACCACCAGCTGATGTGGAGTGTGGATTTTCACACCAAAACACCAGCAGAGGGCCAGCTCTAGTCAATTGGCATGGCTTAGCGGGCCAAATATAATTACATTGCGGGCCAAATTTGGCCCATGGGTCAGAGTTTGACACCTATGTCTAAAGCGACGCACAACTGGGATTCACATCTGCTTAATTCCACCTGGGTCCATTTTGGGGGGGCACCGAAGCTCACGGACCTGTTGCGTAACCCTACAGGCATCCATCTCCTCATCCTGCCCTTGGGCTTCCGTGACCCCCGCAGCTGCTCCCAGGGGCCTGTGTACAGTAGCCCGTGACCTTCGCCTCCAGACGGACTCCGACGCAGATGTCCGGCGGTGAACAAAGGATCCGGGATCCGTCCCCGTCCATGCCGCTGGAGGACGGTTGCATGCTGAATGGACGGATGAAGCAATGCACCTGCAGGTGGCCTAACAAAAGCCTCTGGAGGCATATTTGTGCAGAATGCAGGTCAAGCAGAAAGCAAACGCGCTCGCGAGCGTGCACTTCAAACAGAAAGTAACACTGGACACAGTCAATTAACAAACGCCAAACAAGGACTATTGGGGCTGAATGGACAGAGGTGTGAGCTAAATCCTGCAGGCTTTAGGCTGCTGTCTCTGGGGGACACACTATTACAACTACTGACCTGGACGGCTCTCAAAGAATGTGCCCAAGAATGCAAACTATTTCACTTTTCACAACAACAGGGATGAACAGGGTAAACGTGGATTTGTGAGCAGCCGCTGGAGCCATCTGTGGATGTGGTGACATAATGGGGGTTAAATTGTCATTTCTGTGGCCCAAGGTTGCAAAAGAACAAGGGGGGCATAAAGATCCGGGGCATCTGCATTGACTACCGCTGTGCCTTTGAGCACGCCTGGTAACAATGTCGGTCGGTGACCGAGATCTTTGAAAGAAGCGCGTCTAATTGCAATTAAAAGGCATCTTTCCCTGAATAAAACAGCTTTCTGCAGCCACAGCAGCTGCGGATGGCAGCGATCAGCACCAGCACGGAGGCAAGAAACAGCTGTAACACGGGGGAGGGTGGGGGTGCAATTCTGGAAGATTCTGCAGAAATCTTAGAGCCCATTTCATTCGTTTATTGTTGAGACTATTACTCTGTGCTGGGTGATTAGCCTCCCACTCGAATAAAGGCTTTTCGGGTGAGTTTTCTGGCTGTTGCTATAGATACCTGCATGGCGCAGTCGTGTATTGGAATTTCAGTATCTATAGACGTTTCGTCTTCCTTTATGTTGCATGCTAATATTTGAGTCATAACAGACTGTTAATTTCGATTAGCTTAGCTAAGTTACCAGCTAGCTCCCTTTCTGCTGTTTCCTCCCATCATGATGAGCAAAGCTAGTCAATCTGCATTAGCATATCGTCATTACAGAATAATTAACATTGTGGACTTTGGAAGATGCTCTTTTTATATCGAGCGTCGCTTTGTCCCAGCCATTATCTTCACTAGTAACGGGAATATTTATAGTCGTGTCAACCTTTAGCCGGCTAAGATTAGCCTGCAACTCCCACTCAGCTAGTTTATCGATAGTGAGCAGCAGCACTAAAGGCTCGCCGTGAAAAGCGGATCTTCGTACAATCCCGGTGAAATAATCAGACGTTCTGCAAAAGCAACTTTACAAAAGTCGAGCCGATGTCCCCGATAATCAGATGAAAATAGATGTTTCGATTGTTTAGCCAACTTCCAGAACACGTCTGTGCTAGCTTAAGTCTTGCTAAAGAGCATTAGCGATGTCTCTTTGTTTAATGCGACGCACGAAATATCCCCTCCACACCCCCCTTAAACGCGATATAAATGTCTTTATTCCAGATGCCACAGAGCTAATTAGACTGAAGCTTGACTCCTGAGCTGCAACGATGTCAAGTAAGAAAAAGAAACCCATTCTTAAGACGTTTGTGGCAAATCTAGAGTCCGCCTTCATGTGCACATTTGCTGCCTTCTAACGTGAGCTGCTCATCCCGAGACTTTGGCAGCGATGGCACCCCATAAAGGCTTGATTTTTCACGTTTGCACCTTTTCTTTTCCAACAGAGAGACCCTCCTATGCCCCTCCACCTGCCCCTGCCCCCACCACTGTGAGTATCGCAGCAAAAATGCAGAGAAATCCTCCCAAAATCATTAGATTAATCGAATCAGCCGCAAATGCATCGGACAGATCAGCTTTTCATGTCCAAATCTGTGACTCCTCATTTGTGCAGACTGACCTGATTATGCACAAATCATTGCCACAGCATGGATGCAAGTTAGTTACACATTTCCCCAGCCCCCCCCCCCCCCCCCCCCCCCTCTCCCCACCACCCCTCCCTCCATGTTCCTATATTAAACCTTTCTCATTTAGCCTTTATGTCTCTCCCTTGTCCGTCAGCAAATACCCAACACAGCTGGGTTTGTGGGGTACAACCCGTACAGCCACCTGGCCTACAACAACTACAGGCTTGGGGGGAGCCAGAGCACCAACAGCCGGGCAACGGTAGGACCACTCGCTCGGGGAGAAGAGGTTGATTTCAGGTTGCAATAACAGAGTTTAGGTCTTAAAGGGCGGCTAAAGCAGCCGTCATCGAGGCCGAGTCGAGATCCGGCCGGGTTTTCCTTCCTGTCGGGCGGAGAATAGCTTCCCGTGAGGGATGGAACCAGGTCAGGGGTGGGCAAATCCAGTCCTCGAGGGCCGTATCCAAGCCAGACTTTCTGTCCTACAGGTAAACCCTTTCACCTGGGGTTCCATTTACCTTGGTGAAAGCGTTTCCTGCCTGGTAGGACGCAAATCCCGGCTTGAATTCAACCCTTGAGGACTGGATTTGACCTCTGATGGTCCAATCCATGAAGGCTGGAATCCGGCCACGTTTTGCATCTTACCAGGGAGAAACCGCTTTCCCCAAGGTAAATGGAACCCCAGGTGAGTGTTTACCTGTAGGACAGAAAATCTGGCTTGGATCCGGCCCTCGAGGACTGGATTTTCCCACCCCATATCCAGGTAAAGGTGTCCTCCGCCCGGTAGGACAGAAAACCTGGCAGCATGACTATTTGTCCTCCCTGAGAGATTATGCCAAAATAATATTGTGCCTGCCCTTCACTGCTTTAGAGCTCCGCATCAACCCACTGAACTGTTTTTTCCTTTACTAGAACTCTTCAGGAATAAATATCCCGAAGCCTCCCAAGCCGCCCGATAAGCCGCTAATGCCATACATGAGATACAGCCGTAAGGTAAGCGCGCACTTTTTTTTAGCTTTCGCATCATGCTGTGCTGCCTTGCTTTTAGGTGCCCTGTCAGCCCAGAGTGAGTGCAAACGTTTAAGCTGTGATGGAGGTAGGTGTAAAGCCAGATTCAGGGCTTAGCTAGGACGCCCCCACCACACGGTGGGACTCCTCAACTTAAAGCACACGGCCTCCTCTGGTTTGTGACCTCTCTGCAAAGAGATAACCGCCTGTAGCCCCCTCCAACCCAACCCGACCCCGCACCCATGTCTGGTTCTCATCACCAGGTTTGGGATCAAGTAAAAGCCTCCAATCCCGATCTGAAGCTTTGGGAAATTGGGAAGATAATCGGTGGCATGTGGAGGGACCTCACTGATGAGGAGAAACAGGATTATTTGAATGACTACGAAGCAGAGAAGGTTGGTTGTTTTACAAGGGCTGTTTATTGGGGGGGGGGGGGGGGGTCGATGTGCCTCCGAGGTTGTGGGTCCCTCCATTCCCCGTAGTTGACTAAAACAAGGCTCCGCCGGCGGTGCCGCTGGCTCCCCCCCGTCATCCCTGTCGTCTTCTCCGCCGTAGATTGAGTATAACGAGAGCATGAAGGCCTACCACAACTCGCCGGCGTACCTCGCCTACGTCAACGCCAAGAGCCGGGCGGAGGCGGCTCTGGAGGAGGAGAGCCGCCAGAGGCAGTCCAGGCTGGACAAGGGCGAGCCGTACATGAGCATCCAGCCGGCTGAGGATCCCGACGGTAAGCTTGGACGGAGCGTTAGCGCGGCGCGGAGCAGTAATTACCGTAGCGCAGCCGCAGACGGGTCTTCACCACCCGCCGTAAGAGGGCGAGGCCGCTTCAGCTTTTCAGCCGCCCCCCGTCCAAAAAAAGGAGCCGAATTAGCTTGTTTAGCACAGATGTTTACGTTTTGCGGGCGTCGGCGGCGCAGGGCGGGACGTAATTTACATTCTTCCCTGTGTTTTCGGGACTGACGTAAGGAAGCCCACGGAGGACATTTGAGTTCCACCCACCTCGAGGAAATGATGTGTGTCTGGGGGGGGGCGGGGGGGGTTGCGACACCAGATAATGATGAACAGGAAAACTGCTGATACCATCTATGCCGAACCGCCGGGTCAGAGGCGCCGCCGCCGCGCTATTCTCGCTGTCCTCTTCCTCGGCGTCTGTTGTTTTTAGAGCCGGCGTCGGTGGCGCTCCGACCCGGTTTTAACCGCCGCCCGTTTTGCCTTCAGACTACGACGACGGCTTTTCGATAAAGCACTCGGCCGCCGCTCGCTTCCAGCGCAACCACCGGCTGATCAGCGAGATCCTCAGCGAGAGCGTGGTGCCCGACGTGCGCTCCGTCGTCACCACCGCCCGCATGCAGGTCCTCAAACGCCAGGTCCAGTCTTTGATGGTGCACCAGGTGAGGTCAAGCGCGAGCGGCGGTCATTGCAGCGCCGTGGCGAGCCAGACGCTGACCGTGTGTGTGGTTTATCACAGAGGAAGCTGGAGGCGGAGCTCCTTCAGCTTGAAGACCGCCACCAGGATAAGAAAAGGAAATTTATCGAAGCCACGGAGTCGTTCACGAACGAGCTGAAACGGGTACGCCACCGTCTGCATCGGCCGCTGCTCATTCGCACGCGAGCTTTGTGTTTCAGTACAGTGAGGCGCTCTCTGCCTCACAGCAACCAGCTGCAGCTGATTCCATCCACATGTTCTGGCATTCTGAGCCTCTCCGTTTGCTATTTGTATCCACAATAATAACTTTTGTAAAAAAAAAAAAAAAAAAAAAAAGAACCGCAGCCATCTGAAAGCGCCGCTGCTCGCTCCCACCAGGGGGCGACATTGGCCGTCCACCGCGCTGTGTTGAGACTCGAGAGGGAAACAAGCACGCGCAGGGTTGCAGTGATCCTTCTCTGTGTTCCGTAGCTCTGCTGCATGAAGGTGGAGGTGGACATGGAGAAGATCTCTGCAGAGATCGCGGCGGCGGAGGAGGCGGCCCGCAAACGGATGGCGGACAGAGAGAAAGACGCCGGCGACAGGGGCGCCAGAGAGGCCCCCGCGTGCGTTCTGGCGGAGGAGGAAAAACACATCTGCGCGACGCACGGCAACAAGTCGCAGCAACCTCCTCTCGACAGCGGAAACAAGCAGTGTGAGACCGCAGAATCGAACGGCGCCGACGCGGCAGGTGAGCCCGGAAGCCGGCCGCCGTTATTCCCTTCTACCCAAACGCCGGCCTTTTATTTGACCTTCTGGTTTATTTCAGGAAAGAGAAAGTCCTCAGAGGACCTGGACGTTCATCCCGGCAGTGAGGAGGGGGCGTCAGAGGACAAGGAGAGCGTCCCGGAGGGAGTCTTGGAGGAGGGCACCAGTGACAGTAACACGGGCTCGGAGACCACCTCCGCCCAGACGGAGGACGCGTCGGGCGTCGAGCCGTCAGAGGGGCCCTGCAAGGCGAGGGCGGCCCACTGAGACCCAGGAAGGGGCTCCGAAATCATCCTTGAGGACGCACGTTGCACAGAATCATCTCAGAAACATTTCTAAAGCATTTCGACAACAAAAAAAGCACTTGATCGAGCAGAGGTCGCCACAATAACCCCGCGCTCCTATCAAAGCCCCCCCCCCCCCCCCCCAAGCCTGGACTGATACATATCCCTGACCGTCCAGCGTCCAGATCGCCGCGATCCCGAAGACGCGCGCTCGGTGTTTGACATTGTTCTTTGTATCGTGGCATTGTTGCTTTTATCTCTTAGCATGTTGCTAATGGGTTGAGGACTCGAGGCGTGAGGAGCGGCGCTGAGCAGCCGTCTGCTGAGCGGGGGGAGGCTTGTGTTCTCTATCAGTATTCCAGTGACCGTATCGTCTCAGGACTTTAGTCATTAGCAGTAGTATTTTTGTTATTTATTCAAACGGCAGTATTTTTACTCTACTTGTGTATCGGTCCAGTCAAAAGCATTTTGGATCAGTATTTCCAGCAAAATAACGTCAGAACGTGCTGTAATCGTGCACCCATCGTAACGAGGTTTGCTCAAACGTGGCTCTTCATCTTGTGGTTCCAGGAGCTGCAGTGTTGGACTCCATTTCCTTTTTCATATTTATACCAATAAAGTTCTTTTCTACCCTGACTGTTAGAAAATGAATGGCCTGAATCAAACAACAGGTTTAAAAAAACAACAACAACAAAACACCTGGAATCTCTTCTCAATGATTTTTCTCTCTTTCCAAAGCAGTAGTAAAGGATGTGGGTAAGAAGAGGGAAACTTCAGATTTCCTGTTTCAGCGCAAAACAAAGCCAAGTTACTCTCTAACTCCCCTTTTTGCATATTCTATGATTTAGTAGAGTACTAGTCTTTCAATATTAGTCTTCTCTTCGTGTCGTGGTGCACCAGTGCATCACCTTGTGCTCCTAAAGGCTGCAGCTGCTCGGTGAAGCACACACAGGTGCTCCGCGGTCGCCTTTGCCCCTCATTGCAAACGACCACATTCTGCAGATTGTGGTTATTGATGTCTGAGTGAAAGCGCGAAACCACAAGCATGCACACCTGCAAAGATCACGAGCTATTTGCCGCAGAGCAGGACTCCATCTGCTGTCCAGGGCCCTCGGACGCTATTGAGATTAAAGTTTTACAAGTGGTGCAAAAGTGGCGCTAAACGCGCGACACGGACCCGTTTTAATTGCGAGAGCCATCACCGGAGGACGGGGCATTTGCCTCACGTGGTGCCGATCGTAGCTTCGCTGTGGCAGGGGGTTTTTTTCGAAATTTTTTTTTTTTTCCTTTTTCTCGTGTCAAAACGGGAAACCCGCAAATACAACCCTGCACATGAGCTTGGGTTTCAGCTGCAGCACAACACGCAACGGCGACATGACTCCTGCCAACGGTGAGTATTTTCCCCCTATTAATGCGGATAATCGACATTCGGCGGGACGGCGCGTCCCCGGGTGCCACGTGTTGAGGGGCGCCAAAATAATGGGGATTACCGTGAAAGGTTCCTCTGGGCTCAGTTTTTAGTGTATTCCTCCTCTGCTGTGGTTGTACAAGTAATGAAACTGTTCCGGGTCTCTCCGTATTTGTTTTGCAGCCCTTCAGATGCTCCTGCCAGCTCTGCTGTTATGGCTGATGATCTTTAAGGTAAATGCATCAAAGTGCCAGTTATTACAGGTGTATTACAGAGTGAATGGCAACATCAGCGGTATGTGGGGGTGCGATGGCCTGAGGTGTGTTTTTATTTACAGTCCTGCTCGTCTCAACTCAATGAGACCATGACCACGGTGCCCTTCCTGGATTACGACTACAGCGTGGATTACAGCAATATTCCCGTCGTCTGCGCCAAGGAAAACAACCGCCAGTTCCGCCGCTGGTTCATGCTCACCTTCTTCACCCTCATCTGCTTGCTGGGGCTGGGGGGGAACCTGCTGGTCATCCTCACCTTCTTCTACTTCAAGAGACTCAAGACCATGACAGACGTGTACCTGCTCAACCTGTCTTTCGCCGACCTCCTCTTTGTTCTGTCGCTGCCCTTTTGGGCGGCCAACTCAGTGACGACGTGGGAGCTGGGCCTGGTGGTGTGCAAGGGCATGTACACCACCTACAAGGTCAGCTTTTACAGCAGCATGTTTCTTCTCTGCTCCATCAGCGTGGACCGCTACTTTGCTATCTCCAAAGCCACCTCCGCGTACCGCTACCGCTCTCAAACCATGCTCCTCAGCAAGGTGTCGTCTGTCGTCATCTGGGTGATGGCGCTGATCTTCTCGTTGCCGGAGATGATGTACACCACTGTCAACGGCACGACCTGCACGCCTTTCTCCAGCAGCACCGACCAGCTCCGCATCATCATCCAAGTCAGCCAGATTGTTCTGGCCTTTGTCCTCCCTCTCCTGGTTATGACCTTCTGCTACAGCAACATCATCAAGACCCTCTGCCGAGCTCATACCTTCGAGCGCAATAAGGCCATCAAGGTCATCCTGGCCGTGGTCACCGTTTTTCTCGTCAGCCAGGTGCCTTTTAACATGGTTCTGTTTTGGAGTACGCTCCTCACAGCGAGCGGGGGAACTGACAGCTGCAGCTATGAGAACAATCTGCTGTACGCCACTGACATCACGCAGTGCCTGGCCTTCCTCAGGTGCTGTCTGAACCCTGTCGTCTACGCCTTTATTGGCGTCAAGTTTCGCCAAGACCTCCTGAAGTTATTCAAGGACTGGGGCTGCGTGAGCCAGGAGAGTTTCTTCAAGTACACCAGCAAAAGAAGGCGGAGCTCTGGGTTCACCGAGACAGAGACCACCACCACGTTCTCGCCTTAAAATGTTGTCGGTGTGGTCAGCGCAACGCTGCGGGCGACCATTTCAAAGCTTTCACAATGTCTTTGGTCTTTAGTTCTGAGACTCAGCGGATCAAAACGTACACTTGATGCGGATGTTTCAGAACCAACGTCCACACGGCGACGGAGCTTTAATGTGTTCAGAGAGAAGCTTCTGCTGCTTTCTGTGCAAAGCTCGACGCGTTGGGTGTGACACCCGTTTTTTGTGAACTCATCCTGGCAGTAATAAATGTAATAATCTATGTAATAAATGCAGCATAGCGTCCTACTATTGCAGTTACTGATCTCTGGGATCAGAATACGCGGTTATCTCCACCTGACGGCGTTTTTTTTTTTTTTGCTTATTTGTTTATTTTGCTTATTTGTTTGCCGTAGAAGAAGAGATTTCACGATTCCGTGAAGCGTTGACTTTGACAACAGCTGTTTACAGCTTATACTGCGTAACATAAAAGAAGAATACATGAATATTACAGTTAAATGTTTCTTGGTTTCAGTATTATGATGCGTTTTGTACTGGAGGGTTAATAATATTACACTGGGAATGTATTTATTAATCATTCCTAAATTTGCCAATAAAAATAATGAAACATTTTTGTCTCTGTTCAGGTAAAGCCAGTTTAGATTGGGGGGGGGGATTAAACACCCTTTTACATTCTTATATAGGCATGCTCTGTCAGTCTTAAGGACATACCTGGGTGCTGGATGTCTCACATAATCAGGCAACAACCTGTCCAAGAAAAAAAATGACATTCCATTGTACTTTACTAGCAAACATCCATTGAAGCTAGTGGCAAAAGTTCAAGTTTTATAACAGAAATGGAAAAGGAAACTTTTTTTCCCCTTCTAATTTTACAGCAGAGCATAAAAGGCCGCATGATAGCAGGTTACTGTCGTCACCCTCCGCCGCCCGCCAGCGGAGTGCACAGCAACACTTTAGGAGTGAAGCTTCGTCATCTACGTGCACTTATCAGTGTTCCAGCAAGTTTACTCAACTCTGGGGAGGTCGTGAGGAGGTGCCGATCCTGATTGCTGATAGGCTGACAGTGCAAAGGGCTGGGATTTCATTAATAAAAGCATGTGGTGCCCTCAGAAGAGAAAAAGAGGGAAGAGTGTGAGAGAAATAGAGCTGCACATTAACCCGGGACCACTCTGACCACAACAAAACCAGGTAAGAATGCTTTTATCCTAAAATCATGGTAGACTGTATCATAAGGTGCTGATGCATGGACTCTGCTTTAGAAGGTGTTTCCAAATTAGATACAGGTTCTAGATCAGTTCACCACATTTAAGCATTATAGAGGAAGAAGCTAGGTGTCATTACACTATTACAACCTTTAAGCTCCACATATAAAGTGAAATTTGGCTCTCAAATCAAACATATCAGTAAATGAAACAGCTTTATTTCAAAGAGGCAAATAAGACGTTTTTAAGCTAACTTTGCATTGCTGTTTGTTTTTGAAGAATTTTGTGTCTGTCTGCTCCTGCAGAATTTGCTGGATATCGAAACAGTCGTGGATATGCTGATAACATGGTGAATTAGCAGTAATTAGCTGCTATTTGACTTTGGAGAAGGCAAAGCTTTTTAAATGAATAGAATGTTCAGAATTTTCCAACATATTTAGGGCTGAAAACACTAAAGTAGTCATAGCAACAGTAGTCACCGGTGTGAGTCACTGATCGCCACACCTTCACCTCAAACATAAGAGGGTGGCGCTGTCTGAGACAATGGTTACGCCTGTGTTACACCCATTGCCAGACAGTTTTTGGTCTGATCTCAGCTCTGAAGTAAACCATTTACTCAACCTGAATCACTGAGCTGAATTAATTTTGCATCAAATCTTATGTCAGGAAACTTACAGCAGTGCCTTCCTTCATAGATCAGAGTACTAAAAGTCAGCTAGCTCTTGGAAATCGCCACAGACGACTCACAGTTTTCAGATTTATACACTACACGGATGTAGAACACATTTCTTTGCAGTTTTACACAGTTTAACTAACAAAATCTCAATGAAGCGTGAAATGCGGTCCAAACATGCTAGTTGGATCGCGGATTCAATCATTTAAACAGGAGCGTCGATATTGGATGATCGTGGCCACCTGTGTCCCAACGATCTGTGGGAAAAACAGAACACAACAGCAAAAAGGGGACATGTTTCTCATGTGTCTATTGTGTCTGTCTCTCAGGACTATCAGATAATGCCTGCAGCAGAAGGCATGACCCACATGATACCCAACCACGTTCTAAGAGTGGGCCAAACAATTCGATTGGACCCCACGCCAGAGACGGCCGGTCAGCATGTCGACTGCGGGCAACACGATCTTGACATTTCCCTGGAAAATCTCAACCGCATCATTCTGGAACTGGATCCCACATTTGAACCCATTCAGGTGGACAAAAGTCCCCCGGCAGGTAGAGAACTACTACAAAACCTTTGCAAAGACACCTTCTTCTGCCACTTTTCTGTCTCGGGACTGTTACATAAAAAGATCGACAATGTGTAAACAATTACAGCCTCCTTTGTGCAGGGGCGTGACGCGCAATACTGTAAAACCTCACTCCCCTTATGAAGAAAGGTTCTACCCTGCGGTATCGCAAAGTTGCTCTTTGGTAGAGACAGTGTTGTTGTAATTCCTGTGGTGAATTACATTTTCACAGTTGTCATGGGATCACTTCTCAGACAGGTACCACGCCTTATACAGTCACACAGAATCAATCTATCCGCAACAGGATGTCAGGGTGGTGCAGGGTCGCCTACTTTGCCTGACGCAAACACAATTTGCGGCAAAACCTAAAAAAATAAAATAAAATTTAGACGATAACAGGAAAAGAGGCGACATATAAGCTACCAGTTGATCAGCACTGATTTCCAATGCTAAAATGTGTCTTGTAGCACCTAATTGAGCATTTTCTGTTACAGACAGATATATTTAAAGGCATTAGTCATTATTTTCGAGCAGACGTCTACCAATGGCCTACAGCGTTCTAGTTGAAGGCGTGCACCAACACACTAGTAATCCAGGGGATGAGCAACAAGTTGAGGCTCCTAAGGTTATTCAATAGCATCAAAATAGAACATCTGCTCATTAGCGCATAGCGTGAAAGCAGCAAGGTGATTTGTACAAGCTAGAACCTGCATGACCCATCGGAACATCTATTTGAAACACGTTTTTGATTACATACTTTATTTATACACGGAGGCCGAGCCCAAGCCAAAGAGAGAAGAAAAAGGGAAAACATGGACTTGGCTGGGATTTTCCAAATGCTGCCATGTGTTTCATAACATTTGTCAACAGAGTAGCACAATGTTGTTTTTGCTAAGGTGTTCCTCTTGGTCTTCAGATGACTGCTGTTCAGATGAGGACCTCCACAGCATGCTGGTCCCCAGAGGATGTTCCACCCCCTCTGTGATCCCATCCATATCGCCCAGTATACCGATCCCTATGCACAGCAGCCTCAGTTGGAGCCCTCCTGGCACGCTGGTGTTCTCCAGCTCCCCCTGCTCATCCCGGCCTCCGCTGCCATATGGAAGTGTGCCCAGACGAAACCCCTCACCAAAGAGCGAGGCAGCCCTTTCCCAAGGATCCCTACGCCTGTCACAGTCCAACAGAAACAGTGTTTCCTCCCTCCTGTCCATGTCAACGTGCTCGGACACCAGCTACATCCTCGGCAGGTAAAGCATTTCAAACAATAATCCCCCTTGATCCCGTTACAAATTTCCTATCACGAGCTAAGTGTAATTTGTACCACTGATATTTACACGCACTTACAAAGACTTGGATCTCCCTGTATCCAACCTATGTTACTGACAGATTCTATCGATAATGAACAAATCGTCATATCGGAATATTCAGCTCTATGAGGCTGCCTAACGCTGCACTCCTCCATGCACAGCAACCTTTCCCTGGCCAGCGAAGACGCCGACTCTCCCGAGTCCATCCTGATTCGTACGTCAGGCTCCTTCAGTGATGGTTCCAGAACGAGACCCTTCGAGAGGCCTTCGGCGACCAAGCAATGCCACCCCCACGATATTCCCGTTAAAGAAGAACAGAGCAGTCCTGAGTCACTCTCTGGGTCTCTAGGCGATATTCCTATTCTCTTAATCAACGGGGTGCCGCAGCCGGACCTGGGCATCCAAAAATCCGGACCGGAGACGGACTTGCTAGAGACCATCTCAGAGTCCAGATCAAAGCCGTGTTTTCCTCAGAGTGCGTCATAGAAGAAGATCTTTATCTAACGTTTTCCATTTCTGAACGGATTGATCACTATTTTGTAATTGCTGTCTTATGCAGGCTTCCAAACCCAGTTCAACAGCACCCAGCCTACGATGAAATTTGTCATGGATACTTCCAAGTTTTGGTTTCGTCCACATGTCTCAAGAGCAGAAGGTCAGACTCGCCGCAGGTCCTTCCAAAGATCCCGATTCCTGATTAATCCTACTGGTGCAACATTTAACTGTGATGGTTTCTCTCATGTGAAACTCACTATAGCCGAGGCTCTAGTGAAGGACAAGGAAGCAGGAACGTTTGTGGTGAGAGACAGCACCTCTTACAGAGGCAGTTTTGGCCTGGCCATGAAGGTGGATCAGACTTCTACAGGTAAACTTGCACCACTGAGACCTGAATAATGAACAACTCAGTACAAATAACGGTTACAGCAGCGTGCGGACAAGCAACAGGTCTTCAAAGCACAATCATACGGATAGTGTTCATGCACAATGAAGTGCGACATCACAAGAATCACTTCCCCAACAGCACCGGTGTTGTCATGCACATTTAGCTGTCTGTGGCGGGGCAGGAGACACCGCTGTTGCTTTTTCCACCTCCACCATAATGATATGAAACCAAAAGGGAAGCCAGCTGTCGAAGGCTGCGTCTCCAGCCTCCTCATTAAAGAGGGAAAACAGACCTCATTTACGGATTTGCACCTTTTTTTGACGTTCCTGCCGTGTACACACACTGCTTCACGCTGCAGTTTAACATCTGAAGTTATAGAATTATCCATTCCGCCTATAGACCAGAGCCTCTGTCTCACCTTATTGTGTTGCATAACGCCAATGCTTCCAAGTACCGGTAAAGAGCTGTTTTACTCTCTTCCCGCCACAGAGCAGAACAGCTCAGAACTTGTCAAACATTTCCTCATTGAGTCATCTGCCAAAGGGGTTCGCGTTAAGGGATCGTCTCAGGAACCGTACTTTGGTAAGTACCGTCTAATACATTTTGCAAAAGTCAATCGGCCAAGTTTTCCTCCTTTTTCAATGAAATGTGCACAGTAATAATCGATGTACCTTTTTTTTTTAACTTTTGAAGTCTTTTTAAGACAATTTACAGTTTGACCAGATATTTTTTTGGGGAATTTCTATTTTTACAGGTAGTCTTTCAGCACTGGTCTATCAGCATACTATATCTGCCTATGCATTGCCCTGCAAATTACTCCTACACTCCAAAGGTAAGGTGCATCTATGTGTGTGTGTGTGTGTGTATATGCAAACCTCACCTCTTTGATTTCCTTAGCAGGTGTTAGTGCAACAGAGGGGAAAGCAAGTGACAAACACACATCTGAGGACAAGAGTCGATTGGGTGGGTGAAAATAAGATATACGCACCATATTCATACTCAATATGAAAAAGAAACAAAAAGCTGAAACCAAAAAGGCAAAACTGTTTTGTCTGGTTAACCATTTGTGAGATATACTAAGTAGCTTGAGGCTTGCTGATGCTAAGTTAAATATATTACAATATACCACACAAACACACCACACCATTGAGATGATTGAAGGTTGTTACTGAAGGTTCCGACAAAGGCTCCAGCTATTATTCAGGTCTCTTACATGTCTCAGATATTGAGATTACATTAAAGCACCTTTTCCCCTCCCCAGATACATGTATTCGTTGTACTCATATTAAATGTGCAGTAGTTTTTCCATCATCGCCTCTTTACAAGTGCTGTCATAATTATTTATATGAATCAAATCAAACACAACAAGAGCAATTTGTTAATGAAAAAGGGATAGATTGATGGCATGATGTCCCCCAGGCATGTTATTACTGTCAAAAATCACAGCGCCTAATTTATTTCATCTTTTTTATTTCGTCTTTTTTGTCTTGCTTTTATCAAAGCGTGCAATTTCATCTACCTAAACGCCATCCCCACTGAGATGCTGACAGGCCCCTGCGCAGTGCACAAGGCAGTCTCCTCCACCCTCCAGGCCCCAGCTTCCTTCAGAGCAACCATTGTCAACCTGAAGGTGTCTTTGAAGGGTGTCACACTGACAGATATAAACAGGAAGTAAGAGTAGACACATCCTGTACAGCCAATGCCAAGAGGTGCACTTTGTACAATAGTGTAATAGAGTATTAAATGTCTTGGCAGACTGTTCTTCAGGCGTCATTATCCTGCTCACCTGCTCAGCCACAGCGGTGAAGATCCAGAAAATCGACTGTGAGTCTACAAAAGCACCATGTGTCAAAAATGTTATGTTCCCAGCTGTTGTCCAGAGTGTTTAGTCTCAGCTATTTCCTAAAAATGTGTGACTTTGTCCTCGACAGGTGGGCGAAAGGCTCTTGTGCCGGGGCAAGGTAAATATCGAACATAGGCCAACTCCAGAAGTTGTTTTTATGTTTAAAATATGTTGTAAAAAAGTTGATTACTCCAAGAGTTTAGTATCAACTGCTTTTCCACATTAAATCTTATCTATTTCTCTGTCCCGACAGGATGTTTGGCTTTGTGGCAAAGGGTGTGGAGGCAGGCATGGAGAATGTTTGCCATGTATTTGCAGAATATGATCCCCTCCAGCCTTGTAGCAATGTCATTGAGGCTGTTCAGACCGCTATAAGCAAAACACAAACACAGACGCAGTGAAAAACTGCTGTTAAAATGGATGAATGGCTGTTCCAACCTCCAGAACAGGCAGTCACGTGTCAGGAGTCCTCTTTAAATGACATGTGTAACATAAAGCATGTGTAAATACATGAAATAACGGAACAGATAAGTATTTTATTAATGTGCTTTCATGACCAAGCAGCTTACCGGTACTCTGTATTGCAACATTGATTCAGATGAGGAATGCTGTCTGACTGTCATCATGAGGGATTTTGAAGGTTTCCAAATGCACATGGAAGAAAACGTTCGTTTAAAAGGAAATACACTTGCAAATATTTCTATGTTATTCAACTTATATTTATTATGCTGCACAATAAACACACCTGTACTTTTATGTATTTTGTTAAAAATATAATTGAGAAATATGTTGATGTGCGTATGTGTTTGTATGCACAGTGTCAAAATAAGGATCTTTATGTTAAAATAAATCAAATAATTGTAGTTGTTAATGTCGTGTCATTCATTTAAAAGTATGAACAAAACAATCGGACCAGTCTGCATATATTAGTCTTTATTTTTGATACATCATTAATTTAATTTTTCAGTGTCATTTCCACGTGATTTGTAAGATAAAAGCAGAACTCTTCAAGTATGCAAAGCAACATCCGCACTGCTGCATAGATAACAGACCTTTAAATACTGTGAGGTTCCCCGAAAACGAAGCAGAAAATACCCCCCCCTTGCATTATCTTTGGTGCCAATTCAGAAATTCCTCAAACAATCCCTGAGCCCCGAAGCCACACCGTCCACTCTTTACAAATACTGCCCTCTTCTGGTCGGAAGAGAACAGCAAAATTCTGAGCTGCTCAGCACCTCACAGCTGAGTAACAGTCTGCTGGATTTTTAGATGATTATGCATCATCAAACACGCGGGACATATTTACTGCAATGAGAAAAGTCATTCGTTGTCTGAATAAATATGCGTCTGCAGTGCATTTAGGCTCTTTAGATAATTTTGAGGAGGAAGCCTGAATTGTCACGAGCCTCTAAAAATTGTTAATGGTTTAGTTTTTCCCATTAACAAGTAAAAAAAAAAGAGATATTGGGATGATGCTCCAGTTGAAAATGCCACCTGACTCAATTAACTAATAATATAGTTTAACACGTCAAACATTAGAAAAGAAAATCCTCAATGTTGATTATGTGTTGGGTGTCTCATGCTGTCGCTTCACACGTTCCCTCGACTTTACTCTCGGCATGCTGGATTAACAACGTTCAATCAATCTAAACAAATATCCTTAAAAACAGAGAATAAAATGGATGCCGTCTCCTGGAGTGAGTGTTAATTAGATATTAAAATTCTAATCTCCTATTTCTACCGTCCTCATCACAAAAAGTATGAGAGTGTAGCATGTTAAATTCCTGTAGCTCTTCTATATTTTAGGCTTATCAGATGTTTTCTGCCTCCTTTTGAATCAGCACAAAGGCCTGATGGGTAAATCCGGTGCTATCAGATTAGCACTGTGAGGGTGAACATAATAATTTAGAGTAAGTCAGGAGCCACCATGATGATAACACCCAGTTATACAGATGCTTCCTCTGTAACGTTAGGCTCAGGCCAGCGCTGTCTCTGATGAAAACATCGCCACGGTTACGGGGTGATGGTCGGGATGCTGCGGGACCTCTTCATGATGAGACGCACCTCCACATCTGGGAGGCTGTCCTGTCTGGTCTGGGCGCAACCTTCATCCGCTGCCGCCATGTGCAGGTCAAAGCGCAGCGACACAGACTTCTTCCTCAGCTTGGGATTCCCTCGGAAGAAGGAGCCCTCCCACTGTTTTATCACCTTATCGATCTTCTCTGTCCTGAAATCAAGCGTGTTTTATATATATCAGTCACTCGTGCTCTTTCTTTTACGTTCCTTAAACTAAAGCGTGGATGTGACGAAAAAACATGCACCTACCCCCTGATTTACAAATCCAAATGTTGATTATTATATTGATATAACAGCCATCTGTCAGTCTTTGCTTGTGATTAAGGGATCTTTGTTAGAGAGATTGTTCAGGCTTGGTACTATGACAGTTATTCCCATATACGTAGGAACACAAACTGGGACATTTGATGCCAATGCAAAAACACTGCTGTCTGACGTGTTACCTCATGTGCGACCTTTAAACGAAATGGCAATAATAAATGACGGTAAAAGTGCTGACGGGGCCCCAGAACTTCAAACGTTTGCGGTTAGAATTATCTTTAAAATGAGGGGCAAGAGTTTGGATTTTGGCAGATGGAGATTAGGAATGTAATAAATCATTAAAGTCAGCACAACGATATAATTACGAGGATGTATGTGTGTGTGTGTGAGGGGGAGTGGGTGCGCGCATGCTAGTGATGTGTGGCGTGCAAACATCTGAAAGGAAAACAACAAATTTCTCAAGAAGTGACACTCCCTGTCCTTTGCACCTGGCAGGTTTCCACATCAAACACAAACCATTAGAGCAGCGGAGTTCCCATGCCGCGCTGCTCATGGGAATCTGCGCGACCAACACAATGCTTCACATCATGTGAGACTTTGCGAGCTTGTCTGCAGAGCCAAAAACGGGACAGGTTGGGGAAGGTGAAGATGACGCCGGCTTTAAGAATCTATTGTGTCAATACAAACACGTGGTGACGCAGCGTCTGAGAGGCTTAAGGAGCCTCGACAACTAAGAAACAATTAGGCGAAAATAAACTTCTCTAGTCTACGCAGGCGCACGTTGCTGGTCAGGGGGGTATTTGAACACTTACTCAATAGTGCCATGACCCTCTGCACTTTCTTGCACCACATTACCCTGAAGAATTTCCTGAGTCTTCACTGTGGAAATTGGTAAGTCACCTTGCACTGGTTCTGAGAAAAAATAGAAAAGAACGATAAATGGTGACGCGGCGGTGGGTAAAGATCCCGTCGGTTACCTGTCAGAATCACCAAACTCCGCTGTCGGCGCAGTATGCTCTTCTTTGGCCCGTTACTGTCTGCTGGGAGCAGCGAGGGGGTTTCAGGGAGGGGCTCAGACTTGGGTTCATCTGGAGAAATCGCGGCGCTGCTGAAGCCATTCTCCAGTCTCTCCTCTCTGGTCTCCTCCATGAAAGATCTCCAGGGCCAAGGTCTGGCTGGTTGGCCTCCCTGACTCATGTACCTGTGGACAGGGGGGGCGAGCATGGGTGTGTCGGTGTTTTCCTTATGTGTCTTAGTGTTGTGTTATGCAATGAACCGGGTCTTCGGTCTTATGTCAGGCATTCTCTTCCTCTGCCTCACCTGCCCTCTTCTCGCTCCAGCAGGCGCCTGTAAGTGGCGATCTCCCGCTCCAGTTTCATCTTGGTATTCAGGAGCTGGTTGTGGCGTTGGCGCTGGGTGGCCAGTCCCATCCTCACCTGCTCCAACTCCGTCTCCAGCCCAGTGACCACCTGGGAGAGGTCCTGCAGTCGGCTGGAGTACACCTGCTGTGTGCTCTGCAGCGAAGTCTCCAGGCCTTTCTCCTGAACAGCGAGAGTCACTCAACTGTGAACGGAACCAAGCGTGTAGGAAACTAACGCCACAATATGTCAGATAATGGCTAAAGTCCTGTCCTCAAGCTGAACCTGATGTAGTCTACCATGGAATGATTAATGGCAGATAAGTATTAGTCTGCCGCCTGGGAGTCGGCTGTGGTGATGTGATGATTAGAGGTTTCCTTACCAAGGCGTGGAGGGTCTCGATCTCCACCTGCAGGGAGTGCCACTGCTTCCTGGCCTCGGCGAGCTCAGCCCGCGCCTCCCTCAGAGCAGCGCTATTGAGGCTCACCTGCACCCACGCCGCCTCCTCCTGTTCAGGTGACAAGGATCAGACACGGAGGATAAAGCACACACAGAGACGGCACACACCCTGTGGAAAAGCAATTGTTCCTCGCTGGCAACAGACGAGGAGCGCAAGTATCAGGTTGGGTAAATAGACGCCCATGCCCGCGAGTGTACACACAGCTGAGCAAACCAGCCCGCCGCCACCACAGCCCTCCACGCCCGCTGCCGCAGAGGTGCTGCGGCGTCGCTGTTTTACACTCAGAGCCCTCAAAATGCAGATATTTCACACTGCTTCCAAAAACACAAGAGTAGGAGACAGAAAAGCAGCTTTGGAATGAAGCCAGAATCCCTTTTCAAACACCTGAGACTGGTTTGGGATTCACGCCGGAGCGTCTTAAATACACAGTCTTAAATTACACGGTGAGAAGTCAACTGGGGGCCGTTGAAAACCCGGCCAAGCTGTTAAATGGTGCAGCGTTGGTGGCCGTGCGGCCGTTTCTCTGTGTCCGTTCTGCCAAATCATCAAGTCAACAATGCAATGCAGGAACCAGAGGTTTCCCAGCGACAATAAACGGTGTTGTCCAGCGGGCTGCGCGGGGCTGACGGACAACGGGGACGCCTCTCGCTGCAGCAGCTGAACTTCACCGAAACGCGCGGGGCAGCGTGGTCCGTCACGTTCTGCAAGATGTGCTCAATTTGGGACTCGGCCCACTTGTTCTGCTAAATGCACCTGAGTCTCTTCACCGTTGCTGGATACGATCTGTGAGGACGTCCGCGGGTCACATGATCTCACTTTACTTACAAAGGCATCAGATAAAGGATGTCAAAAACAGTCCCCTGATGAGTGTAACATAGGTGGAAGCTGCTCTTGAGGGTGTGTGTCTAATTGGCAATGGGCCAGCTCATTGTAAAGGTTAATTCAAAAAACAAAACAAAACCCAAACAAAAACAGAGTGACATTGCAAAAGCGGCTGCATACCTCAATAACAGCTCCACCATTTTCTCTGGATGCTGTTACTGCTGCTGCTGCAGCAGCGTGGCCGAGCTCCGAGCCGGACGGCGGGCGATACGCAGGAGCCGAGCCGGAGCGTCTGCTCTGGTTGCACTGTGCTCTGATTCGGTCAAGGAGCTGAGCGAGTTCCATCCCTGCGCCATCCTCCTCCCTCTCCTCACATCCTGCTGCTTCTGCCGCCGTCGCCGCTAACAGAGCATCGCAAGAAGACGCCCGCTGCAGCTGAAAGGAGCAGGCTGCCTGCGCGGGGAGGGGAGGGGAGGGGAGGGGAGGGGAGGGGAGGGGAGAGGTGGGACGGGAGGGGGGCAAGAAGAGAAGAAGCGAAGTAGAAATGACAGATAACTACAAGACGGCAACAGAGAAGAAGGGAGATGGGGTCTAAAATGCACAGGGTGAACAAATGAAGAGCGTGAGGTGTGTGTGTGTGTGTGTGTGTGTGTGTGTGCAGGCATGCCAATGAGTGCGTCGAGGGATGAGTCAGCAGGACGGATGCAGAGAGAGGGGAAGGAGAACGCGGATGAGTGGATGAAAGCAGAGTCAGTAGGTGGATGCTGAATGTGAACAAATGTCACCGGACATGCGTTGGTTCTTACACACACACACACACACACACACACACACACACACACACACACACACACACACACACACACACACACACATTTATTGGGACTGGTTGTCATTGCCTTGGTTATAACACCTGAAGATAGGGAGTCTGTTTGCAATTTAGCCAGTGTTGTGAGGGAACATGCTAGATGGACCAAGAGGGGACAATATGGGACACTTCCGTGGTTGTGGAAAGGACGATATGGAAAAGCACATTTGCATTCAGTCACCTCAAACTTCCGTGTCAGCTCCTGCAGCTCCGTCACCGAGTGTCGGATGTTCGCCTGCAGCTTCGTGCTGCTCTGATCTGTCTTCTTTTTTGAGTGTCTGAGTAGATCCACCTGTTGCTCCAGACACCTGGTGTTCCTCTCCTCCGCCTCACACCTACGATGTGACAGCAAACAGCTGTTTGTTTGCATGTTAGCTAATATTAGCTAACATGTCTTGTTTCCAGTTGCCACGTGTTGTCACTGTTGAGTGTTTAACTGTGTGTGTGTGTCTGCTGGTGACTCGGTGTCGTGCTGCATCACGGCATAAGTGCCTACGTGGTGCCCAGCCTGGCCCGGATTTCCATGCAGGTTAACTCATGGGCGTCTAAAAAGGCCTGAATAAGATGAGGTCCAGAAAAAAAGGACAGAAGCACAAAAACACCCATGGTTTCCCGTTCCCGTGGCCCTGGCCTCTACCGTAACCCCACGGCTAGCATGAAAATCCTCATAGCAACCGTGTTTGAAGTGGAATCGACTGACCTGGTCCGGATGGCGGCAGCTCTGGACTTCATGGCGTCCGACTCTAATGCCAACTGGGCATTCTCCATCAACAGTTTCCCAACCTGACAAAATCAAAGAAAGTAGCAACAACATAAGCAACGGCAACAATTAAAAATGTCCCCCAGCAGAGTGCAAATTAAGAATCTAAAACGTGCCTGAAGCATTTATTTAAACATTTGAATTCAAATCTGTAATCAGAATCCTCTCGGCTCTTGTTTGACAGCCAGCGGGTGAATTTGCATGCTGAGCGGCGCCATGATGCAATCGCTAAATCATGAACAAACACCACGTTTGCTCTATTAGAGTCACGGGAGCGTCCTCTGTACTGAGAGAATGAGGCGGTGAGTAAAGAAATGTTAAAAGGTCCGCTGTCATATCGAGCAGCGCTTCAAAACTGCACCAATCTGAGCTCACGACGTTCAAGTGCGCCAGCTTTTGTCTTAAACGGCCTTTAATTAAGGGATCTACATTCTTTCTGCGTGACGCATCCGACGCTGATGACAGCCACTGTTAAAGAACATTATTGCTGTTTGAGCCGGTCACATGACGTCAGCCTACCACTATGTGTGTGTGTGTGTTTTGACTGCAGGCATTGCTGTGTGAGCATACACACCTGCTGGTGTGCGGGCGAAGATAATGGAAGTGGAACATGACTGTTAAATGTTAGCATTAATCCTACAGAGGCTTCAACATGCACAACTTTGTCTGACCTGTGCACGGAGTTCACCGACGGCTCGTTCCTGCTGGGACCAGTCACGGGATCGAGAGGTGCCGTGAATGCCCCAGTTGACTATTTGAGCCTCCAGCTTCTGGTTGTCCTCCTGCAGCTTGTTCACCTGCTCCAGGAAGCCCCTCAGCCGGGCGTTCAAGCCCCGCATGGTGTGCGTGGAGTCCTGCGGCAGGTTCATGGTCGCCTGCTGGAGCACATCCGAACGTTCAGCAGACGCACACCCGCGCTGGCGCTTCCGCTCAGTCAGCCCGCACGACGCAGCCCGATCCGGCCAGAAGGTTCAGAGAACCGCCCGAGACGCGCATTTCTCTCTCGCTGAATAAAAATCTGGCAAAATGAACATACAGAGATGGCCTCAAACATTCCACCGCCCTTTCGAGTTCACACGCCGCCAGAGGCGTTTCCTGGATAAACATTTACCCAGAGATGCCCGAGTGAACCACCGGGCTGTCCAGAGAGGAGGTAATGTGTACTTGCCTTGTCAAGCTGAGCTGTTTCACCACTCCCCACAGCTTATCCACATTCCTTTTTATTTAAAAAAGTGCTGGTCGGCACTTTTCCCCTTATCAGTGTTGCACAGCTCAGCTGTGCCGACGTCCTTTAAAGCTGTTATTTTCAGAGACGGTTTGTTTCTTACGATCGGGCACGCCGGGGTTGGTTCCTCTCCCCCACACACACCTCAGCCCTGACAGCGTGTTGGGGTGGGGAGAGCAGCGGGGTGAGGGCTGGACACTGGGCTTACATCACCGGCGCTCCGGAGCCCTTTGTACCCTGATCCTGGATTACTGAGCCGCTTTTCAAACAGGCAGAAGCACATGGTGCAGGGGGGAAAGTTCAGGCATAAACAGGGACGGGGCCTGTGTCTGAATCTGTGGGCGCGCTTGAGTTGGGTTTTACGAGTCAACTCACGAGTCCAGGTCGCACCAAAAACCTCCAAACAGACCGGAGCAGCAGGGAAAACTGGGAAAGTGATACACTGCCGCTCCCTCTGTATGGAAATCAGAGATGCCAGTCAATTACGCACATTTAAATGCCGCCCGGTGACGTCATTTCAGGTTCGCTAGGGATAGGGAAGGGCGAGGAAATATACAGACCCAACTGGTTTCTGTTATTCGAATGAGCGAGTCGGCATTTCGGGGAGAACCGGAGCGATCCTAGCCTCAAAGGTCACCTTCCTATGTGTCAGAACCAACTTCTGCTTCGTGTAAACCGGTCGTACGAGTTTTTTCTGTGTGTGAAGAGATTACCATGATGGTTGAACTTTAGAAAATGATGCCACACAAAAACTGATCAAACATTCATTTGATGACACAAGCACACGGGTTTAAGGTAACAGGGCGCCACTTTTATGACATTTTTCTTGACATGAGTTGTTTTTATAGCACCGTCCCGGCAAATATCCAGCCCCAGTTGGCTTTAGATGGTCCCTCCATCGGGTAAACAAACCGAGTTTGCTAAGGCAGGATGTTGGTTGACTTATGTAGACAACTGGCCTGTCTGTTTTTGTCCCTCACAGCCATCATGCAAATATTAGCTCCGTCCCTTTTTGTCCCTGCGGGCGGAGCAGCTGGACGGCGTCATTTGTCTCGTTCAGGACTGTGGTGGACGCGCATCTGCTGGACGACCGATCCACAGTAGGACATTCTACAGAAACGCATTCTACAGTATCGTGCACAGAAAGTGTCTGAGCCTAACCTTTAATGATGACAGAAACTGTCAAACAAGATTGTCAGGACAATTACCACCAATTTATCACCTTCACACCTCCTCCCTGGAAGGCGGCCAAGTGTGTGGGTGAAAAGGCTGTAAACGGGGCCACTCTGGGTGTCAATGTCATCTGGATATTTTGGAAAAGCAGGAAGTGCCACCAACCGCGCTCACAGATATCCGGCACATGCAAAAATGGGGGATTTTTGCCACCAACGGTGACAAAGCGGTGTCACCACAGGAATGGAGCTACACAGGCCTCCATATGCTGTCACACTTAGGTGGCCAAATTAGTGAGCGAGCGTGAGGTGGCGAGCGATTAATTGTAATAATTTGATTACTTATTACTCCTGTGGTTCTCCTTTCATAGAAGGTTTGGCAACACATTTCTTGGAGGCCTTTTTTATTCTTGTGGTTTCGCACTTCTAACAACGGGCTAACGTTTCACCAGTGACGCAACCATTAACCTTGATGTTGGCCTGTGTGGGAAAAGGAAATGGAAAAAATGGCGGCGGGGGGGAGGGGGGTCAATGAGAAGCAAACATTGACTGTCTCGTGAGAGCGTGTGCACCAAGCAGACATGTGACCGACTCCGACTCGCCCTTCTAAGTCCATGAACCACACCTTTGCGTAGCTAACGTCTGATCACAGCAGACTCGATTAAGCAGCGCTCTTAATGCGTCTGACAGGGGCCTAATTTAAAGGTATGTCCCTCCTGTCAGACGTGGGCTTGGCAACGCTTGACAGTAATTACGTGCTCACTTATTTGACTTTAAGGACCTAAAGCGGAAAAATTCGGAGCTTGAGTTTTGTAGTCTCAAAGAGCAAAAGGGTTTCTGCCGAACTATTAAATTTGATACTGCAAAAGCGCCTGAAGGCTACTCAAGGTTTCTCATCGCAAAACAATTAGAATAGGAGTGTCTCATGTAACTTTCATTATCTCTATACAACAAGGATGGGCATGTACTTCAAATAACTGAACAAGTCTGGGCTGTGCGGTGCAGAGAAATGACCTCAGCAAAGGAGCGTCTGCGTTTTTATCAATTCAATCATCCATCCTGTCATCAGAACAGCCCTCATCCGAGGTTTACTGGAAAAGGTGAAGACTGGGGGGCATTTATCAAACCTCCAGGGTGAATTATATCGCATTTGAGCTCCTTTATTAGTGCGTTTCCCCCCTTGGAATCGATGAAAATTCACAATTTTTGAAAACTCTTCATGAAACCTTGAGAGGTTTTTCATAATCATTATGAGGAGATGCATTTCATGGGAATAAGGAAGCTAATGTGCTCTGTGTTTATATTGATGACAGGAGATAACACAGATACGATTTATGGTGGCCTCCCTGTTTACTCAAAAGAAACCTTTTGCTCCCGAGCCAACCATTTCTGGCTCCTTTCCTCTGGCAGACTTCAGGTTGGCATAAAGAAATCCTTAAAGACTTGAAATGTAATGATTGTGTGCAATGAAACGCGTTGGCTCCCAGATGAAGCGCTCAAGGGCACATTAGATTAAAACATGTTGACAAGCTGGCAAACGCAGTCATCACTCAACGACGTGGCACGCGATGGGACCTGGGCCGCTGCGTAAAAGAAAAGGGCTTGAGCAGTTTCAGGATTCTCTGGTGCGGGAAGAAGGGTTTGATGTTCTCGCCTCCTTCCTCGGAAGATTTCTTTCTTTTTGTTTTAATACCACATTTGCATATTTTACTTGCCAAATATTTTGCAAATCACCAGACTAACACATGTAATTAAAAGGAAATACTGCAGGTATCTCAGCTATTTCTACTTATGAACCCTTGCCACGTGGTTATGGAGATATTTGCATAGTGAGCAATGACATTGATTCATCAAAGCGAGTTGCATCTTTATGTTATTACCTGTTATTACTGTGAAGTCATGTTATTATTGTGTTTATTATTACCATTATTATCAGAATTAGGGCTGCTATTCGTTGCAGTAATGATTGTGTTCTAGCTGCTTGCGCTTGCATGAGTCCATCAAAAACAATTAAAGTTCAGCGCTGAACAATGGAACACACCTTCCTGGCGGCCTCTGAAGAATGCGGGGGCAGCCGTTAGGCCGCGGCGCCACGCCCGGTGCGGTTACACCTGTGGGCAGCATCCTCGCCCTCCGCCTTATCAGGCCGCTCCCACCTCCGCCCGGGAGGATATAAAATCGCTCCCCGCAGCTGCCTCAGCACCATCCGCTTTGCATCCCTGCCTGGGTTCAGTGTTTTAGATCAGCAGCTGCTCGTTCCAACGCACGTCAACATGAACAGCGTTTACCGTTCTGGCTCTTCCGCCTTGTCGCTCTCCTCCCTGCCGACGGTCGGCGGCTCCAGACGGGCCATGAGCGTGTCCGGGGTCAGGAGCGCGAAGATGTCCTACTCCTCCAGCAGCATCGGTTCCGGGTTCGACCTGTCCGGGTACGCGACGGGCGGTGGAAGCAGCGGAGGCAGCGGTGCCATCCTCTCGGGCCAGGAGAAAGTTACCATGCAGAACCTGAACGACCGCCTGGCGACGTACCTGGACAAGGTGCGCTCTCTGGAGTCCGCCAACACAAAACTGGAGCAACAGATCCGCGACTGGTACCAGAATCAGACCCCAACTGTCAAGGATTACAGCAAGTTCCAGCTGATCATCGATGATCTGCGCAAAAAGGTGATCCTCATTCCTAAAAACAAAGCTTCTTATCTACATTTATTACCAAATTTCAGCTTAAAATCCCATGAAACACACGCTGGGGGTGTTCTCCTCCCATCACTCCCATAGCTTCTTTTCCTCATTAAAGTGAGCAGCATTTAATGAGCCATTTGCTGACTCATATGGAGGACAGGAACAACAGCTCCATCCTTGCACGCTGGCAGCCGCTGACTCTTTTATCTGACTCCTTCTCTCCCCCCCCCCAGATCAGCGTCGCCACCCAGGACAACGCCAGGCTGATGCTGCAGATCGACAACGCCAGGCTGGCCGCAGAGGACTTCCGGATCAAGTGAGTGTAGGGATATGTGAGATGTTTTACAGCGACAGGTCGAAGTCAACTGATGCCATAAACTTTCCACCTGTGTACACACAATTAACTGAGAGATATGGAAGTCAACATGAAACTGGAAGAACTGGTTCTGAGGTGGCTTCCTGCGTCACGTCGACTCTCTTTTGTTGTGGCTGTTGGTGGTAACACAGTTTGTGCGGGTGCATTTAACAAGGAGCTGTGTGCTGATTCCCCCCCCCCCCCCCCACGCAGGTTTGAGAATGAGATGACTGCGCGCATGTCGGTGGAGGGGGACATCGGCGGCCTGCGCAAGGTTCTGGACGACCTCACCAACACCCGCTCCGACCTGGAGATGCAGGTGGAGAGTCTGAGGGAGGAGCTGGTCTATCTGAAGAAGAACCATGCTGAAGTGAGCGCTCACGAGCCGGTCGAGCGCGCTCGTAAAAACCATCTCACAGTTAACGGCGACTCGGCAGGATCCTCATGTTTTATCCACCCACCCCCCCTTTCTGCCTTTAGGAGCTCGCAGCCCTGCGCAACCAAGTGTCCAGCAGCTGTGTGAACGTGGAGGTGGATGCGAAGCCTCAGGCTGACATGAGCGCCGTCATGGCAGACATCAGAGCTCAGTATGAGGCCATCACCGAAAAAAACCGCCGCGATATGGAAAGCTGGTACAAGGGGAAGGTGATGTAGCTCTTGAACTTGACGTTCGACTCCTCCCGCGTGAAAGTAGGTCCCACATCAGTGACGGTTAAACGCTCTGTGTCCAGTTCGACGAGCTGAACAAGCAGGTGGCGTCGAGCACAGAGAGCCTTCAGACCTCCAGGACGGAGGTCAACGAGCTGAAGAGGACCCTCCAGGCCCTCCAGATCGAGCTGCAGTCCCAGCTCAGCCTGGTAAGGCCCACATCTACCAACTCTCAGCTCCACAGGGGAAAGCGCTGCTCTCATCACTCTTCTTCTGGCAGAAAGAGGCCTTGGACGGCCAGCTCGTGGAGACCGAGTCCCGCTACAGCCTGCAGCTGAGCCAGCTCCAGACCCTCGTCAACGAGCTGGAGAACGAGCTGCGCAAGATGAGGGCTGACATTCAGAGGCAGGCACAAGATTACCAGGTGCTGCTCGACATCAAAATCAGGCTCGAGAGGGAGATCGCCGAGTACAGAAGGCTGCTGGACGGAGAGGAAGTAATGTGAGCAAGACGCGCAGACGCACGTTTGTTCTGGCAACTCGCGACAACTCGTAACGGCTTCTCATTCTCTCTTCTAGGAAAACCATCACTGTCACCGAGGTTAAAGGTACGTTTACAGCTCCGGCGGTGGTTTGATACGCTGCTTTCCTGCCTGATTATCTTTACATTCACTTCAACAGAGCTACGCATTAAAGCTTGTTTTCTCTCTGCAGCAGTCCAGCCGCCGGCTCCGGTCATAACTCAGAGGAGAACCGTGGTGATCGAGGAGATCGTAGATGGAAAGGTGGTATCTCGCACAGAAGATGAGCGCGAGGTCCTCAAGGAGTAAACACGGGAATACCAACAAATGGTCATAAGCCGCCTTTGTTGACCCGCTGCTCTAGGATGTTTTTAAACTGGATTTTTTCAAAAATGCATCACCAGCATTTGTATCCTGTGATAACCTGCGTGCAAATTTCAAATTTACTTACAGCAGCTGAGTTGTGAAAACCTCCAACACTTCTCATATTTCAGCTTTTTGATCAACAACAAGGTGATAAATCACAGCATGCAGTTGACTTTAGTTCGTATTTCAGGTCTTTTATTGTGTTTAAAAAGCCTGAAAGTTTCATTATGATAAACAAAGGTGAAAATAGACTCACTGCTCTGAATGTGTTTACATGTTTATAACTTAACATCTTGACAAAACCTCTGTGTCTGCATATTAAGCAGTGATTGACAATCGCCTGTTGGACCTGTGTTTATTAAGATTTTACCAGCACTGTTCAGCCATTCAAGTTAAAGACAAATAGTATTGTTTTTTTAAAGGATCAAACCAATGCTTGATGACACTGATAGGTTTTTGCGTGTTCTAAAAAGTAAAATTTTGTGTCATAATTTGGTCACTACGTTTGTGTTGTAGGGATAACATGTGTCCACTAGATGTCGCCATATTCCAATAAACTCCTTACCGATATCCCCGGAGGTTTCTTTCGTGTTATTATTGCATTTCAAATTAAGTGAAAATGTATATTTTCACTTATCTACATTATCTGTTTTTTGCAACTTTAAAAGAATTCTATTTCGTCTAGTATACAATATAATCAACGAAGTTATTAATTACTTAATCATAAATTCCGTTCACACCACATACTTAAAAATAATCATACGGTTGCAATATTATTTATAACATACATTACAGAACATACAGGTTGTATTTGCAATACAATCAAGAAAAAAAACATTAAATAATTTGGTGCTTTATTTATTTATTTTTTAAATATACTTTATTTTTACAATAATGACGACATATATACCTAAACTATATACAACTAAAGCGGTCAGAATACGAATTTAAATGAATAAACATATAAACAGTCAATATTCACTTAAGTCACATAAATCTACCAGTTTCTGTTCATTTTATGGCGTAAGGTAGAGAAAACCCTCTCCAATCCATTCCACCTGTTCACATAAAGAACGCCCACATCCCTGGAAATCCAGTCCACATTTTCCCTGCAACCGTATTCACTGTCGGTACCTGCAGCGTGTGAACCTTTGAAGCACCGAATAGAAGAGCCTTAGGAGAAGGGTGGATATAAGAAAGTTAAGGTTTAAACCTGTGTTTGTTCTTGTACTGTGTTAAAAAAAACATACTTAAATCATAATAATGAAGAATTTCTCAGTCCTTGTTAGCTGTTTGTGAAGTTTTGTGTTCGGACGCTGCACATTCTGTGCATTTCCTGGGGGCTAACTCCCCTCCCCCCCCTCTTATATCCTAGTGACGCCCCTGGAGTCGCCTATTTGTGAAGTGTCAAGTCTCTGCTGGATCCAATTTGAGGTGAAAACTGCATCAAAGATCGGCTCCTTCTCAGTCACGACCTAAGTGATGACAAAATTCTGCACCACAGGAAGCTGACGTCACCGCAGCTCGCTCCAGATCCCATGTACAGTCAATGGGCGCGTCCACCTCCGTGGGGACGTCGAGCTGCTGTGTGGACTCAGCCACGCATCGGGCGTGACGTCATCGCCGAGAAGCCGACCCGGACCCGGATCGGATGGGAGGGGGATTTAAACGGGACGTCATTACGTTACTCGGGAAAAGATCATTTCACCAACATATACTTAAACATTTACACACTAGGAAAGAAATCACACTGGGTGACAGTTTATGCATCGGATTAACTGACTAATAAACGTTGCACCAGCAGCAGAATTGAAAAAGCAACATTTCAACCAGCATTTAAAGCGCCTTTGGACAAAGCAAGACAACAAAACGCGCGTGAAACTTCTCTGACGGGGTAAATCTTGGCAAAATATAGACACAACTTCCAAAAATACATGTTTTTTAAACCACAAACGTGTGGGAAAACGCACGAAACGGGAAAAGGCGCAGCAGATGAGCAGCTGTCCGTGGTGCTGAAGGAGCTGAGACCAATATTGGTCTAAATAAACAAGTCAATAAATACATCCCCCCAGCCACACGTGCACACACACACATATTTGGGAGGGGGGTAACGACCCCTTTCTCACATGAGTAAGCACTTTTGCAAAGGAGGAGGAGGAGGGGGGGGGGGGGGGGGGGGGGGGGGGGGGGGGGCAGGGAGAGAGAGAGAGAGAAAGTGAGAGAGATATCACGGGCTCCGTCTGTTCCGCCCAAACCTCCAGCTGGAGTCCGGTGGCGGCGGACGCGACCGATCGCCCCCAACTCGATTCAGCAACCGGCGTGAGAATAACGAGATGGGCTCCTCTTGAATCTCGGCGGCGGAGGGGAGAGGCGGGCCGGAGGGTGGGTGGGGGGACACAACGACGAGAGCGCAGCGTGAGAAACACCCAGAGAGCACAAGCGGAGGCTCCGCCGACGGCGCCTGCGGCCATGAGCGGCTCGCAATATTCTCCAGAGCTGCCGCCGCCGCCGCCGCTCGGCGCGCGGACCAGAGCGTGAGGTGTGGCTCGGATCTGCTCCGGGAAACCTGTCAGCCGAAACGACTCGCCGGGGAGGGGGTGGAGGTGGTGGTGGGGTGGTGGCGGAAAAGATGTCCGCCTCGGTGGGACCCCAGGGTGGCCCTCGCCCACCCACTGTACCGCCATCCATGCCGGATCTGCCGGACCTGAGTCATCTGACCGAGGAGGAGAGAACCATCATCATGGCAGTGATGGCGCGCCAAAAGGATGAGGAGGAAAAAGAACAAGCCATGCTAAAGTAAGGCTCCTTTTCTCCTTTCCCGGTACTACCAGAACGATCGCACGCTCACCCAGAGGTAGGTGCGACGACAGATGCGTCCCCGTTCTCCACCGACACGTTGGTGCTGCTTTGGCTACATGCCCGCACCAGGAACACGGAGGTCCGGAACGGTAGAAACGGGACGTGTGAAGCGCAGCTGCTGGAATCGATTCATCCAGTCAGCGCGGATGACCCGAAACAGGGTCAGATGCGTTACAGGTGTACAGTAGGCAGAGGCCGCAAGGAAGAGAGGAGACGCATCTGTGGAGGGATCGGGGTGGGGGGGAGGAGGAGGAGGGAGGCACGGGGTTTGGGGGTGGTGGGAGGGGGGGGGGGGGGGGGGTGATGAATCATAGCATTATTTCTGCTTTTCATCAATGGGGACTGCGCCCCATGTGTCCCTCCGTTTACACACCGCACAACGCTGCGATGCTTCGCCTTTTACGCACGCGGCTACGCTTCATCAGCGTAGTCTTTGCAACGGCGGCGTCTGTATGTGTGTGTGTGTGTGTGTGTGTGTGTGTGTGTGTCAGAGAGAGAGAGAGAGAGAGAGAGAGAGAGAGATTGCCGTGACAATAATGGCATCAACAATGGCATTATCGCTCTGAAATGCCGGGAGCGATACCGCGCGCTTTATTACCCCGGCGGACGGACGGTCTCGAGCACGTCCGCTCTCCTCCTCGACGGAGGGAAGATGGGGTGTGGTTGGAAGACTTAGCAGGCCCCTGCTGGACCGGGCAGGGTGGATGTGAGAAAAGAAGCGCGCTTGTCGATACGTGCGTTTGAATCAGCGATGCAGGGAAGCATGATGGGAAATGGCTGCTGTTGCTACATATTCATTTAAAGTTGAAATGTTTGTGCTCCAGTCGCTGCCCCCCCCCCACCCCCCACCACCGCTACCACCGAGCAGCACACACCCGTTCTGTAGTCCTGCTCTTGGAGGATGCTGCTCCAGCACTCTGGCTGGCTTCCTGTCTAATGGCTGGTTTCATTTCCTGGCTGCACCCTGAAGGGAAAGCGGGGTGAGAGCTACGTCGAAGGCCCCTTGAGAGGAAGTGATGTATTTAATGTTCCATGAGGCACATGCTCAGGTTCAGTCAATAATGGCTTCATCAGCTGGCTAATCATTGACAGGACCAGCACACGGTGGTCAGAGACGACCTGGGGTGTTAGAGCGAGTCCGTTTATCAGTTCTTAGAACATTTTCCTGTAACCTTGGAGCTTTTGGATGCAACCGAATGTCCCAACAAATGCTTGAAATTGTTAATATATTCAGATTTAACATTTTGGGTCCAGGGAGATGACGCGGATAGTGACACATTTATAAATCGAACCTGCTTTTTACTATCGTTGTTGTACTCCTCGTTGTTGTTGCCCTGATACCCTCCAGAAATGGTTACAGGGGGCATGTGTGATGCATGTGAGTCTCCATTGGGCCCCGCCTCTCCGAGCGGTTCCTGGGAGCCCAGCAGCTGCTCGTGCTGAACTTTCCACTGATGCTTTATCTTTCAAGGCCTTTTCATCTGACACTTTCCAGACCTGTTGCTGATTCGGACCACCTGCTTCTGAACCAATCCGAGACGTCGAGCGCCTGAGCTCGCCGCCACTTATTCCCGTAGTTGTTCGAGCAGCCGCGCGTCCAGCGCCCTGCTTCAAACTCCCTTCATGGATTTGCGAACACCCCCATTGACTTTCTAATCCCGAGGATGTGTAGCGGATGAACATGCTGATTATCACAGACTCATTTATCTGATGGCATCTGTGGAGCTCTTTATTCCTCCTGACTGGTTCTCGGCGAGGCGCCTTAAGAGCTCAGATGCTAACCTTAGCATTTTCAGGCTGGAGTGTGTGAGTGTCAGTGAGCAGAGGAAAATGGCGTGTGTACATTTGTGCTGTTAATTTGCACACTAACCTGTCAGCAGAACTAATCTAGAGAGATTAGTGATGTAGCACACTGTGAAGCCTTTAAATCACTATTCCACGTGTACTCTATTACTTTCAACTAATAATTTCACAGGCAAAGGGGCTGGAAAATGTGTGTTGTTTTTCTGATGTGCGGGTGAGTGGGTGAGGGACCGGCCTGTGTTGGGTGACACGAGATGACAAGCAGAAAGCTGACCTAAAACAGAGAGGGAGAGAGAGGAGGGAGGATTC